>NC_069385.1:110312272-110615303 GCF_027475565.1 Acinonyx jubatus | reverse complement strand
TTCCAAATTAGCCTTTGGAAAGTCCTTTGAGATCCCTTCCCACTGTAACATTCCACCGTATAATCTTCTAAATCAGCAGGGGCCATCTTAAAAGTGTGCTAAGTAGCCTGGGTGGCTCGATCATTTAAGCGTCCAACTCTTGGTTTCAGCTCCGGTCATGATCTCACAGTTCATGAGTTCGAGCCCCATGTCGGGCTCCATCCTGAAAGGGCAGAGCTTGCTAAGATTCTCTTTCTCCCACTCTCAATCTCTCTGCTCCTCCTCTGCTTATGCTCTCTTTCGCAAAAAATAAATAAAAATGAAATTTTTTTCAGAGAGCAAGTTTTCTAGTATACCACCACTGTTGGCCATGGATTCATCTCCCTCTCTCTCTCTCTCTCTCTCTCTCTCTCTCTCTGGCACGTGGCTAACTTGGGCTTCCTGACAGCATGGGAGTCTCAAGGGAGTTAGGCTTTTTACAGGATGACTGGCTTCCAGAGAGCAAGCATTCCAAAAGATCTAATCAGAAGCTTCTTCTGACCTAGCCTCAGAAGTCCCAGAATATCATTGCTCTCAATTTCGATTGGTTATGCAAATCACCAAGACCAATCCAGATCCAAGGAGAGAGATTAGAGTCCACCTTTCAATAGGAGGAGGAACAAAGAGTATGGGGCCATCTTTAATCTACCACAGCAGAGTCAGGGAGAAGCAGTGCAGCAGAAGGCTTCTAGACCATTCACCAGAAGATTCGAGTCTACCCCCTGCCTCTACTTCATACTACATGGGTGCCTTCTGGCAGGTCATTTCATTTATTTGAAACTCCTTTTCTTCAGATACTAAACAGGAAAGAAAGATGGAAGGGAAGGGAAGGGAGGGAAGGGAAGGGAGGGAAGGGAAGGGAAGGGAAGGGAAGGGAAGGGAAGGGAAGGGAAGGGAAGGGAAGGGAAGGGAAGGGAAGGGAAGGGAAGGGAAGGGAAGGGAAGGGAAGGGGAAAAAAGGAGGGGCAATAACCTTTATCCTGCCAACTTCACAGGGTTATCATTAGGAGCAAATAGGCTCATTTTAATGTACCTGCATGTAATTTAGCACCATCATTTCCATATATGTTTTTAATTAGGGTGAGCACATCATTCATAGTTCAAACCAGGACACTTTGCAATGTGAAAGGGAGTGCTATTACCAATTACATTACAGGTGGAAGCAGGACAGACCTCAGCAAACCAGCTTGCGTGGTCACCTCGCTATGATGACTACGCCAGGTTCCGGAGAAGAAACTGAGTAATGTGAACTGGGTCCAGTTACCCAGTGGTGAAGAAAACATTCTGAGGAGGATTTAGAAGTCTGAGATCTCGCTAAAAATCTCTAATGGAAGAAGGCAGACTATAAATAGATCCATAAAGTACACATGAAAGAAAAAACTTGTTTTTCCTTCTAGTTCAAGTCATTTCTCCATTCCCAAGGTCAAGTTGCCTATCCAGGTCCCAACTGGTGTTCTCACCTCCACCCCCAGAGAATTCTATCAAGGATGCACAATGTCTGGTATTCTCCCCTGGCATAACCCCTTGGATGGCTGTCCATAACCTACCAAAGAGAGACCTTCAACTCCAGGCATGGCATGTGCTAGCCATGGGCTGGCCCTCCCCCTACCTATCTCTCCAGCCTCCTTCTCTTTCCCCTCTGGCCTCACACTTTATTTACATTCTAGTAATTCCAAAACAATTTTTATCTCCTGGCATGTGGTACTGGAGTTTGTACCCTGTGATGTCTCTGTCTGCTGTCCCATTAGCCTAGAATGTTCTTTTCCATTTCCTTTGCCTCTGCAGCCACTCAGGAGGCATCTCCTCAAGGAGGCCTTTCTGGATGCCCAAGGGCAGAGACAATCCCCACCCCTGTGCTCACTAACTGGCCTTGGAACATCCTGTGAACACTTCTGGTCTTGGAATCCTAGAACAGTTAAGGGCACAGACCTGGGGCTCAAAATCCAATTGATCTTGGGCAAGTGATTGAATCATATTGTGCCTCAGCTTCTCCGTTTGTAAAATGGATTTAATAGGACTCATCTTTTGGGACTAAGTGTGTTGTTTTTTGTTGTTGCTATGTTTTTTAAGTAAGCTCTAGGCCTAACGTGGGGCTTGAACTCACAAGCTTGAGATCAAGAGTCGCGTGCTCTACAGACCGAGCCAGCCAGGCACTCCCCGCCCTAAGTGTATTAATAAAATACACCTATCACTTCATACAGTGCCCGGCACCTATACAGTACTCAATAAATAGATGCTATCCTCTTCTGATGTGGTTTGCACCTGGCACCCACAGGCAAAGACTAGATCCTAATATGTGTCGGTTGAAATGAACCCCATTTAGGGGGTCTTAGAGCCCTTCAGAGAGACTCTCTGCTCCAGGGGAAAAAGACTAGAAGTCAGAGGATGGCCAGGCGACCAGAAGAAAGGCTAAAGTTGTGGGATGGACTAGATAATAGACAGACACTGAAACTTGAGTCTTTGCTGGGGAATGGGCTGACTTCCCATGAAGAAAATGACCCACTCTTTACACAAAGCCATGCTCCTCCTCCTTCAAAATCCCTAGGAAAACCCAGCTCCAGGCCTCTGGTCTCCCTGCTCTTGCCATTTGTCTGTGTGTCCCTCGTTCTCCCTGCCCTGTTCTCAGGTGGCTCCTTCCCGAGACTGACGGGTGGCCTCTGACAACCTCCGGAAACACACGCGTGCCTAACCTCACGCGGAGACACACAAAATTTATAAAAGCACCTTGTATTTGTTTTCCCCGCTCCAAGTTACAGGCCTGGAGGTTTCTCCTCAAATTTCAGCTTCCCCTTCTCCAGCCTCACATTTCTAACTACACCCAAATTAAGATTTTTATGAGCAAACCAAGTTATACATAAAACATTTTTACATTCTTAAACTGACAAAGTGATTTAACTTTGTAAGGGGCACTTAAAGTCGAAGTATTACATATGCTTCAAAATGTCCTCGAATTTCCACCAAGAGAGAAAGAGGGAAGGAAGGAAGGAAGGAAGGAAGGAAGGAAGGAAGGAAGGAAGGAAGGGAGGGAGAAAGGAAGGAAGGAAGGAAGGAAGGAAGGAAGGAAGGAAGGAAGGAAGGAGGAAAGGAGGGAGGAAGGAGAGAGAGGGAGGGAAGGAGGGAGGAAGGAAGGAAGCAAGGAGGGAAGGAGGAAGGAAGGAAGAAAGAAAGGAGGGAAGGAGGGAAAGAGGGAAGGAGGGAAAGATGAAGGAAGGAAGGAAGGAAGGAAAGAAGGAAGGAAGGAAGAAGGGAAGGAGGAAGGAAGGAAAGAAAGAGGGAAGGAGGGAAGGAAGGAAGGAGGGAGGGAGGGAGGAAGAAGGGAAGGAGGAAGGAAGGAGGGAAGGAGGGAATGAGGGAGGGAGGGAAGGAGGAAGGAAAGAAGGAAGGAAGGAAGGAAGGAAGGAAGGAAGGAAGGAAGGAAGGAAAGGAGGGAGGAAGGAAGGAAAGAAGGTAGGAAAGGAGGGAGGAAGGAAGGAAGGAAAGGAGGAAGGAAGGAAGGAAGGAAGGAAGGAAGGAAGGAAGGAAGGAAAGGAGGGAGGAAGGAAGGAAGGTAGGAAGAAGGGAGGGAGGAAGGAGAGAGAGGGAGGGAAGGAGGGAGGAAGGAAGGAAGGAAGGAGGGAAGGAGGGAGGGAGAAAGGAAGAAATAAAGGAGGGAAGGAGGGAAAGAAGGAAGGAGGGAGGGATGAAGGAAGGAAGGAAGGAAAGAAGGAAGGAAGGGAAGGAGGAAGGAAGGAAGGAGGAAGGAAAGAGGGAAGGAGGGAATGAGGGAGAGAGGGAGGGAGGGAGGGAGGGAGGGAGGAAGGAAGGAAGGAAGGAAGGAAGGAAGGAAGGGAAATTTTTGAACAGCTCCAGAATTACCAGACATTTTGCTGCTCTGGGCTGGCCCTTGAGTGGCACATTGCACCCTTGGAGAATCTTATCCCACCAAGAACACTCTGGAGCTGAGAAAGCTAAGATTTCACATTGTCCTTTGTGTCCAGACACTGGCAATTCCACCCCCATCCCCTCAGCTAGGGACAAGAGGGTATAAATAGCTAGAGTTCCTTCTGCAGAGTCAAGCTCCCAGAGGCCAAACAGCTGCCTAGCTACCAACAGTTCCGCCACCTCCAGCCCTTCATTTTGATGACATTGGCTTCCTGGCGCCTTGGCAGCAGGTAACTGAGGACGGCCATTCGTTGCTGTCTAACTTGGCCATGCCTTGCTCATGAATCTGGTGCACATTAATGCCTCCTCTCTCCCCAGCCCTTTTGGCAATTGCCTAACTGCCCATGGGCCTCCCGCACCCCGTAAAGTGCTTCACCGGGTGGAGGAAGAGGGGGAAAGAAGCCAATCACCCCACCAGGGGCCCGTCCTAACCCCTCTTGAGGCCAGTGGGTGCATCCAGAATGAGAAGGTGCTAGCTGGTCTGTGTCTCACAACAGGTAGCAGGAGATGGTCAGAACTTTACCAGCAGGAATTCAGGCTTCAAGTTCCCAATAGTTGGTGGGTGAGGTTAAGAACAAGGGCTTAGAAACAGGCACTTACATAGTAGGCAGCCCCTGGGATCTTAGGAGGAGAGGCAGTTTGACCTAAAGTCTCGGGTCTACAGTTGCTCAGTCCTGGGTTTGAATCCTGACTCTCCTCCGTGCTGGCTGTGTCTTTGCATAAATTTTCTACCCTCTCCAGGCCTCAGTATCCTCACGTGTAAAATGGGGATAATAGTACGAGTGCCCACATTGTGGGTTTATTATGAGGATTAAATACAGAAGGGTTTCACAGACAGCTTGACATATAATAAGTGTTCAGGAACAATTACAATCACTATTGTTACTCCCAAGGTTTGCGATCCTTTGGAATAATGAGACCAGCTTCTAAGCCAGCACCTGCCTTTTCTACCAGCCAAGGCAGGTGTCCAGTTCATTCCACCGCACAAATTCCTCCAGTGACTTCTGCAGGATCTCCCGCTGGCCACCTCCAGCCCCAGCCAGGACCCCAAGGCTCCCCCCCCCCCCCCCCGCCCCTTGCAGCCTCCACCCTGCCTCCTTGTCCCCTCCCACCCCAGCTCCTAGAGTGAGCATCCTGGCCAGGACCCCAAAAACCTATCCACAATCCCCAACTCCAAGAAAGGGGGGTCCAAAAGGCAGAGCAGTAATGAGATGGAGGGTTTGGGCTAATCCTGAGCCAAATGAGGGTCTAATTCGTGCTGTAAAAGTCTGTCAGCTGCTAGTTAACAGCTCCTCTTAGCCCTGAGCCTGGGGGGAGGGGGGGAGGCCTCTGCTCGCAGGAGCAGTTGGGCCTGTACCTAGGGTGTTGTTTCTCTCCCTTTTCCTTGTTTTTTTTTTTTTTTTTTCATTTTTGGAATGTGAATATAAACTTTATGGAGGGGCCTGGTCTCTGTTCACACCGGGTGCTAATAGCCCACAGCTGAAAGCAGAGGGGTGCAGAGGAAAACGGGGAGGTGGAGCCCCCAGAAAGCTAGGGGGAACCAGGAAGGGCTGTGGAGGGGCCCAGGAGGCGGTGGAAGGATATTTAATATTGAATTTGCTGCCTTTTTTTTTTTTTAATGTGGAAACTTTTAGACACAAACCGGCCCCTGTGTTTAAGACATTAAAACATCTTTAAGCATTTTCTGGTTTGAGTTTGCTCCGCAGCCGTCCTGGTTCCTGGAATGTATTTTATTTTTCTTTTAAGTCGGTGAGAGCAGAAGGAGAAGGAAGGGGGGGGAGTGCATTTTCAACAGATTTTTCTTTTTCTTGTTCCTGGGGTGGGGAAGAGGGCGGAGAAGGAGAGAACAGGGCTCCCTGTGTCTGATCCTTAATCCCCAGGAATCCCGCTTGGCCTTTATGGCCGATGCACTTGCTGACACGAGATACACGTGTACATTCCCGGTCCTTGTCTGGGGCGTCGCCCGCCCTGGGAGGGGGGAGCGGGGAGCACGCTGGGTCTGAAGTCGCGCGCACGCTGGGGGCGGCGGAGGAGCGCGGTGGCCAGGCGCAGAGGGCGCAGGTGGCGGGCGGGGACCGGGGTGACCCGCCACCCAGCGCAGGGCCCGGTCCCCCTCTCCGCCCGGCGCGCGGCCGAATCTCGCCCACTTCCGCTTGGCACCCGAGCGGCCGTCTGCCTCGGCCGCCTGGGCCGGGCGCCACGCGTGGCAGGGACGGTGACTCACGCGGCCCCGAGGCAGCGCTGGAACGCGCACGTGTGGCAAGGGCCCAAAGGGCGCCCCGCGCCGGCGCCCTTGACCTCAGGGCGCAGCCCTAATGCCCTAGAGACGCTGGCGACTTGAAGGAGGAGGCCCGGAATCCGGATTCCTGGGCCGCGGGGTCTGAGCCAGGACTCCGAAGAGCCTTGGCGGGGAGATTGGCTGGGGTATCCGCACAGAAACTTCGCTTGCTGCGGAGCCGCCCTGGCCAGGAGCGCGGCTGACACTTAGATGGGGGTCCCCAGGCCACGTCTCGAAAGTAGGGCAGTCACGCTGGCACTACTCCGTCCTCATGACGGGGCCAAAGATCGGCAGCCCAAGGCCGGAAGCCTACATGAGCGCGCCGTAGGTGCCCAATAATTGCGGAGTTGGGAGTTCTTCCATCAGTGGTGCGTCAGAGCTTCGTGGTCCCTGAGGCCCCAGCCCCACTCCCAGCTTTTCTGGCAACCCCTGCCCCTGCCGGATCTCTGTTTTTCCATTTGAACAATGGAGAGGGCCAAACACCTTTTGCGGGAAGGAGAAATGCTTAGTTTTCTCAAGATGGGGGAAACAGGATGGAGGTGCATCTAGGAGATGCAAATTGGGCCGGCCGCCTGCCCGGAGGGGGTGATGGGGAGCTTACTGGGAGTGTTGCGAGGACACATTAGGGTCTGGGAAAGTGTTCTTGTGAGGTCATCTGCCTCCTACCAGAGAGGCAAAGGAGCCCCTGGGCAGAGGTGGTGAGTGTAACTTGTTCCCTGTGAGGACCCCTCCCCACTGCAGACCTCCTTGACTTTCAGGCAGGCGGGACAGGCTGGCACAGGGCTCGGGGAGAGTCTGGGGGTAAAGAGGAGACCTGTTCGAGCACCAGGCACCCGGAACTCACAGAGCCTAGTGCGTGCCACTTCAAGAGGTTGAGACGCACAGAGTCTCAGAGGCAGAGAGGGCACCAACCCTGCAGAGGCTGGGAGGCGCTGGTGGGCAGAGGACTCGCACTTCATGAAAGTCGGGGACTTGAAAGACTCGTTGCAAACAGGATTCCTTTCTCCTTCACCACCCAGTAGTGTTTCAGAGCGCCCCGCGCCGTCTGGGGGTGGGAAGGCGAGCCGGGTTGTCCGGGAGCTTGCGCTCCCTAAGGGGGAGGAGGAGTAAGTCAGAAGTTAGCGGAGGGAAAGCAGCTGCCCTGGTGATCTCAACTCCTGAAGTTACCTCCTGACCTGGACTTACCTAAGGTCTTATGAGGATGTCCCTCCTGCTTAAGGGGATTTTGTCCTAAAATTAGAAGGCCTTTACAGGTCAGGAAACCTGAGCTCCATAGGTCCCTGACTTGCCGGGTGCCATGGCACTGTGGCAGGGCCAGACAATCGTCACACCCCCATCGTGTAGCCTCGGTTTCTGGTCCCTGCCGCTTCTAGCCCAGCGCCTGGGTGGCACTCCTGCGCGCCCAGCTAACGGCAAAGCGAACACTGTGCAATCCAGCCCCCATCCCCGGAAAAGAAAAGTATCCAGGACCAGTCTTACTTCCTGAAAGACTCTCCCTCCTGTTCCCCTCTCTCGGGGGATGGGGAGCGAAGAGCCAGACCTCACAGTAGGGGGCAGATAAACAAGCCTGAGAGGCACCCTCAAGGCAAAAAGTGGTGGGTTCCCTGGGGGGGGGGGGGCAGGGAGAGAGGGGAGGGCGGGGGCCTGATAGACGCTTTCCGAAGACCCCAGCGCGCGCTTGGCCCTCCCAGGACAGGCCGTTCCAGCCAAGCCCCACGCGCCCTGTGCTGCACATTTTGGGGACCCTGGAGGCGCAAACGGTTCTGCCTCCGGGACGCAGTTATTTCTTGCAAACCGGCGGGCCCTGCAGTAATTTGGCTCTGAAAATTGGTGCCACAGAAACAGCTGAGAGCTGGCAAGGCCGGCGCCCCCAAGGGTCAGTGTCTGTCAGTCCGCATTAAGATATGCAAAGCCGAGGCGCCCGCGCAGCCGCCGATGCCTCTCGGCCTGGTGCGTAATTGGTGTCAACTGTTTGATTGCGATAATTGCTACTGTCTGGGGAAGTGGCTTCCAGGCCCCGGTGGGACAGAGCCAGGTCCGCAGGCGGCTGGGCCTGCTACTGGCCCCTGAGAGCTTCCCTGACCTCTGGCTCATCTGTCTACTGTTCCCTGAGACCTGCAGGCCTGGGACTTCAGAGGGACTCCCCATCGAGTCACTCCCTTTCTCTGAGCCCCCCCCCCAAGATCTGTCCCCCCTCTCGCCCCCGCCACCGCAAACTACATCTCCTGGAGGGAGGAGGAACAGGAGGGTGTAGGCCTGACTCCCTCCCCACCCCACATTTCCCACCCCAGAATAGTCTCAATAGCGATTACCTTTGGCCATTATCTTGACTGACCCTCACCAAAGCCTGTGAAGTCAGTATTATTAAGTCCTACTTTAGAGGTGAGAAAATGGAGCCTCGGGGCCTGTTCAGCAGCATCTGTGGCCTCTACCCACCAGATGCCAGCATCACACACGGCTCTTCCTGGTTACAATAACCCAAAATGCCTCCAGAAATTGTCACATGTCCCCAGTTGAGAACCACTGGTTCCAACTGGGCCCCCATGATGTCAGGAGCCAGGTGTTTGGCAAGTAAAATCAGTTCAATGGTTCAATGCTTTTAAAGAAAAATTTCCACAGCACTTGTCGTTGTAGGAGAAAGACGAGGCCTGGGTGGGGAGGGGCTGTAGAGAGGTGACTAAGGAACCCTTCCTGCTGTCAAAGCTTAGCTTCCTGGTTAAGCACATGGAGTTTGCAGTCAGATGGCCTGGGGTTTGAATCTCAGCTGCTATTTTACTAAGTGAATATCTATCCGTGCCTCAGTTCCCCCGTCTGTAAAATGGAGACAATAGTAATTACCTCATAGACTTATGATGAGGATTAAATGAACTATTGTTAGCCTGGAACAGGGGCACCCCGGGGGGCTCAGTCTGTTAAGCATCCAACTTCTGCTCAGGTCATGATCTTGTGGCTCACGGGTTCGAGCCCCGCATGGAGCTCTGTGCTGACAGCTCAGAACTTGGAGCCTGCTTTGGATTCTGTGTCTCCCTCTCTCTCCCCCTGCGCTCACGCTCTCTCTCTCTCTCTCTCTCTCTTGCTCTCAAAAATAACTAAATGTTAAAAAAAAAAAAAGAACAGCTTGGAATGTAGTAAGCACTCAATAAGGGTTTGTTAAATAAAAGAAAGCACTTACAGTCTACGTAAAGGGTGGGGAAGTAAGGGATTCTTTGGTGTCTGCAAATGAGTATAATGTGGGACAGAATCAGGCAAGGTTTAACCAGAGGCAGCCGTGGTGGAAGAAGAAATTCTGCCTGGGAGACAGAGGTGGCTTTGGAGCTTGAGGGGCTGGGGGAGGCTGAGTCTTTAAAGAGAAGGAAGAGATTAGGGCCTGGGGTCCACATGCATTAGGAGCTCTGCCCTGGTCAGTCACCAAGACAAAGCCCGTTTCACATGTGTGGAGTGGGAGCAGGGAAGGTGACAGTGCTCCTGAAGGCAGCCTGATGTAAAGCTGAAATGAAGACCCCCTCCTCCAGCAAGTCCTCTATGACCCCTTCAGCCATTTCAAAACAATCCCCTATCCTCTGAATGTCTGCAACATTGCTTGCTGTACTCTTTGGATGTGAAACCAAATAAAGCCTTGTATTATCCTTCTTTCCAGCTATGTACTTTGTGCCAGGCACAGGCAAGCACTTTACAGTTATTATTATATTTCTGAATGGTTATGTCCTTCATCATTACTAGCATATTTATTATGCACCAGACGATAGGATAATATAGACTATGTGAACTATTTTATTTAATCCTCACACAACTCTGTGTGCCCATTGTGTAGAGGTTAAGAGCATGGGCTTTGGAGTTTGAACCCAGCTCTAACACTTGCCAGCTATGTAAACTGGATGCACACAACCCCTGTGAGCCTCAGTCTTCTCATCTATAAAACGGGCTTAGGAAACCTACCTCCTGAGATGCTTTTGAGCGGCCAATGAGCCCATGAATGTGAAGCACTAACAGATGCCTAGACCGTGGCACAGGTACACTGAGAAACTCTCTAGAATCTCTACATCTATTAAATAACAACAATCACAATGATTAAAATATGTGGCCATTTGCCTCTGTTTTCTTAACTCGCCCGGATTGGGGAGGGTTTGGAGCCAAGGTCTCTGGAATACTGGGGCTGTGGCTGGGGCTGTGGATATGCAAACCCCAATGGAGAACAGCGGGGGAGGGGCCCTGGGGGGGGCAGTGGGAGTGGTCTACCCTGGGTGCAGGCAATGAAAGGGTTCATTGTGTAGAGAACGTTAAAACAATAAAATCAAGTAGGAGTCGGTCTGCTTTTTTCTTATCACCATGTACCAACAATTCTGTGTTCGTGATAAAATACTCTTCCCTGGGGAAAAAAATAAAATAAATCTGTTGTCCTGTGTTCTAAGCAATGACTGCATTGCTGGGCTTCCAATGGGCCCATCTCTGGTACTTCCTCTGTCACAAAGATGGTCCACTACCTGATAGTTCATTTGAGGGACTCTTGGGGAGACAGCCAGCCCCAGGCACTCCAGACTCCTCAGCTACATTCCTGATTTGGGGAGGAGGTGTGTAACAATTCAGAATCTCCGGAGCTCCCCGTAGCTGTGCACATTCCTGCATTTACAGAGTACATTCAGAGATGAGTGACGACAGAGTAGCCAGCTCAAGCTGCCTCAGTTCTCTTGTTCGTGCAGAGCATCTGCTGAAACACCCAGAGTTCACTCTTGGGGGAGCTTTTCTTCCTGTGGTTCCCCTCCCCCGACCTCTGATAAACCGTGAACATAATTTTTAAGTGGTAATCAGATACTTTTGTCTTTTCTGAACTGTAATATTCACTTTATTATTTATTTATTTATTTATTTATTTATTTATTTATTTATTGGTATGATCATACATGTTTTAATAGAACGTTTCAACTGTCTGTCTTTTCTGGCCATTATTATTTATCTGGTATGGACTATTGATTCATTATGGTGCTATGGGGGCCCCCCCGGGTGGCTCAGTCGGTTGAGGATCTGACTCTTGGTTTCAGCTCAGGTCATGATCTCACGGTACGTGGGTCTGAGTCCTGTGTTGGATGTTGGGTGTTGGGCGTTGGGTGTTAGGCTCAGTGCTGGCAGTGTGGAGCTTGCTTGAGATTCTCTCTCCTCTCTCTGCCCCTCCCTCAGTTGTACCCTCTCTCTCTTTCTCTCTCTCTCCAAATAAATAAACTTAAAAAAAAAAAACCCTCCTATTATTAAGGTAATAACTTGGTCTTATGGGGGCATGTTAAAAATGACTCACTCAGGTCGCCTAATACTTAAGTAAGCCAACGGTCTGGAAAGGGCGCCCCACAAGGCTACCGCATCCGGGTCCTCGCGGCTGCCCTCCGGGCCCTGGAACCCCTCCTCATGCAGTGGGCAGCGTGGAGCTTCCTGCCCAGCTGCTCCGTCCCTCCCACAGCAGCCACTGCCACTGCACCCCTCTCAGTCTCCTCCTTCGGCTGTGACCCGGTAGGGAACCTCCTCGGAGGAGCTAATAAGTGGGTGGCTTCGGGGGCAGACACATTTTGACACAGGCCCCAGCCTCCCAGCAGGACCCATTTGGGTCCACAGCGTGTGAGGGAAACTGAAGCCCAAAGACAGGTGATGCCCAGCCTGAGGTCACCCAGCTGGTCGGCGGGTCAAGGAAGAGCTACGACTCAGCACCCTTGGCCTCCAAACTGGTGCCCTCCTCGGGCACCACTCAGTCTGAGCCTAACAAGGATGATCTAATGGCAGGACCGTAGTCACCAAAGGCAGGCCTCAGTGGATGCTCTTTCTGGCCAGGAGGTCCATCATGGGGCCCCTTTCTGAGACCAGGGTAGCCACCCCCACCCCCAGCCTGCCCCTCCCTCCTTCTCATTCCCCCCAGTGAGCTGAGAGCAGGGCCAGGTATGTGATGGAATTCTCTAGACAGGAGTCCAGTGACCCGGAGGCACTGGCCTTTCCCTGAATAGGTGGAATGGGCCTTAAGCCAGACCTCAGTATCCCTTGGCCTGGACTAAGGAGCCATGGGGTGGAGGGAGACGTACCCTGTGACCCAGCTCGGTGAGGCTGCCCCTCTTTTTCAGGAATAGGGAAATCTAGGGTCCCTTCAAGGCCAAGACTCCCAGCATCCGTGAGTTCTACTTCCAGGAAGCCCCTCCCCCCTCCCCGCTGGCTCCGCAGCTGCAGTGATGGTTGCTGCTCCCATTTCAACCAGCACCAGATCCATTAATAGCATCAGTTTTATTTGCACCAGCCCTGGCTCCCTCCCTGCTCCCCGGGGGCGCTCGATCCAGAATGCCAGGCCCTGCTTCCTTTTCTCCTGGAACACGCTGACTCCCTCCCTTGGGTGCCCAGGGAGTTGGCAGGATAATAACCTGAGAGAGGAAAACTCTCTTCTCCCTGCCTTCTAATCTTCAGCGCTCACCAAATTAGAAAAGGCCTCAGAAGCCCATTGGGCTGACTGCCGCTGGGGATGTCATACCATTAACCCCGGGCCGCCTCCTGCTGGTATGGGCAAGGGGGTGCGGGGGAGGGGGGAGGGTGTCGCAGCCCCCCAGCCCTTTGCAACCCCCTGCCTCTAAGCAGGAATGGAACCCACCTCGGCGTCCATTTCCCCATCCCACCTCCACCGGTTGGCATGAAACCTCTACCCCACCCTCATCGTCCCCCTCCCCCCTCCCTACACCCCGCGTTGGCACCCCGCCCTGCCAGTTGGCACAGATTTCTAGAATAGCCAGAAGGGCCCTTGGATGCCAGTCCAAGCCCCCCCCCCCCTATTTCACACATGAGAAAACTAAGACCCAGAGAAGGGACATTTTTCATCCGGTTCTTCCTCTGGGACCTAGATCAGCTGGCTCTTCACTGGTCCGTTCAGCAGAGATTGGCAGCTGCTACTATTCTAGGTGCTGAAGACACAGCAGTGGGCAACACAGATAGAGTCCCAGCCTCCTGGAGCTCACAGGCTTCTTCCTGGAGGCGTCGCTGACGTCGCTGACGCTGGGCTAGAGGCCGCCCACAGGGGACTGCAATGGTAGGTTGACTTGGTCTCCCCACTGGACCAAGGTCATCTTCGCAGTAGACCACGTGCTGCTCAACTCTGTATCCTGGGGCTTGGTATGGAGCCTGGCACATTCGGATGCTCGATACGTCTTTACTGAAAAGTCATGACTAATGCTCATGTAGCACTTTCTCTGTGCCAGCACTATTCCCATTTTAGAGGAGGAAACTGAGTCCCAGAGATGTTCAGTGTCTCATCCAAGGAATCCAGCTAGCAAACAACTCAAATCCAGGCAGTCTGGTTCCAGACCCCAAGTTCTTCACATTTTGCTGTGAAGGAAGGAAGGAATGTCACCAATCATGGGGATGCCAGGCTTCTCTGGTCACCTGTTCCCATGCCTCAGGGTCAGAGAGTTCTTTCTTCCACCTGACACAAATCTCTGCACCTGCAAATGCCACACTAGGCTTTGTTTTGCGACTTCCAAGCAGACAGGGCATGCAGATGGCCCCTGAGCTCGGTAGGATCAACTAACTAAGCACAGAAACCATGCCGGAACTGGGCTGGGATTCCCAGCGGCCCCCCAGATATGAATTTCCATCTCCTGCCATCCCAAATTCTACCCACACCACCCTCTCCAGAAAGCCTTCCTGGGCCTTTGGAACCAGCCGGAGCAGGAAGGGGTCCAAGCCAGCCTGGGTACCACCCAGTCTGGCATAGACTGGTTGTTCTTTCTAATGGCCTGGGGCAGGGCCCACAGTACGTGCCAAGTAAATGTTGGTTGCTTGTGTGACTGGCTGGTTCTCCTTGGGTGGTGTAGTGAGAGCCAGGTCTGAATCCCTGCAGCCCTGCTGTAATGAGCTATGAGACCCCCGGGGGAGGTCACCCCATCTCTAAGCCTCAGCCTCTTCGCGTGCTTGGAGGAGCTGGACCAGACAGCCTCTGGTTACTTTCCTCTGTGAAATTCTGGGTTCAAGTGTAAACACCAGTTCCCTTTCTGGGTCACCGTGAAGCAGGATCTCCTTCCTCAATCCTGAGCAAAGCTTGCCTGCCGAGACAGGTGATCAAATGACAAGCATCTTCAAAATGACCGGGAGGGGATATGTCATCTTCAGGGAGGGACCGGGCGACCTCTGGGAAGGATCTTTTTATGGGATCTGGGAAATGGGGATGAGGAACGGGAATAATGCCAGGGCGTGCTGTGAGTATCCAACATGTTTTCCTGCATTCAAGGCTCCCAGCCTCCCTGAGGGGAGTGTTCTTGTGCCCATTTTACTGACGTGGAAACTGAGGCTCCTCCTGAAGCTCATACAGCATGTGGATATCTGAGGGAGGAGTGGGACAGGTGTGTTTGACTCCACAGACCTAGCTGTGTCCTCTAGCTGTCCTGGTCTGCACGTACCTGGACCACGTCCTGCCCCTGCACTGGGTGCCATAACATCCAGGTATATGCTGGAGGCAGGAAGGACACGTATGGGGCTACCTCTGGAGAGCCATTGGTGTGCGTGCGTGTGTGTGTGTGTGTGTGTGCGCGCGTGTCAGAGAGAAAGAGAGAAAGAGGACACAGGTGAGCTAGGGAAACATTGGAAGCTTAGAGGCGGTGGGGGTGGGGGGGAAGAAAGAAGGAAAGAGTTGAAAGAATACAGAGGAAAGGAGCTAATACGCAGAGTAAGAAGGATGGCAATAATAACAATAATAATAACAAGGATAGCACAAACCTTGCCTTTTTTTTTTTCCAAGCTGAATGTGAACTGGAGCAGTGCTGAGGGGATTAATCTCTTAAAAACTAAGTGCCGTGTGAGGAGACAGGCAGTGATTAAGGTTTTAACTGATCAGTCTGCATCTGACAGTGAACCAGCTATTATCTTAACGGAATCAAACGAACATTCAAAGCCGTGCTCAGCCCCAAACATGAAAGGAGATGTCATCTGCTGGCAGCTGGCAAGCCGCAGGGGGAGCCGAAGGGGAGAGAGGAATGGAGGGAGAGGGGAAGAGAGGGAGAGAGAGCAGCGTGTCATGGGCTGCAGGAGGGAGAAGGGAAAGACAGGAAAAGAGGAGTGTCAGGGACCACAGAGCCACTGCTGCAGCCCCAGGGCCTCTGGCCTCTCCCCTGCGCACCCCCCCACACCAGATCCGTGTCCCAAAGAGCAAGTGCGGCTGTCCAACCCCCCCCCCCCGCTACCCCCCAACTCCCTGGCTCCCGCTCAGGACCTGCAGGCCCCCCACTTCCTGAAGGGACAAGAGGGGACGTGATGGAGGCAGAGGCTCCCAGGCTCCTGAAATCTGGCTTTGGAGACCAGACTCCAGCCTCTTCCCCCACGGTTCCAGCATATTGAAGGCCCAGGAAATCCTTCTTAAATAAATGAGAGAAAGGGGATAAGGGAAAAGAAACAAGACAAAAGAGAGAATGCCTTCGGGAGGCACCTAGGTTCATTCATCGCTCATTTCATTCTGCCGGCTGCCCAGCAGGACCTGAGCCGGGGACCTGGTACAACGGACTCCACAGCCTGCAGCAGGCCTTGCTGGGGATTCGGACCCAGGCCCCTCTGACCCAAATTTCTCCATTGTCTCCACTTTTTTTTGCCAGAAAAGGGGGTAGAAAAGCAGAGACAGAACCCAGAAGTACAAGGACAAACCAGAGAGAGGCGCTGAGATCTCTTCCTTCACTTTCATCCCACTTTCCCCAAACAAGGGGATTGGGTGCCGGGGATTCTAGAAAAGGCTTGCCCTGGGTCCCTAGGCCTGGATGAGTGCCTGCTGCACGGTTTGTGCTCATGGAGTGTCAGAGGAGGGGCTGAGGGAAGGGTGTGCTCCCAAGGCGAGTCCTGCAGAGGCGAGATGGAGAGACCGCCCTGGTACTGGCCCGAGGCCTGTTCCACCCTCTCTGGCTCTGACCACAGAGAGGCCTGAGCCGGGACGGGCGGCAGGGTCCTCGCCCCCAGGAACGCCAGAGGCAATACCGGCCCGTGGCTGCGTGGGGTTGTGCCAGCATGCTGGAGAGAGGATGAAAAACATTGGGAGAAGAAAGGTTTACAGAGACAAAAGGAAAATATCTGAGAAATCCGAAATACTGACTCACACCCGGGGACCCTGTATATGGGACAGCTATCTTTCCTGTGGCGCTGGTCCTCTAACCGCACTCTCCTTCCCTTACTGACTCTCACCCACTTGAGGCGACATCTGTTTCTCCAAGAAAACAGACATATGGTCCTCCTTTTTCCCTCTTTGTCACACACTTAGTCACACACACACACACACACACACACACACGGAGAGCCAGTCAGTGCTGGGTCCCTGCTCACCGTCTGTTATTCAGACTGCAGGCCTGGTCAGGTCCATAGCCCCCTCCCAGAATTCCTCTTTTTTGGTCCAGGTCTACACTGGGAGGCCAGGTGGGGTCCAGCCCATTCTCTGGGGCCCCGCACCTTCCTGAATGCAGCCTTTAGGCCCGGCCAGGAAGCCAGGAAGCCAGGGCAGAGGCCGGGAGCCAGGGATGATGGGCCAAATGGGCAGGACACAGGGTGGCCCCCCCAGAGCTGCAGTGATTCCCTCCCCCCTCTGTCAGTCCTGGCCCTTTCCCTCTGCCTCGAGCAGGGTTCAGGACATGCCCATCTCACGCCTGAATTGTGGCACTGGCCTCGTAAACCATTGTGCTCTCTCTCTAATCCACCTGTATACCCCTGCCAGGGGTCTCCTTCTAAGACGGCCCAGATGGCATCCCTCCCTTGTTAGAGACCTATCATAGCTCCGGTTGGCCTGGAAGGATCAAGTCCAAACAACTCTGGCTGGGCTTATAGGCTCCTCAGTCTGCCCCTCCCCCTCCTCTCTGCCTTGGCTTTCTCTGCCCTCCCTCCACCCCCACCCCTCCACAGCCAAGCCGTGCTCTCCATCCCTGAGCTCACACATCCTCCGGCTTTACAATACAGTCCATCCCTCCCTCCCTGCCACCTAGCCGGTCTCCTCTCTTTAGGGATGCTGAGGTGACCCTCACCGCAGGTCAAACACTGTTCTAGGGCCTTTCCAGGGAATAAGTCATTTTCTCTTCCTTCGCTCTTACAAAAAAGAAACTGAGGCCAAGGGAGGTTAAGCATCTTGCAAAGATGACAGAGACAGAAAGCGGCAGAGCTAGGATTTGAAAACAGGGAGTTTGGGGCCCATCCTGCCATTCGGAGGGGGTCCCTCTCTCCCTCCTCCAAATCTCCACTGGCCACCGAGCCCTGCAATCTCTTTGCCCTCCAACTTCCTCAAGTATGTTATCTGTACCTCTCATGGGCTCTTTAATTACACAATACCTTGAATTAGGACTTTGATCTCTGTGTGTGTTAATTTTATCTCATGAACTAGATTATTTATTATCAGGAGTATACACTGTTTTTGCCATTACTCTTGTAGCCCCACACCCCCACGCCAGTCACCCAGGACCATGCTAGGCATAGGGTTAGAAATAAAAATAGCACCAGCTAGCATGTGTCGAGTGCTTCCTCTGTACCAGGCACTGTTCTAAGTACTTTCCTTGGATCAATGAAGTTACACTCCGCAGATGGAAAATTAGAAAACTTAAGCGCTTTTCTTGCTCAAGGTCATGGTGAGTGTGGTAACTTAAATTCTTCACCATTCCCCTCCCCCCCCCACCCCACCCCGGCGAAGAAAGAGGTCAAGTTTATTTCTCGTCCCCTTGAACATAACCCATAATGCCACAGAAGTACAGAGCTGCGCCCCTCCTGGGCCGAAGCCTTTAGAAGGCTTGGGAGCTTCCACTTTTGCGCTTTGGAGGCTGTGAGTGGCTGTGCGCAGCTAGAGAGGATCATGTGGACCAGAGGGCTCCAGGGCGCACAGAGAGCAAGAGGGCGACCACCCCAGCATCCAGATCAGTCCTCCAGATGACTACTGCCCCAGCCCCCGTCCACCACAATGGCAAGAGAGTTCCGCAGAAGAACCGCCAAGCTGAGCCCCGCCAGCCCAGACGCTAGGAGAGCGAGCCCAATGGTTGTTTTTTAAGCCGCTCTGTTTAGGGGTGGCTTTGTTACACACCGACAGGTGGGTCCTGTTATTATATCCATTTCTCAGAAGAGGAAGTAGAGGGAGGGATATGGAGGTTATGTGATTTGCTTGCCTAAGGTCATGCAGCTTTGTCAGTAGAGAGTGGGAGTGAGGTGAGGGCCCCCGTCCTTGTGACTCGGAGCTTGGGGAGAATGACACGTTGCAGCAGGACGCTCTCAGTTAGTGACCGAGGTGGACCGGGTACAGGCCCCAACCAACTGTATTCAGTGAGTACACCAGGAGGTCACAGCCGAGGGGCTGAGAGGACAGGACTCTGATCACCCCACCCCCCATACCCACCTTCATTGATCTATTTTCTCTATAGAGCGTCCACAGATGCTTCTCTTTGAAAAATGTGTTCTCATTTTCAAACCACTGGACCAGATCGCTTCTGAGGCCCCCTTCTAGCTCTGACATTCCAGGACTCCATGAATGAGTGATGGGAATGAATGGAGGGCAGACCATCAAACGGCTGGGGGTTCCGTCTGGATGAATCATGGGCACAGAGAAGGACCGAATCCATGAAGCACTGAGTGATTTGGAATGCAGGAGAGTTCTGGAGCTTGGCAAGAGAAAGGTAGGGTGGAAGGTGCTGCTGGAGGCATCTGCAGGGATGAGAAGGGAGGGAGGAGGTTAGGCCTGGGTGGGGGGGGGGATGTTGGGAGGAGGGCATTCACCGTGAGAAGACAGCGCATGTGCTTGGGAGCTGGCAGGCACGGGGTTCAATCCCAGCTCCACCCTCTACTAGGTGCTGGCCTGTGGCCCTGGTTTTAACCACTCTAAGCCTCAGCTTTCTCACCCATCAAATAGAAATAGTGGAGTAGCTATCTCATAGGGCTGGCATGGGTGTATGAGAAAACACAGGTGAAAAGCGTAGCCCAGTGCTTGGCACTAGGTAAATGGTAGCTGTGCCTTCCTTTTAGGAAACCCGCAGTGACTTGTACTCGCTCAAGCCCCAGTAGCATAGCTAACCCCAGAAGGCCCAGAAAGGTGCCCTCCATGGGTCCCCAGGTAGAGGGACACATAGAATGTATGTCTGGGGAAGGGAAATGAGAGAAGTAAAGCAAGATCTGAGGCTTACGGGGCTTGGGGCATCGTGCAGAGAGAGAGCAGGGACATGTGGCGGGCACCCAGACACCCCAAGCCTGCCAGGAGCTGGGCACCAAGCAACAGGCTGCAGAGGAGACGGTGCGAGGGCTGGGGCAGGGCTGCCTCGCCAACAGGGATGTTAAAGAGGTCATGTAGTGGAACGAGCCGCACAAAAAGGCTGGGAGTGGATATAGGAGGCTCAGATTCCACCCCGCCCTGAGATCTACCAGGAGAGAACCATCTCTTTGGCTTGCGGGGGTCCCCAGGATCTAGTAAGGAATTGGCAGCTCATGGCATGTGAGGCCAAGCCCAGGAGTGACACAGAACAGAGCTCGCGGGTCAGAGAGACAGCACTCCCTAGTGGCTAAAAGCCCTGACTCTGGAGCGGGGCAACTGGGGTCCAAACCCTGATTCTGCCCTAACCAGCTGCATGACCTCGGGCAAGTTACTTACCCTCTCTGTGCTAAATGCGGCGGCAGAGGTCATGGTTCCTGATCTCACGGTGCTCACAGTCTAGCTGGAGAGACAGATGCTCAGGAAAAAAGCTCGCCCCCACACAGGTGGCAGGTGGCATAACCATTCACAAGAGAGAGAGGGTCGGTGCCTTGAACTGGAGCTAAGGGGAATTGGTGTGTGTTCTTGGAGAGGTCTTCACGGACCATGAAGTGCCAGCTGGGTTTAGAGAGATTAAGGGGAAGGTATCCAGGGAGAGGAGGACCTAGACACAGGGATGCAAATGGTCTGTCCCACGGAGCAGGAGGGGGTTCCTGGGTCGGAGCTAAGGCAGAAGGGGCCCTAGGGAGCCAAACACCTTGCAAGGAGGTAGAGGAGTTTGAAGCTCCCAGCTACCTCCGCTCCCTTGGGGCTGAGGCAGGGGTAGGGGGCACCAAGACGAGTCAGGAGGACTCAGAGTGCCTCCGCTGAGGCTACACCCATGCCGATAGCCCCTGCCAGCTGCCCCAGCCTCCCGGGGTCCCCAGGGTCAGGCCATTACAGGGTGAGATTTATCATGGGCAGGTGTGCTCCAAGACGGTATATTATCCAGGATTATGAACTGTAACAGGATAATCTCTCTAATGTAATTCAAGCTCTCGACATGGCTTATGGCTCCTTAATGTACCTCAGACTGAAGAATTACAAGAACATTCTCCCCCAAGCTCCCCGTGTCCCTCCCTCCCTCCTCTGTCAACCCCTAAATGATTTAGGCAATTGCCTGAAGCCGGATCTTGGCATTAAGTCATAATTCAGTGCAGTTCAGTAAACATGATGGGCAAGGAGATTTTCCTTGCCTGTCCCTTCTCCCACAGAAGCCTCTCTTTCCTCCTCCGTCCAAACCCATCCCCCCACTCAGGGACAGGCTGGATATACGACAATCAAGGAACCTCAGTACACTGGGACTCACCCCAAGATACCCTCAGGACACCAAGGCTTAAGCTGCCAGGTTTGGGCTTGGGGTCCCCAGGTATCGAGGATGATACACCCCAGGACCTCACACCCTCCAGAGGGAGAAGACAACTCCAGAGCCACAGAATAATGTCAGAGCCAGGGATCTTAGGAATGTTCTGGTCCTGCAAATCAACCCTGTAAACTCCTACCCCTCAGGGAAACATTCAAATCTTCTGCAGGCCACACCACAGAATATTTTCCAAATTTTATCTTCTATAGTTTTTCCCCCTCCTAGGAAAAAAAGAAAAAAGAAAAACCTTCCCTGGGGAGCTGTGATCCCTACAACTGGAAATCCTCATCTGACCCAGCTCCTTTCACTGTACAGGTGGTGATCTTGAAACTCAGATGGGTCTTTCCTAATTGCAGCTTATGTTTATTGAGCACTTACTATGTGCCGAGCATTTTCCTAAGTACTTCACATGATTCATTCATTTAATGCTTCCAAAAGTCTTTCATCAGGTGCTCTGATTCTCCATTTACTGGTAAGATAACCGAGGCTCCGAGAAGGGAAGTTGAGGCCACAGGTCCATTAATTTGGAAGCTGCGACGTGAACCCAGGCAGACTGGCTCCAGAGCCTATGTTTCCAACCACTGCCCTACACCGAACAGGCTCATATATATAGCACTTGAACCCAGAATCCAGTGTGCTCCTGCTGATGTAGCAATGGGACAGAGCAACAGGGTCTTCTGGCTTCTAGACAACATCAGTGCATGCTCACAGTGGCCCTTGAGCCCCTTTTGCTTTCCAGTCCCTAGGATGATCAAAAAATCCGGCTTGCCCTTCACCAGCCAGTGGGAAGGCTACTAAAAAGCCCCTCAGCTCAGTGCAGGTAAGCACTTCCTCTCCTGCACTCTCTGTGCCCAGCCCCCACCTCACTCCCTTACCTTCAACATAGAGCTAGAGGCCCCTCTGGGCTGCCAGGATCCAAGGGAGGCAGGAGAAATCTCCCCTGCGGTACTGGGGGACCACAGGTTGGGAAGAGTTGCTCCTAAATTCATCTCAATAAAAACAAGGCAATCCCCCCAGGCAAATCATGGCATCTGTCAGTGCCTTCTGTCTGTACGGCATTGGTCCTTCCCTAATGTTCTTGACCTCGGCAAGTCGCTTGTCTTCTGGTTACTCATTGTTCTCATCTCTGAAGTGGGCTAATAATAGCACAAGGACTAAATTAGAAGCTGCAAGTTAAAAAAAAAAAACACTTGGGATAAAGCACTCCATACTCAGAACACATGCGCACACACACGCACACACACAGGCCCCCCTGGTTGAGTTGGTCATGTAGGTGTGGATTTAGTTGTGTCCCCATGCTCATTCCCACACTCATACCCTCGTAAAAAGAGAAAGATTCAGATGAATCGTCTGCCTCTGATCTCTAGATCCAGAATAGACTAGCTCTGAGGTTATACCGGCCACTCTGGACCAGTCTTGGCATTTAAGAATCTTTGCCCAGGGAGAGGCTGCTACATCCTCAGAGGGGGCCCCTGCCAGATGTAGAAGGAATTTACAATCCATAGTGTTTGCTCATTGAGGCGTATAAACGCAAATGACACTGGGTGTAATGGAATGAACACCAGCAGAGGAGTATAAGGACACCTGAAGTCATGATACTGCCTCTAAATTCCCTTTCCCTGAACCTCAGTTTTCTCATCTGCAAAGTGGGATGTGGGAGGAGGTCTCAGGTCCCTTCCAGTCTAACATTCTGCTTTAGGGTTTACTTCCTTGGCAGATATCCCCTGCACCTTTCTCAGGTCTTCAGATTTTTCCTCTTCTGGCCTCTTCCTGCTCCCTTTTCGTGGTCCCCCCAGCCCCACCTCTTCTTGCTCAGAGACTTGTTATTCCAGGAGGTGCCACGAGGGGGAGCCTACAATTGGATGTCTAGGGTCAGGAGGGAAGCCAACTCAAGTGAAAAGCTAGGGAGGTAGTGGGCCAGTCCCCAGAGACCCCAAGACCAGGATTTAAATAGAAAGTTGAGGGGCCCAGAGATGGGGCTGTAAACCACAAAGACCACCCTCTACACTCCAGAAGGACCGAGATCCTGCTTTATGGTATTTCTTGTCCTCTGTCATACACTTCTAAGTGCATATGGTGGAATGATCTCATTTGACCCTCAGTCTAGTCCGCGAGTCACGTGAGCCAGGTGGAATTATCTAGCACCTCTACAGTTGGGGGGAACGGAGGTTCAGAGAGATTCCAGGCTAACCCAAGGTCACACAGCCAACTTGGGCCAGGGCTGTCGTCGATGGTTCAAGTCACCCAACCACTGGCCCAGGTCCCACTATGCATGTCCCTGCCTCTTCCAAGACCTTACTCCAGGCCAGGCACACAAGGGACCTTCAGGGATGCTTCTCAAATGAATGAGGAGGCCCTCTGAATTAGGGTGCAACTTCCCTGGGGTAAGTCTTCTCTGCCTTACGTTGGTCAGCATAGGCACAGAACTAGTTGACATGTAGGCTCTACTTTCTACCCTTCGCTCTAAACTTCCCGAACCATAATGTTCCCTTCCTACCACATTGCCTGCATGATCCAGAAGTGTTTGGCTGGTCATGGCCTCGCCAAGAGCCCTGGCCTCCTTTCTTTACCTTCCTAGTCTTGCCCAGGTATGTCACCTCCTTCAGGGTAGCCTTTTCACCCCCTCCCACTGTGGGAAGAGGTGGAATCAACAATCAATTATTATTTAAAAATCATTAGAGGGGCGCCTGGGTGGCTCAGTCAGTTGAGCATCCGACTTCGGCTCAGGTCATGATCTCAAAGTCTGTGAGTTCGAGCCCCGCATCGGGCTCTGGGCTGACGGCTCGGAGCCTGGAGCCTGCTTCCGCTTCTGTGTCTCCCTCTCTCTATGCCCCTCCCCCGCTCCTGCTCTTTCTCTCTCTCTCTCTCTCTCTCTCTCTCTCTCTCTGTCAAAAATAAGTAAACATTTAAAAAATAAAATAAAAAGTAAAAATAAATAAATAAATAAAAATCATTAGATAGCAGTCCAAGCTTCTCCACAATGGGCACTGAGTCTCATTCATCTTGGACTTCCAGGGCCCATCAAAAACTCAGGTCAGCCATCAACTACTCATCTTGGGTACTGTCCCCTTGTGCCTCTACCCTGGGGACCTTTATGAAGAGGCATTTTAAGCATATGTGGCCTGAACAAACGAATGACTGATTGGCGTTCCCCTTCCTTCTTGCCCCGTCCTGATCCTTCAATTATTGGGAAAGGTAACATTTCTGAAGATGCTTCAGAACCCCCCTTAGGCTACCTTCAGCCCCTCTAAACCACCAGCTAGCTCTCCACACCTTGTGCTAGTATTTTCTACAGCCAGCTTCCCCCAGGCTCCGCTTCTCCAGGTGCCCAAAGGCCTTCCGGTCAGTGAAGCAAGTGAGTCAAAGGGAGGAGGTAGTCCCTTCAGTGGGGGAGGGGAGCCCTCTTCCATCCCTTCCTATTGCCCAGCTTAGCCTCAGGTCTCCCCTCCCACAAAACCTGCCCTACACTTCCCACCCCTCCCCTCCCCACCCCACCACATGAAGTTACAGAAGGCCTAGGCCTGGACATTGAGCAGGTAAGGTTTAGAAGGAGCCATGGGAGGGGCGCCTGGATGGCTCAGTGAGCTGAGGTCCAACTTCGGCTCAGGTCATGATCTCACGGTTTGTGGGTTCAAGCCCCAAATTGGGCTCTGTGTCGACAGCTCAGAGCCTGGAGCCTGCCTTGGCTTCTGTTTCTCCCTCTCTCTGCCCGTCCCCCCCTCACGCTCTGTCTCTCTCTGTCTCTCAAAAATAAATAAATGCAAAAAAAAAAAATTTAGAAGGAGCCATGCGACTCTCAAAGCACAGGGAGAGAGTTTCATCATTGGATCTAATTCACCTGTACAGGTGAGGCAAGTTGGGCCCCGGGAAGGGAAGGTGACCAGTTCATTCCGTTTACTCATTCATTCAGTAAATATTTACTGAGTGCCTACTATGTGTGTAGCCCTGTTCTAGGACTGGGACTCCTTTGAAAAGCCTCCGCCTTCACAGCAGGTGGGAGGAAATGGACAAACATCAGCACGTATGGTGGAAGCATGTTACGTGGTGATAAATGCTACTGAGAAATGCAGGGGAAGGGAGATGAGAACCTTGTGGGTATTGGCAGAGGGAGGGCAGAGAAGACCTAAGCAAAATGAGAGAGGAAGCACTGTAGGAATCTAGGGAAAGATAGGCCCAGGCAGAGGGAATAGTAAATGCAAAGGGCCTGAGGCAGAAGAGTGCCATCCTGCCTGTGGCACAGTGAGGAGGCCAGTGTGACTGGAGCAGAGTGATAGGAGAGGGATGGGAAAGAAGGGCAGAGAGGGGATCAGATCCTGGAGGGTCTTGTAATGACCTGTTTCTCTGGCTGAGATGTGCAGGTATTAGAAGATTTTCAGCAGAAGAGGGACGTGAGTGATCTGACTTTGGCTTTAGAATGATAACCCTGGGGGTGCCTGGGGGGCTTAGCCAGTTAAGCGGTTCACTTGGGCTCAGGTCATGACCTCACAGTTTCTGAGTTTGAGCCCCTCATCGGGCTTTGTGCTGACAGCTCAGAACCTGGAGCCTGCTTCGGATTCTGTCTGTCTCCCTCTCTCTCTGCCCCTCCCCTCTTTGCACTCTGTCGCTCTCAAAAATAAATAATAAATATTTAAAAAACTGAAAAAGGGGCGCCTGGGTGCCTCAGTCGGTTGAGCGTCCGACTTCGGCACAGGTCATCATCTCATGGTCCGGTCTGTGAGTTCGAGCCCGGCATCGGGCTGTGTGCTGACAGCCTGGAGCCTGCTTCGGATTCTGTGTCTCTTTCTCTCTCTGCCTCTCCTCCACTCACGCTCTGTCTCTGTCTCTTAAAAAAATGAATAAACGTTAAAAAAAATTTTTTTAACTAAAAAACAAAAAAAGAAAACCATAACCCTGGGGGCGCCTGGATGGCTGGGTTGGTTAGGTGTCCGATTTTGGTTCAGGTCATGATATCAAAGTTCATGAGTTCCAGCCCTGCATGAGGCTCTCTGCTTCAGATCTTTGTCTCCTCCCCCCTCCAGCGCCCTGCCCCTCCCCTGCTCGCTCTCTTTCAAAAATAAACATTTAAAACTTTGTAATAAAAAATAAGATAATAAAAAGATAACCCTGGCTGCTCTGTTAGGAACAGACTGAGAGGGACAAAGGATACGGAGGGACAAGTTAGGAGGTGTTGCAATATCCCAGGCAAGGGAAGATGGTGGCTTGGAACGGTGGGGTAAGTGGGTAAGTGGTGAAGAGAAGCAGAATCTGGACATATTTTGAAGGCAATGTAAACAAGATTGGCTGAGGCATTTGGATGAATGATGACAGCGAAAGAGAGGCGTTGAGAATAACTCCAAGATTTTCTTCCCCAGCAACTGGAAAGATGAGGTGGCCCTTTTTTGAGATGGCAAAGAGGGGACGGTAATAACAGCCGGAGGGTGGGGGGAAAGACCAGAATTTCCAAGTTGGACAAGTTGAATTTGAGATGCCCTCTGGACGGTCAGGTGGAAATTGGAAACAGGATTTAGGGGTCTGGGGGTCAAGAGAGAGATTACGGTAGAGCTAGGAGAATAAAAACAAAATCTGAAATCTCGATTCCCGGTAAAGCTCTTTCCAGTGTGGAGAGGACTCTCGCGCGGGTTGAAGGAGTCAAATACCTGCGCTCAAAACCCAGGGCGCAAGGAGAGGAAATACGGTAACCCCGGCGCGCACGCCCCCAGCCCCTGCAGCCCCTGCGCCGGAGCTGGAGGAGGTTCGGGGACCCGGGCCGCGCCCGGAGGGGGCCGGCGACCTCGGGGAGCTTGGGTGAGGCCCGAGGGGGCCCAGGGCTCCGCTCGCTCGCACGCATCGGGGGCGGGGCAGGGGCCGCTAGGACTCGGGGGCGGATCTCCACTGAGGTCTGGGTTTCTTCTCTCAGCAACGGTCTTGACTCCTTTCCTGGAGCCACCGTCAGATATTTACTTAACCTCGCAGTTCAGCCTCCCAGGGGCCAGCAGGGAGGGACGGAGGCAGGGAGGGGAAGGCCGGTGGCCATGGGGAGCGAAAGGGAAACATTTTCTTCCCTCTGCACAGGCCCCGCCTGCCTCGCTCCCTCGTGGGGTCCCTCCTGCCGCGGACCTCCAGACTTTCGGGGGTCAACCAGTCCCTTGGGTTCCCAGGGCATTCACGCTAGTCCACCTCCGTGGATTTAAGAACTAGGAAACCGGCGGTGGGGTAACTTGTTCAAGGACCTACAGTGAGTCTGAGGCGGGGCCAGACTGCCAGGCTTTTGGGTCCCCCATCCCTCGTCCAGCAAATGAGCACCCGCGGTGCGGGGAGAGCCCACAGATACGGGTTCTATGAGAAGCCCCCACGTTTGCCAGCCTTGCGGCTTCGGGCTAGACACTTCACCTCTTGGTGCCTCCCTTTCTAGGTGTGTAAAAAGGGAGTCATCACTCTTACCCTGCTTCCTTGTCTTGTTGAGGGACAAATAATTTAAAAAAAAAAAAAAATACCAGCTGCCAATTGCCGAGCCCGGGTGAGCCTGGCACTGTCCCGGGCTCCTCGCACAGGGCCTACTGTTGTCCCCCCAGCTTTGTACACCCTGCCGCTCATCTAGTTGGCCAGGATGGGAGCTAGAGGGAGGAGCGAGGGGAGGCCCGAACCGAGCTCCCAGGCCTGAAAGGAGCCCCCCACCCTCCCCCCCAAGCCAGGGGCCCCGCCACGGGCCCAGGGGTCAGTGCTGGGGGCACTGGGGGAGGGGAAGCCGGGGGCCAGGGGGAGCGGAAGTCCCTGCTCCGAGGCCCCACTTCCCCCCCCTCCCCTCTGGCCGGCCCCGGGGCAGGTGAAGAGGGGACCGGGCTCCGCTCCAGGTGGCGGGGCAGCGACGGGGGTGGAGAAAGGCAACAATAGCACTTTTATTTGGGACTGTTTGGCTCTGAGCGGGTGGGCGGAGGAGGAGGCGGCCGACGGGGCTGCGGGGGAGGGGGTGGTCAGCGGCATCTGGCTACACACCTGCTCCTGCTTAACCCTGTGCGTGCTGGGGCTGGGCGCGCGGCGGGGGAAGGCGGCGCGGCTGCAGGGAACCAGACCCAGGCCGCGGAGTGCGCGCCTGCCGGGACAGCCAGCCTCCGGGATCCCTGGCCAGGCCCGGCGGTCGCGGGGGGCGCGCGAATGGGGATCCCTGGCGGGACAGTGCCGATGTCCCGTGCCCTTGGCGGTGCCCCTCGACCTGCATTGGCCTCTCGGGTACAGCCCGCGGCTCCGGAGTCGGCCTCCAGCGCGGCTCCGCGCGGCTCGGGCGGGAGAGGGAAGGCCAGGGGGTGGCTCCAGGGCCTCGGCGCGGATTCCCCGCCGCCCTTCGGGCCATTCCGGGAAGCCGGCCTTCCGGAGGCGGCGCGGCGGCCACGGCCATGCCAAGGGCGCGGGGAGCGGGCCAGGCCCAGCGGGCGGCCGCCGGGCGGGGAAACCAGTGCTGGGCGCGCCCTCTCGCGCTAAACGCTTCCAGGCGGGGCTCTGCAGGTGAGCCGGGGCGCCCAGCGCACCCCACCCCGGCGCCCGGGGCCTCGCCGACGCTCCCTGCCGGCAGGGCGCCCGGGCCGTCGAGCCCCGCGCTGCACCTGCCCGCGCCGGGACCCCTGCCTGCCCGCGGTACCACCCCTCCCACCCCCGGGCTGGCGCGCTTGCCGGCCGCACAATCGGAGCTTGTTTGTGGGCGGAGGAGCCGCGCCGGGTGCGGCGGCCCCGCGCCAGCCCACTGATCCCATAAAATATTATTTGTGTTTAAAAATTCCAGTAATTGGCTATGCAGCCGCTTTTTCCGAGCCCCTTGCCAAGCGCAGTAAAATCTCAGTCCGGCCGGGGTTATTTTCATCATGCAAATTCCCATTTCTGTAAACAGGGTTAAAGCCTCTGGAAGAGGCCGGGCTAGCACCAGAGAAGAAAAGCAGAAGGATGTGTTCTCCGAGTCTGGGAGGTAGTCACACTGGGTCTCCATTCCTGTGATGACCTGGGTAACTGAGGAGAATTATTCAAATAACCCACCCCCCTCTCCCAGTCGCTTTACTTTGAAAACCAGTGCCTGGACTATACTGGGTAAAAATCCCTGGTTTTCTCAACTTTCCCTTCGCTTTTTTCATTTGAATAACTTACATCATCAAATCATGGAAGCATAATTCTCTCTCTCTCTCTCTCTCTCTTAATCACAGGAGCAAACTGAGGCTCAGAGAGGAGAAGGGACTTGCCCAAGATCA
This sequence comes from Acinonyx jubatus, assembly GCF_027475565.1. Classification (NCBI taxonomy): domain Eukaryota; kingdom Metazoa; phylum Chordata; class Mammalia; order Carnivora; family Felidae; genus Acinonyx; species Acinonyx jubatus. Next base: position 110,586,287 of record NC_069385.1, on the reverse strand, counting down.
CACAGCAAGTTTGTGCCAGAGCCTGGGCTAGTACATAGATTGCCTGAAGGCCTATCTGGGAGAACCCCTGTAGGGTTTTGAAGAGGAGGAAGCTGCTGCCGGTGTCCCTGTAGCCAGCACAGAAAGCCCCAGAGCCTGGCTCTGGGATGCTGACTGTGGGCACAATCTCTGGGGGGGAGGGGGGGGAAGACTCCCTCCCTTTCCAAACATACACACTTCCTGCCCCTCAGGAGCTGGGAGCCGCCTGTGGAGGAGGAGGGAGGGGGAGGAGGAGAAGGGGGGGGGGGAGGAGGAGGAGGAGGGGGAAGTCCCTGCCAAGGTCTTGGAAACCCTGAGTAATGGACAGGGGAGCCTCTGCCCTGCTCCACCCAGTGATGGCTGCTGTCTGCAGCGGGGAGCAAGAACCACACACGTGGGAAGAACGGATTTCTTCAACAGATGCTGAAAGAGAGCCCAGATTCTGAAGTTGGCAGAATTAGGGCTCAGAAAAGAGTAAATAATAGTGTATTATTTGTCATATAATATTGTCTTGTATGTAATATATTGCTGCTATATTGCGTTGAGCACCTAGCATGTGCCAGGGACCACTGCACAATGTGTCTCATTTAACCCCTACAACAAGCCCAGGAGGTAGGTATTCATGTTATAGCCACTTCCTTTCTTTTTTAGTATATGTGGAAATAAAACCAATAGTTCAGTGCTTGAGAGTTTCTGCAGGTCAGCTTATCCCAGAATAGTATACCCACTTTCCAGGTAAAGATACTGAGGCTCCAGGAGATTAAGTCACTTGCCCAAGGTTGTCAGTAAAGAAAGCCCTTTCTCGGGAGATTTCCGTGAATGGAAGGCCTCTGGGTTTCCTTCTTTCCTTCACCAACCCCAAGTTTTCATGGTAGCCCAGCCTCCCTCCGTTGCCCCTTCAAACCTTCGTGCCTGTTACCTCCTTCCCCTGGACATTCCTTCTCCCTTTTATTCTCAGTCTTCCCCATCACCTCCACTTCTTTGAGCCCTAGGCCCCTCAGCCCCAGAGGCTGAGGGATATCTGCGCAAATAAATTGTGCTGCTGCACTTAGACCACTAACTCAGGCAGGTTAAGGGAAAGCAAGTTCTAGAGTTCCTTCCATAGTAACAACAAAACTCCTTTTTCCCAAGAAGAGTGGTTATGTGCTTAGCAGCGCCTCCTCTGTGCTCATGCAAACACATGCACACAGATACCCCCCAAACCAAGAGTCCCAGTTGCGGTCCCAAAGAAGGAAGACATTTCCAGTGGTTCCAGATTATCTTACAACAGAGTGGGCAAGCTTGCGAGGCACTGAGCCTCCCATCACTACAAATGTCACAGCACAGGCTGGATGTCCCCTGTCCGATGTGGTGCCAAAAGAATTCCTGGGTCCCCTTTGGCTGACTTGCTCAGAAATCAATTCTAACCCACCATTCCGGCTACGTTGCTGTACGAATACAGTTCCTGTCGGTAATCAGACGGAATTCAGAGTTAGTGTGTAAGTTTCTTGTCAATCTCTGAAGAGAAATACTATCAAGGTGGCTGATGTCAATAGGAGAAGGAGAACGGACTCTCAGCAGAGCCAAGTGGGAAGACAGCTTCCTGGTTGGGGAGGGAGGGATACGTCGTCATGGGGGCAGTGTTGTGAGGTGGGGGGGGGGGGAGTCCTTGTTGAGAAAGGAAAGAGGAAAGGGAAAACAGTGTCTTGTGGATTCTGGGGGCACCTGCAGCTGAAGACTCTAACACGGGGAGGTATAAGGGAAAGCCAGCTCCCAGAGTCCCAAGGGCCTAGCAGGGGTCGCCAGAGGTCTTATCTCCCCCTTGGAGCTCATCTCAGCCCTCTAGATTTCCTGCCTTCAAGGATTGCTTCCTGCTCAAGTGAGGCCTTGAGTACGTCATACTCAGATGAGGGGCCCCCTCCACCCAGCATTTTGAGGCCTGGACACGGGTGTGGGGACCCAAAGGTGTATGAAGGATCCTTCTTCCTAGCTCCAGGACTTAACACCCTCCTTCCCAGAGTCCATCACAAGAATTAAAAAGTGGGGCTACTGTCTCATCCCTCAGGGAAAGAAAGAGCTGCCCAAATGAGCCAGGGCTCTATCTGTGAAACCACCTGTGGCACAGGATCCGGGGGAGATCGGGGTGCAGTGGACTTCCAAAGAGCCTGCTCCGGCCAGGCTTGGTAAAGCCACAATGGCTTCTTGGGGTGTCTGCCCCACGAGTATGATGTCCCCTGAGGTTAGGAGGCATGGCTGGCACCTTAGGGCTCATTTGTTTTGGGACTTGAAGGACCGAAACAGGATATTCTTCCCTTACAGTCTTCTGTCTTCTCCTCCCACCCCAGAGGGGGGACCACAGAGTGGGGTGGGTACCCTGACTTGTCGTCCACTTGGCAAGTGATTTTGAGAGATCCTTCACAGGGACAGGCGAGATCAAAGACGACTACAAGTCCCGGGGCACCTGGGGGATGCAGTCGGTTAAGCATCTGACTCTTGATTTCGGCTCAGGTCATGATCTCACAGTTCATGTGAGTTCGAGCCCCACGTCAGTCTCTGCGCTGGGATTCTCTCTCTCCCTCTCTCTCTAGCTCTCCCCTGCTTGTGAGCATGCTCTCTCTCTATCTCTCTCTCAATAAGTAAACAAACTTAAAACAAAAGGGCGACTAAAAGTCCTAATCAGTTAGGAAATGCCAGTTAGGAAGAAAGATATACATAAAAAGAAAAAATGCTCTATGGTGCAACTTACACAACAGACACCAAGTCTACAGTCAACCATGAGACAGGAGCAAGGGACTGAGGGGGCCTAAGTGAGGAATGCTTCAAGGTCTTCACCTTTGAGTGGGCTTTTGGTAGAATTTTTATCGGGCTGAGAGGGGTCTGGCAAAGTATTCTGGGTGATGGGAATAGCATTCAAACAGCCTGGAATCGGCAAGCCTAAAGCAGGAATCTGGGATGAGGGTGTTAGCTGGGAGGTATGGGGGGAGAAGGGATGGGATTCTAATGCTTCCTCCCACCCCCATGATCTTTTCCTAATCCTGGAAGGCCCCTCCCCTCCTCTCTCACTTTTTTTTTTTTTAAAGAAAGATGGGTGAACTCTATCTCCAAACTGTCTGAGACCCCGCCAGCAGGGGACATTGTTGGTACAGAGGAGGAGGAGAAAACGGGGTGTATGTAGAAGGACACCCTCCTTGCCTTCTGCCTGTTTGCTGTGTCTCTCTGTCTCTGACTCCCGCGCAAGGATCCTGGTCTCCTCTCTGCCTGATCTCTCTGCCTCTGGCCCTCTCAGGAGTCCTCAGCCTCTGCCTCCTAGTGCCCATCTCTACCATTCCCGCCTCCTGCTGTCTCCCTTCTCATCCTCACCTGACTCTGCTTCCTCCTTTGCTCCGAATGAAGACTCTCCTCCAAGTGCCCGGGGAAACAGTTGGGGTGGGGGCTAATGCCTGGCCTCTGTTCTCCAGGGAGCAGGCCCTGTGGTGAGAAGATGTATATTCCTCCCTGTGCCTTCTCTGGGCCCCGCATCTCTGGGTACATCCCGAGGACAAAGGTGATGCCCCATTCCCGGCCCACCCCAGTCTCCCGCTCTGCCCCTCAAAGCCTCCCCTCTTCCTCCTCCAAGGAGGACCCACCATTTGGGGGGAACAGCCCCCAGTGGAGACTCAGTCAGCTTCCCACTCGAAAACCCTCAAGATAGGCTGGGGTTTCCTCCGGGGTCCAGACCCCAGGCCTTCCCTGAGGAATCTGGCACCTCCCAGGCCCTGTGACAGCTGGACAGCTGGCCCCTTACCAATTCGGTCTCTGATTTGTACCAGAAAGCCCACCAAGAACTGTCCTGTCAACACGCACCTTCTTCAACGGAGGCCCCCTCCCTAGGTACACGTGACAGCTCCTCGCCCTGCCCCCCCCACCCCCCGCTGCCTTCAAAATAAGTATTTTTGCCAGATTAGCAACAGTCTGCCTCTTTTTTCTGTCCCAAAAGAGAGAGAGGAAGGGCACAGCTGCAAGCCCTTTCAGGTGCCTTATTTCATTTCATCTTTGCACTAGCCCCCAAAAGTTGAAAATATGTCAGCTTTTGTAGATGAGGAGACTGAGGTCCGAGAGCTGGTTCCTTGCCGAGGCGGCAGAGTGGAGATCAGATCTCAGGTCTGAGTCTGAGGCCCACAGTGATATCTGGAGGCAGATCAATGACAGTACCATGGACAGGAGAGTGGGACCCTGCAAAACCTTGATCTCTCGCATTTGGGGCCCGCTTTAATCTGCCAGGTTGCCTTTGAAGACTTGGGGCCAACTGCCCTCAATATCCCCACCCTGAAACCTCATCCCCCTCATATGTTGCTAAGGCCACAACATGCAAATTGGACTGCCCCCCATACACACACCCCCAATTCTCCTGCCCAAGACACAGATGAAGCAATTAGGTCTCTTCTCCCTTAGCATTACCAGGACCTCCTTCAAAACCCAATTCATAACCAAATGCAGTATGTGGACCTAATTGGGATCCTGATTCAAATAAGCTGACAGGGAGATCTATTGGACACAAGTGAAACTTTGACCACTGGATGTTTTCTAACAATATAATTTTTAGAACAGCTTTAGATTTACAGCCAAACTGAGAAGATAGTAGAGGTCTCATACACCCTGCCTCCCACCCCCAGTTTGCACTATTGTTGTTCACATTGTACATTTGCATGGTGAATTTGTTATAAATAATAAGCAAATATTGATAAATTATTATTAAAAAAATTTTTAATGTTTTTATTTATTTTTGAGACAGAGACCGACAGAGCACGAGCAGGGGAGGGGCAGAGAGAGAGGGAGACACAGAATCTGAAGCAGGCTCCAGGCACCGAGCTGTCAGCACAGAGCCCAATGCGGGGCTCAAACTCACGGACTGTGAGATCATGACCTGAGCTGAAATCGGGCACTTAACCGACTGAGCCACCCAGGCGCCCCTATAAGTTATTACTTTTAAAAGTTTATTTATTTATTTTGAGAGAGACAGAGACAGCGCCAGTGGGATAGGGGCAGAGAGAGAAGAGAGAATCCCAAACAGGTTCCTCACTGTGAGTGTGGAACCTGATTCGGAGATTGAACTCACAACCATGAGATCATGACCTGAGCCGAAACCAAGAGTGGGAAGCATAACGGAATGAGCCACCTGAGCGCCCACATAAACCTATACTGATACATTATTATTAACTCCAGGCCATGGTTTATTCAAATTTCCTTAGTGTTTACTTAATATCCTTTCTGCTGTGCCAGGATCCCATCCTGGATACCACATTGCATTTAGTTGTCATGCGTCCTTAGGTTTCTCTTGACCATGACAGTTTCATAGACTTTCCAGGTTTTCCACGACCTTGACAGTTTCCAGGAGTACTGGTCAGATACTTCGCAGAATGTCCCTCCATTGGAATTTGTTGTCTTTTGTCAAGATTAGACTAGGCGTGGGTTTTGGAGAAGAAGATCGCAGAGGTCAAGTACTACTATGCTTATGACTGTTGGCATTGACCTTGACCAAAAGACCGAGGTGGTATTTGTGAAGTGTCCCACTGTAAAGTTACTCTTTCCCTCCCTTCCATCCATGCTCTTTGGAAGGAAGGCACTATGGACAACCCACCCATAAGCAGTAGGGGGGGGGGTTATGCCGTTCCCTCCCTCGCGGGTAGAGTAACTATAAATTATTCGGAATTCTACATGTGAGATTTCTCCCCTTTCCGCTATTTATTTATTCAGTTTATATCAGCATGGACTTGGGGATCTTTATTTTCTACCTTGGGTAATAATCCAATACTCCTATACTGTGTTGCTTAAATTGTTTCAACTTTGGCCACTGGGAGCCATTTCAGTTGGCCTCTGTGTCTCTTTGACATATCTCCACCGATGGGGGATTTTTGTTTTCGCTTTTGTTTTGCTTCAGCACACCCATGCTTCCTGGCACTCTAAGACACTCCAAGTTCAGCAGGTGTATGTCTTGCCCCAGTCCTAGAATCAGCCATTTCTCTAAGAAGCCCTGCTCCCTTTTCCTGGAGGGTGGTATTGGGAACCCAAATCTGGGTGCTAGGTGTATTTGTTGATGCCGGGGTTAAAGACTTAATTTTTAATGTTTTATGTGATCATCGTATTGAAGATATTTTTTAAAGAGCCCCTTTTCTAGATGCATAGGAAATATTTATGGCTGAGATATGTCTGCCATTTGCTTCAAAATAACATGGGAAGAGATGGGGCAAGATGGGCCATGAATTGCTCCCTGTTGAGGCTGGATGATGTGATTCATAGGGGCTCTTCACGCTGTTCTGTATACTTTAGTGTATGTTTGAAATGCCTGGAGTAAAATTTTAAAGTAACGAGACGAAATTCAGTCGCGATCACCTCCTCTAGAAGCTGTTCTTGATTACTCTTACATGGCACGCCTTACTCCTGCTGGGCGTTTCTATCCCTTCTAGAGTGGAGCCCTGCTCTGTGGGGGTCCAGGGCTTCCGTTCACTGCCAGCCTGAGGATGGGGTACCCCATGAGACACCACTGCAGCATGCCCCATCTGGGGGTGCTCAGCCCAGGGCCAGGAGAAAAGCTCCTCCCACCAGCTGTGCCCAAGTGCTACATATAGCAGGCCAACACGGTGCCAGCCAATTTTCACAGGTGCACTTTCGGGTTACCCTTCTTACAGTCCCAGGAAGTGGCCATTATCCTCACCCTGAATTTACAGGTGAGGAAACTAAGGCTAAGTGAATCGCAGCACGTCCCCGACCATGCATTTTCTAACGGGCAGAGCTGGCCCCTTCTGAACCCACCGTAGGGAGAGGAGATCTGTGTGCTCAGGGTTTTCCATTTGCCCTCTGCGTCCACCCTCCAACCTTCCCCCCTTCCCCTGTCCCTAGAAGCTGACCCTCTGGACGGCATCACTCAGCTCTATGTCCTCTGGCTTCCCTTTGGGTTTAGCCGATGGAGGCGCCATCAGAAGGTCAGAGGGTAGAAGAGAGATGTGGGGTGTTGGATCCCCTCTGAGCGTTTTCCCTGCTGTGTTGCCCCCACGGAAGGCCCGTCCTGTGGGACAGCCCTTCCTAAAGCATCAGCACTCACTGACTTAGGGAACCCCACCCCCCTTCCCATTCATGCCCAAGGCTGCTAACAGCTTCCCACTGGGCATTTGACATTTTCATCCCCTGTCTCCCTGCATTAGATGCTCTGGGGCGGGGGGGGCCTGGGGCGGGGCCCTGCACCCACTGAACAAGGCTCCAGTCTCAGCAGATGGTCACAGAAGACCTAACTACACGTACTGGCCACTGCCAGGAGAGGAGACAAGAAGGGTCCAGAGCCAAGGGTTAGAGGCAGGGGGAGCTTTGCTTTAGGGCTGAGACCTTTTAATGTAATAAATGTGCTGGGCGTTGTCTCCTTTCTGTGTTGCTGCCCCCAGAGTCCCTCCTGTCACTTCTGGCTTTTCTTCTTTCTCCCTTTCTCTGCCCCATTTCCAAGGTCTGCATGAGCCTCTGTCTCATCCTTTGCTGATTGGCGTCTTTCAGTGCTTCCCTGCCTCTGATAGCCTCACCTGTCTGTCTGTCCGTCCCTTCACGCTTGGCTCTGCTTCTGTCCCCTCCATCTCTACCCACCACTGCGTTCGCCCTTAAAATCTCTCTCTGTTTCTGCCTTTCTGCCCCTATTTTGTCCTGTCTGTTTCTGCCCATCTGGCTGTCCCTCTCTTGTTCCCGGGGCCTGACTCGACCCAGACATTTCCTTATGGCCCCAGCAGAAGATGCTGTGTCTATCAGGCAGGGTCCCCAGCAGGAAAGCAGATTCACCTCCATTTGGCTCAAACAAAAAGATTTAAAGAAAGGAATCTTTCCAGAGTTAAGGGAAGGAACTGGAAATGTTGAGGCGCCACAGATGAGCAACATGGGGTATCATTACCACCCTAGGCTTGAGGGGTCAGGGGTGCAAAAGTGCTGTGTATGTACGTCCCATGAAGGCTGGAACGGTGTGGGGGGGGGGTGCTGCCCTACAGGAGCTGCACTTTTGGAGAGCTGCAGGCACAACAGAGACAAGGGGCTCCCACCTCCAACCCCCTGCTGGCTACTCCCATTGTCTGGACTCAACAGGAAGCCACAGGGCTCTGCCTCCCTGACACAGAGCAGAGCCAGCAGAGAAGGATAGAGAGCAGATAGGCTGGGGGCCAGGGACAAACAGGATAACCAGCGTATTAGGTGCCCTCCTCAGAGTCCTGGCTGAGCAAACCCTTTGGTCGCCAACCTCCAGAGCACTCTCCTAAGCCCCTCCTAAGCCTTCCAGAGAACCAGTGTCTGAGGAGCTGAGGTTGGAGTTCTCAACCCTGCTCTTTACTGTCAAGGTCATGCATTTCTCAAAGCTCAAGTGAGAGGGTACTGTGATCATCTGTCTTCTTACTTCCAGGTAATCCCTGCTCGGCTAGTGTAGCAGTTAGGATTAGGTTTTTGCAAGCATCAGGAAGTCCAAAATAACAGTTGCTTGAAACAGATAATAGTTTATTTCTCTCACACAGACAGAAGTCCCACACATAGGAAGTTCAGAGTCAGGTGGGTAGGTTCACAAAGTCTCCTTCCATTCTATTCCTCTTTCTTCCTTAGTATATAGCCTCTGCCTCATGACCCAAAAAAAGCTGCTTAAGCTCCAGCCATCCCACCTTCATCCCAGTGAGCAGCAAAAAGGGAAAACTCAAAAGAACGATTCTGTTTCCATTTAAGAAGACTTCCTGGAGGCCCCACACACTCTCATTGACATATTATGGGCTGGAACCCTGTCTTGTGGCTCTGTGGCTATGCTGAGCTGCAGAGGAGGCTGGGAAATATAATTCTTATTCTGAGTGGGAACATATGCAATAAAAGAACTGATGATTCTATTACTAAGGAAGAGAATGGGAATGGATACTAGCAGCTTCCACCACAGGTGGAATGGTCAATGTTGCAGGATTTGGAGACACTGAGGAAGCAGGGGCAAGGGGGTGCCTGTAGCAAAGTTTAAGGAAAAGGAAGGCACTCAACCTCTCACCCCTTCCTTTCTTCCCTCAGAGACCTCCCCGCATGAGGCCACCCCAACAGCTGCAGCTAGAGTGGGCTTTCCTTCCCTTGCCACACATGTGGCCACAGCACCCAGTTCTCACTGACACACTTAGCTGAAACCACCCCATGTGGCCAAGACCGGCCGCCATTTTTCTGTGCTTAACTTCCTCCACTCTTCAGGGCATGGCATGATGGAGGCCCCCTCATCGTGGGAAACTCCTCTTTTCCTGAATCTCCCTGCGTCCCGCGCCCCCCCCCCCCACCTCGCCCTTCTTCCTCACGGGCTGGGCCCCTCTCACCAGCCATTGCTGGCCCCTCTCTAACCCTAACTGATGGGCTCTCTCCTTGCCCTGGCTGGTTGCCCTCTGTGGACGCACTTTTCCCGGACGGTCTCATCCACTACCAGGGCTTTAGAGACTCTGCTGCTTAAGGCCCTAAAATGTCCCCAGCCCTGACTTTTCCCTCCTGATTCATTTCAACAACCATTCACCTCCCATCCTCACAGACACCTCAGATGCTACAGGACCCAGAGTTCTGGTGCTCCTCCCCACACCCCCTTCTGCTCAGGAACTGGGGGGTTCACATCAGCCAAAACGCTCAAGCCCTTCCCCCTTCTCACCCTCACCCTCCTCTGCAACCCATCAGTCAGTCCTGCGTGGTACACCCATCCCTTCTCCCTACTTCCACTGCTGCCCCCCCAAGCTGGTCTCTGCTCCAGCCTGACCCCTGCTCAGCCCCCACCACGCCTTGCCCCTGCTCACCCCTTCCCCTCACAGCCTCAGGGACGGTCTGGGAGCACTAAGCAGATGGGGTCACTCTTCTCTTTCCAATGATTCCCAACCTCACGCACAGGAGAATCTCACCTCCTCCCTGTGGCCAACAGTATCCCCCATAGACAGTGGGGCCTCTCCCCTTCTCCCCCTGCATCTCTACCACTCACCCCTCCCTGCTTTCTTTTCTTTTCTTCTTTCTTTCTTTCTTTCTTTCTTTCTTTCTTTCTTTCTTTCTTTTCCTTTCTTCCTTTCCTTTCCTTTTCAGTTCTGTAAACAAGCTAACATCTTTCCTTAATTTTCTTGTAAGTCTTCTGCAATTGTTTTATGTGTTCAATTTCTTCCTGTCTGTGTCACTTCACTAAAATGCAAGCTCCTCGAGGACAGGAAATACGTGGCTGTCGCCTCAGCCCAATCCGTCCAGCGTAGGCCTTGGCGCATACAAGGTATTCAGAAATTCTGTATTAGATCAATAAATGAATCCTTCTCTGTCCTCCACTATGCCTAACTCACAGCCAAGGCAACCACTGGGACTCAGCAAAGCTGCTCTTGGCCACTTAGTTGCCATCTTGATCCAGCCCCAGATATTCCCAGAGTTTTCCGAGGGCCTCAGTATCAGGGGCTCTTTGAGCTTGCTCTAGGCTGGCTCCCAAGGAGCCAACCCTGCCTCCTCTGTCCTTTCTGCTCTCCCCAGGGGCACCCTCACCCCCCCCCCGCCCCTGCAGGCACACACACACAGGCACCCACTCACCAACAAGCCTGGAATAAAGTGTCACCTATTAAGTCCTCACTATGTGCCAGGCACAGCTAGTCCTCACAACCAGCTCCAGAGGGTAGACTAGAAAAAGATTAGATTCTTTTCCAAATGAAAAGACATGACCCCAAAAGATGAGACAATTTGCCCAAGACCACACTGGTGAGCCGTGAAGCTGGATTCAGACCCAGGGCAGTCTGATTGACCTCAACTGTACCAGGCTAGCAGGTGGAATGATGAGAAGGTTTTAAGCACCCCCTCCTTGTAGTATGCTCACCCCACCCTGATACCCCAACTTGCCCTTCAGCCCTGGGGTTCTTGCAGTGAGGAGACAGGACCCCCCAAAGTTAGGGACTGTGGCAGGGGAAGGTCAAAGTGGTGATGCAAGAGAGTACAGGGTTTCGTCTTGGGTAGGGATGGAGCTCTGCCTTCTAGGGGATGAGGGAAAGGAGGGAGAGGTAAGAGAAATGATGGACAGAGAGGCTGGTTGGGAGGTTGAAGCACCCTGGATTCTGAATGCCTCTGTCTTCTTGCCTTGCCTATCACCCAGCTCTGCTCCAGAGGTCTGACATCTCCCCTTGGGCTGGGGAGGGAGGTGACCATTCTCCATTTCTTGCCCACCTGCCTGCAGCCCTCCCCCCTGCCCCCCCACACACAGCCCACCTGTGAAGGAAAGAGTCCACTGGAGTCCAGTCATGGGCGCTTTGGAGGGAAGAGGGGGGAGGGTTGAACAGAGGTGCTTCTTATCCCTCTTCAGGGAAGATAGTGAGGGCAGAGGGCTCTGCACCCAGGACAGAGGGAAGCAGGAAGGTGCAGCAAATATCCGAGTGAGAACCTGTGGTGGGCGAGCCAAGGCTCCTCTGTCTGACAGATGAGGAGGGGCTCTGGCTGATGAGAGCAGGGCCGAGAGGGACAACTGTCAAAAGTCCCCCCACCGCCCCCCACCGGGGTGTGGCCCAGCCTGGGAAGGGAAGTAGAAAGGGGTCCTGTCACCAGGAGACCCTTTGTGCTGCCAGCTTTTGGCAACAGAAAAAGCCCCTCCATAATCCGCAGCCGCAGGCTCCCAGGCCTGATGGGAACTGGTCCCCTTTCTTGGGCCTCAGGCCTCTAGGGGAGGGACAGTGGGAGGTGTGGCACCTTGAGGGGTCAAGATGAGGCTGGTGATAGATTCTTCCTCCAACTTCAGACCCTGGTCCCAGCCGGCCTGGGAGAGGAGCACCAGAACCTGGGGGTGAGGTCAGGCTGCTCCCTGGCATCCTTGAGAGTTCTTCTGGCCTCAAGACCCCTCCTCCTCTGCCCTGTGGGTTGGTCTATCATCTCACCCCAAAAAGTGGCTGTGCACTCCCCTCCCTGTCCTTTTACAGACACCTTCCTCCCATATGCCTGAGGGAAAAGGTCATGGACACTGGACTCAGAAACATTCAGTTCGAATCCTGACCTTGCTTCTCAGTAGCCGCCAGGCCTTGGGCAGTTTGCTTAGCCTCTCAAAATCTCAGTTTCCCTGTCTAAAAATCATAAATGTAAGAGCCAGACTCGCTTCATGATGTCTCAGCAAAGACGAAGCGACAAGATGCCGAGGAAGCCAAAAGCACCTCACGTTCTCTACAGGGCCCTTTTCCGGGGAGGGGAAGCCCTAGTGAGCTTCCTGGAGGAGGTGGCTGGGAAGGGCTGAGGTGCCAGTAGGGGTCGCTGTGAGTGTGCAGGCTCCTAGGGACCTGTCTGGGGCTGTGGGGTGTGGGTGTCTGGTCCGGAAAGGACAATGTAATGTCTACGAGCTAACGCCCACCTTATCTCTTGTCGCTCCCGGCCCAGGACAAGATCTGGGCCGAACTTCCCAGGTCTCTCCGCCCCGAAGGCCCCCCTGACCTACCCCAGGGCGGGCTGGTCTCCCCTTGGGGGGGCCAGGGCCAAGAATGGACGCGTCAACTGGAGCAAATTAACACATAGGAAAACACCCCAGCACCTGGAGAAACAGGAGCAGGGGCCCGGGGAGGGCGGCCAGAGCCTTGGAAGTCAGAACCCGAATGGAGCGATAATTCACCCAAGTGTCCACGGCCTCCCTCCCCGCTCCCCACCCCCGCTGCTCAGCCTCTGGTTTCAAAGGCGGACAAACAGCACACTGTGCTGGTCCCAGCTCCCTCGCTAAATCTTCCTGTCTTCAGCTTCTTGTAACTTGAGCCGGCTGAGCCGACCCTCCCTCGGAGGCCTGAGGGTACTGGAAAAGGGGGGAAGGCAGGGGGAGGAGGAGCAGGGGGAGGAGAGGCGGGAGGGAGGGGAGGAGGGGGGAGAAGGAAGATTCTGACCAGTAACACTGGGGCCTCAGGCCTCACCCATTCCTCCTCCACTGGGCAGCCTCTGTGCCCCATCTCTGCCAGCTGCCCCCTTTCCTTCTCTTTGGGATCTCTGTGGGGCAGATGTTGCTGTAGAGGAAACCTTTGCTTTCACAGGCACTGTGGCTTTGGAGTGCGTTTGTGATTCTAGCTGCTGCTGAGCTTGAGCCCTGTGTGAGTATGCCTGTGAGTGGCAATGGGGGAGGCTGTTGGGAGTTCACAGCCCAGCATGTGGAAAAGTCATTTTCTGGCTTGAGTTGGGGGCAGACAGGGCTGGGGAGCCGGGCAGTCCTGCCCCCTCCTCTCACCCCTAGGGGAAAGTCCAGTAACCAGGGGAGGACCCTCCCACAGCCACTCCCAACATGAGACAGTGCTCTGAGACAAGGGCCCTCCCCAGCCCTTCTAACCACTCAGGATGCCTGAGAGGGTGGTCTTGAGGATGGCGGGGATCCCCATCCCTCTTCTGGGTTTCAGGCAGTGTGGCCCCTGTTGGGATTTTCAGCGAGAGGTGCTGCTTCAAGGCCCAGGGAGTTGAGGGACCTCAAAGCACAGGGGAACTGGAGGCTCCCAGGAAGGGCAGAGGACATTTAATTAACGGCTGGATGGGGGGAAGGGGTCAAGAGCCGACTGGCAGGGGCAAGGGTAAGAGCAGAGGCGAAGGGCTGGTGAATGGAAGGGAAAGAAATGCAGGTTGTTCCGAGTGCAGTTAGTGTAGGGGCAGGCCTGAAGCGAGGGGTGGGCAGAGAGCTGGCGTTAGGATTCAGGGTGGGGAACACGCCTCGGTACAAGACATGGTGGTGAGTTCATTCATGCCGGTATCCATCAACAAATCCGGGCACCTCCCATGCGCTGCGCACTGTTCTACTTCCTGGAAATACACAGCAGTGAGCGCAATCCAAAACCCCGACTGCTCCGAGGTTACGCGCCAGTGCTGGAGGCAGAGAGGAAGACGCAGGAGCGGATCAGTTGTGTGGTAGACGGTGGCAGATGCTATAGAGGCAAAGCTGGGAAGGGGGATAGAGATGGGACATGTACTGCAAGTTTTAATAACGGCCTCTCACTGAGAAGGTGACATTTGCGTCGGAACCTCCGGGAGGGAGGGAAGCTGGCCAAGCAGGTATCTTGGCGAAGGGCCTTCTAAGCAGAAAAACGGCAAATGTACAATCTCTGCCGTCTAAGTACACAAGCGCTTAGACGGTGCGGCCGGACCGACAGGCCGAGATAAGGGTCAGTATCGGAGTGAGGGGTCTGCATCAGCTCTGTCTTCTTTCCTCTGAGCAATGGAGAAACCAAACACTTGGAGACAGAGGCCTGCGTGGAGGAAGGAACCGGATAGAATGAAGAGGAGACCACCCTGGGGGGCAGATGAAGCGGCCGGGCCCCCTGAGAGCGCTGGGCCAGGGAGCAGCTGGGTGGGCTGGGACACCTGGCCTCGGGGCCTCCCCCAGGCTCAGCCAGTGTCCCCCCTCCACTTCACTAGGTGTTTGTCTTTAAGGACTTTGTCATTCCCCCCCCCCATTTGTTTGCTAATAAAAAGATGGAGGGGGCCGCTGTCTGCCTTCTGGGGCCGGTGTTCTCCTTCCCTTCTCTCTCCTGCCTGCTTCCTCTGCCTCTCCCTTTCTCTCCCCGAGAGCTGATGCAGTTAATTGGAGCGTCTTGAAAGTGCACATTAACACACACAGAGCCAAGGAGACGTCTTGGCAGCGAAATATCATTATCACTTCTTGAGCTCCAGCCAAAATCCCCTCGCGGTCAAAACACAATTCTTTAAACTAAACAATTAAGGATTTGTGCAAGTGTGGCTGCCATGAGGTATCAGGCTGGGAGCGGCTGCCCCTGCCAGTGTCAGCAGAAGTTAGCAACCTGCTCCATGCTCGGAGCCAGGTGACGGGCCCGGGGGGAACTCCGGGCAAGGAGGGTAAACAGCAGGCCCACAGCAGAGGCCTGGCCCCGGCCCCAAATCGGGACAGCCACAGGTCTGAGATCCCCGAAGAAAACCTGGCATCCAAATGCACACCCACCCCTCATCCATTGTAGCTCTTGTGGACTTAGCCGGAAGCCAGAGAATTCTGAAATGGCAGACCCCCAACCCTTTTGATTCCTTGCTCCCTCCAGCCCCTCTTTAGAAGCCCCTGCGGGCCCGGAGTGAGAATCACGGGGCTCCACGGCGCCCCGTGTGGCCGAAGCTCTGGGCCATTTCACCCTGGGACTTGGCGAAGCCCCTCTGATTCCTGGCTCACTGTGTCCTCCACTCTGTCACAGGGTCCTGTCCCCCCTGCCTGGAGCCCAGGCTCATGCCCGCCCCTTGGGCTCAGCACCCTGACACTCCTCACACACATCGCCATGCACACCACATGGCCGGGTCTGGAGCAGAGGGGCGCTGGGGCCACCATTCCTGCCCTGCCCCACCTGTGCCGTTTGCAGCCTGCCCAACCTCAAGTGTGGACCCCGCATGTGGGGTGAGATCTGGGCTGCGAATCTGGGCTGCAGACCAGTCACGGCGATCTCAGGCGAGTCCCCGCCTCTTTCTAGGCCTCAGTTCCCGTGTCTCTACCATACAATCTGGGCTTGATAGCGAAGATTCCTTCCCGTTTAAAAACGTGGGGCTCAACATGATCGCGCCGTCGCAAGGTCTGTGGATGTGTTTGGGCAGCAGGTTCAAAAAGCTCAGAAAGCCTGCTCCTTCCACTTAGACAAGTTCCTCTTGAGGGCACCTGAGTGGCTCAGTCAGTTAAGCGTATGACTCCTAATTTCCACTCCGGTCATGATCTCATGGTCTGTGAGATCAAGCCCAGCATCAGGCTCTGCACTGACAGTGTGGAGCTTGCTTGGGATTCTCTCTCCCTGGCTCTCTGCCCCTCCCCCACTCACGCTCTCTCCCTGTTGCACACTCTCACTCTCTCTCAAAATAAATAAATTAAAAAAGAAAAGAAGAAAAGTTCCTCTTGTGTTCTGTGTTTCAGCAAACCAATTCAATCAGACACTTGCCATGCACGGGGACGGGGCGGGGGGGGGGGGGAGGGACGGAGGGAGGGGGCGGCAGGGACGGAGGGGGCGTTGGGAAGACCAGGGAAAGTCCCTCTCAGTCCAGACTGCCAACGAAGCTTGAGCCTAGCGAAGCAAAGGCTCTGGAGCCAGACAGAGAGCCTGGGTTTGATCCCAGCTCCCTACTCATTAGCCGTGGGACCTTGAGCAAGATGCTTAACCTCTCTGTGCCTCAGCTCCCCCATCTGCAAAATGGGGTTAAGAACAGTACCCACCTCTTAGGGTTGACAGGAGTTCAAATGTGTTCAAATGTGGAAACCAGAGCTGCCTGGTTCATAGAAAGCACGCGACGAATAGTAGCTATTATTATTTCCCTTTTATTTTTTTCGTTTTTTTAATGTTTTATTTATTTTTGAGAGAGAGACAGAGTGCGAACGGGGGAGGGGCAGACAGAGAGAGGCAGACACCGAATCCAAAGCAGGCTCCAGGCTCCGAGCTGTCAACACAGAGCCCGACGCGGGGCCTGGACCCACAAACCGTGAGATCATGACCTGAGTCAAAGTCGGATACTTAACTGACTGAGCCACCCAGGCGCCCCCATTTCTGTAGCTCTTCTAGTGAGAAACTACAGTAGTTCATCTCTAAAGATGGTATTTTAATCAACCACGTTTCTCTGCATTCATGCTCTTGGGCAGACCTCTCTCATATTAAATCTGGGACAGCCCAGGGGAACCAATAGAATGTGGCAGAGGTGACAGCGTGTGACCTCCAAGGCTAGGCCAGGAAAAGCTTTTCCGCCCGGGTTTATTGACGGGGTTCACTGTCGGGCACCGTGTGAGAAATCCAACTCCCCATTCGCCCACCATGCTGTGAGGAAGCCCAAGCCGTCCATGTGGGGCAGCCTCCGGGAGAGGGAAAAAGAGATGTTTGACCAAGCACCCAGCTAGTCATGTGAGCGAGGAAGACAGCCTGGACAGCCCCCCAGACTGGCCCTCCGGTGAGCCCAGCTGCCACCTGATTGACCCTCAAGAGAGACCACAAGGAAGTGCTCCCCAGCTAAGCCCAGTCAGCCCACCAAACTATGACAGATAAACACAAATTATTTTGCGCAACTGAGTTTTGGGGTGGTTTGTCTCACAGGAATGGACCTTAGATCCAGGGCGAGTCAGAGTTGGAAGGAACCTTGGGGATTCTAATATGAATCAAATCCCAATCAGATCGTGATGCCCCCTGCCTCCCTTTAACTGCCCATTTTTGAATAAAACCCAAAGTCCCCTCTGAGGCCAGCCAGGCCTCACATGCTCTGTGCCCCACTCTCCCTCTGACTGCGACGCCTATCACTTTCTTCTTTCCTTTCTCTGCTCCAAGCACTCTGGCCTCCTCATCGTTCCTCGAACGTGCCAAAGAGTCTCCTGATGCAAAGCCTTTGCTAGCACTGTTCCCTCTGCTAGGCATGCGTGTCCCCCTTCTCTTCTCACTGTTCCCCCATGTACTTTGTTCAGGTCCCTAATCCCTTGGAGGGGCCTTTCTTGAAATAGTACCACCTGGTCCTTCTAATCTCTCTTTCTTGACCCTCCTCTGCTTTATATTTCCTTGGGTTACTCCTTGATATTATGTTATACATTTACTTATGCCTTGATTTATTGGGCCTCCCCCTCCCACGAGAACATAAGCTCCAGGAGGCTAGGAATTTTCTTTGCTCGGTCGGTCGACTGCTGAGCTCGAGAGCCTGGAACAGTGCCTGACACATAGTAGGTCTCAATCAACAGTTGTAGGATAAATAACATGTCTCCATCCCAGGGAAGGGGAGCGAGGCCTGGAGATGGGACAGGGACTTGCCCAAGGTCACTACTCAGCCGGACCCTCTCCCAGGGCTCTGTCTGCCCAGTTGCCCCCATGAACTCCTGCTTCCCCCAGAAGGCCACTCCTCTCTGTCACTCAGGCGGGCCCACCGCCCTCAGCTCTTCCAGTTGTTTCTGTCAAACGGTATTTACAATAAACTTTGTTTGAACTTTTGTCTAAGTGATAATAATAATAACACGATAATTATATGGAGGATAACGTACAGCCAGCTGTATTTAATTAAAGCTGTAATTTCACTAAGGGTTTCTGGAAACAGTAAACTACAAGAGTGGTACCACCCGCACCCCTGTGTGGGGCTTGCAGGCGCCGGGAGCGGGGTGATTGGAGCGGAGGCCCCAGAAGCCGGAGGCTGCCAACAGGGTCCGGCTTCCGGAGTCTGGGTGCTCCCCATCTTGGAGCCAGGCAGAGGGGTGGGTCTGCGGTGGCCTCAGGCCAAAGCCTGAGTCTGGAACCTCTCAGAACACGTGCACAGATTTCTTCTGACCTTTGCTGGCTCACAAGAGAGTGGATTCCTTCAAGACATCTGGAATAAAGGGCTCAGGAGCCAGAAAGATACCAAATAGAAGCAAGCAAGATGGCTCCGAGGGCCAGAGGCTCAGGGTGTGGGACAAAGGGAAGGAATCCGTGCCAGCTGAGGGAGAGAAGGGCAGGCACGGGTCCCGGCAGCAAAGTTTTGCTTAGTGCGTGTCATGCCTGGCACTGCACCAGACCCCAGGGTTAAGGAGACAGGGGGCTTGCTCTTCTGAGAGTTCCGTCGAACAAGGAGACGTTCACAAGAGGAGACCCCCAAGACTACCACCAGGTGGGTAGTCCACAGGCTGCGTCCTGCCCACGGAGCCAGAGTATGCAGGTTTAAATCCTGGCTCTGCCCTTCTCAGCTAGGCTCTCCTTTTTATCTCTCTGGGCCTCACTTTCGCCTTCTAGAAAATGGGGATAATGCTGTCCGCTTCAGAGGGTCATTAGGAGGATCAAGTGAATGAATCTGTGTCAAGAACTTAGGAGCCCAGTAGAGAGGTCAATAAATGTTAGCTATTATCATCGGGCAATTTCAGGAGCAGAGGAACAGGGGGAATCGCCGGGACCTGGAAACAGGGTGACCAGCCACGCTGGCAGAACATTCAGTAGTAAAACCAAGATAGTCACAGGAAAGCCGGACTGTTGGCCACCCTACCTAGAAAGCCAGAGTGGGGTTTCAGGGAGAAGGTGGGGTTAGAGCCGGGCACACACTCAGAATGACCAGGACTTAGTTCACAAGAGGCAGAGAACACACAGAAAAGTAAGGAACCAGGGATTCAGGCCCAGATAACTCATTTCCCCGTGTGACTCTGGGCTAGTCACACCGCTTCACTTGTGAGAGACTCGGTTGTCCCGTCTGTAGCCTAAGAGGGGACTGCTGGCTGTCTGAGGCCCCTTGCCAGTCTGAGATCAGAGGAGGCCTGGGGGGGGAGAGCCTCACGGGTCACCTCATCTGCTGCCTGCATGTGCACACCACACACGCACACACACACACACACACACACACACACACCTACAACAGTAGGGCAGGGATGAGGGGGTCAGCTGCACGGGATAAAGGAGACACTTGCCCACCTATGAAATCCCCTCATTGGGGCCTCTAGCAGGGCTGGATCAGGAGGGTTAACTGCAGAGTCGGTTTTAATTGTCTAAAGAGACTGGCTGCTGGGGGTGGGGGCTGAGCGAGAAGATCTCTGAAGAGGTGCAGAAATATTCCCAGGTAATAAAATATCCCCTTTTCAGTGTCAAAGTTAATGTTCCAGGCCTCAGGTAAAACCGGCTTCTTATCAGCCAGCGCGCTCCCCAGAGACAGCTGGAAGGCAGGCAGGGAAGGAGGGAACAGCCTGGGCTCCCCTCTTCTCAGAGCCAAGCCAGGGGGGCTCTGTGGTCAGAGGAGGCTGAGCCCCCTTTGTGACAACTCTTCGTCCCCTGGACTAGGAGATCAGCCCAAGTTCAGAGCGGACCAACCCGCCCGGTGACACAGCATCTAGGGCTCTGTCTACCTCCCTCCTCTGTCCTCTCGACGGACACTCATTCATTCTGCTGCTGTCCCTGGCCCTCACTCCCTCCTTCTTTCCTCTCCGTGTTCTTTCCACCTGTCTGCCCCTGTCCCTTCTGCACGTGCCTGCATGTGGGACCGTGTTTGAACCTCTGCTGGGATTCTGTCCTCTGAGGCCAGGACAAGAGGCAGGAGGCCTCACCTGCTGCCTGGGAGTACCCTGCGTGTGCTATGCATGCATGTGGGCGGGCCATGGCCTCACCCCATGGCCTGGTCACCTCGCCCATCCCCAGGGCTGCCGCCTGCACCCCTGCATCGGCACTGGGCCCCAAACCCACCGGCATGTGCCGGCTGCACAGCAGTGACTCTGACAGGCCACTGGTTTAAATATAGAGTTGCGTATGCAAGATGGGGCTAATTTTAGCAGGAATGCGCTGGAAACTTTCTGAGGGCTCTGTTCTCTAGCTGTCTCCCCGGTGCTCATCGCTCAGGGCGGGAAGTAAACCTGCAAATCTCCGTTCCTTGCTTCCCGTTTCTCCCTCCCGACCACCCCTCTCCCCAACTCAGGACCCCGAACACCGGCCAGGTTCCTTGTCTGTGCGGTGCCCTGTTCCCTGGCCCGAGCCCACCCAGCTGCCTGAGGTGCTAAGCCCCTTGGATCTCCTCTCTTGCCGCCGGCCAGCCCTCGGGAAGATGATCAGTCGAGCAAGAGTTTTCTTCATCCTGGTCCACTCCAAGGTTGTGTCTTCTCGGGAAACACACCTGACTCCCACACTTGACATGACCTGCCATTGGCCGAGAGGTCACTATGCGCCAGGCCCCGTGTTCAGTGTTTTATCAAGAGTGGCGCATTTCATCCTCACTACAACCCTGAGGCAGGCGTGAGTTAACAGTCCCAATTTACAGACCACAACACAGAGGCCCAGACAAGCTCAAGGACTTGCCCAAGGTCATTCAACACCACGCTGTCAGTCACCAAATTCAGTATCTTTCACAGGGAGAACACGTGCCTTTCTTTTGAATGTTTATTTTTGAGAGAGAGAGACAGAGCACGAGCAGGGGAGAGGCAGAGAGAGGGAAGCCACAGAATCGGAAGCAGGCTCCAGGCTCAGAACTGTCAGCACAGATCCCGATGGGGTGGGGGTGGGGGTGGGGGGAAGGCAGGGAACACTTGAACTCACGAACTGTGAGATCATGACCAGAGCCAAAGTCAGACGCTTACCCAGTTGAGCCACCCAGGCACCACCCCCCCCTCCGATGCGCTTTTTAAATGAGAACCTTGGGAGGGGGAGGTCGTGTTTGGCACAAAGGAGTAATTCTGAGGGTGGAACTTCAGAGCCTGTGATTCTGGAAGAGAACAGATCCCTGAGGCAGGAATAGGGAAGTGCCTGTCTCTCACCCTCCCTGGCCCTGTCACCACCACCCTCCCCCACCCCCCACCCGGAGGCCTAGGCCAATAGGCCCGCTTCGCCCCCGCGAAACTGCATTCATTCTTGTTCTTCCCCTGCCCCGCGTTCCCTCACCCTTCCAAATAGCATTTATGGAGCACCCACTGTGTGCCCAGCACCGTCACAGATGCCTGGCTGCGAGGATAAATGGAGCGAAGGGCAGGGCTGGGCTCTGGAGTCCTCCTGGCTTGGCTGGTGGCAGGCGCAGCCCTGGAGTAAACAATTAGCCGCCTTCTCATCGGCAAGGACAGTAACAGAAGATAGGAGGACAGAGAGGAGAGAAGAAGTTGACATCCGGACTGCACCCCCAGCAAGAAACTCCAGAAGGCGTCAACTCTTCCTCCCATGCTGCTCTGACTGTTCTCTTCGGCAGCTCCAGAAAAATGCCCTGTCTCCCCGCGGGGCTGTGTAACAGCGCTGCGTGGTTGTTGTGTTTGAGTGTGAGGACATTTCCCCGTAATGAGGATTAGAATAGTAATGAGGAGGGTGACACGCTGTAGTTAGAGAGCAACAGATCTCGGGGGAGCGCCGGCCCGCCCCGCCGCCGACGCCAGCTGCCGGGATGTGACGCGGGCTGCGCCCCATTAGCCAGGCCAGGAGCCACCGGGCGAATGCCCGCCGCTGGCCGCCGGCCCTGGCCCACACCACGGGGGGCGGGGGAAGAGTGGCGGGACTCCGGCCATGGGGCGCAGGCCCCAGCCTGGGGGACAGAGGGGACCCCGGGAAGGAGCAGAGGCCCCGGTTCAGACGGCAGCCTCCCCATGCTCCTTCCCCCCTTCGTTTTTCTCCAAAGCACTCAATTTCTTCTGATACATGACACAATTTTCCTGTTCATTTTTCTTACTGTCTCCCTGACTAAAATGTAATCTCCCTGTTTTGTCCCCTGCTGTCTCTCCAGTGACCGGAGCCGGGCCCTGAGCGTAGTAGGTGTTCGAGGAAGAGTCGGGCACGGACTCATAAATTTGGGTTTTCATGTGCCGTGGGGACTCTTGGTAGCCACGGGATCGGAGATCCATGTCCCTGTGGCTCAAGTCTTTGTGTCTGTCTGTGGGAGGAAGTCTAGGAGGTGTGCGTGCTTGTGTGTGTGTGTCTGTCAGGGGTATGTATGTGAGGTGTGTGGACTTTCAACCGGCTCCCCGACTCCCCTCCCACACTTCAGCTGCTGGATGACTGCAGGACTCGGGGCCGACCCGAATGACCTCCGGTGAACTGGAGGACAGCCGAGGCCTGCATCCGCCTGCTTAGGCAGGGCCCGTTCTAGCCGGGAGGTCTCTGCTGACGCCCTCCCCCACACCAGGTCTCTGGGACAGACGTCCCCAGGGCCGTGCCCACACCCACCGTGCCCCCGTGGTGCCTGGGTCCCCGCTCCCACTTGCGGAACAGAGGCTGCCGTCGGCGGGAGCGGGCCCCACCCCGGCGTGGCGTTCCCGAGTGGGCTTCGCGCGCTTCTCGTGGAAGAGCCAAGGCCCGTGAACAATGGCACAGATGGCTCGTGCTTTGGGTAGTGCCTGCCATGTGCCAGGCATCGTGCCAAGAGCTCATGGTTCTCACCTGGAACCATGGAAGAGGCAGGGTGAGCGGGTCCCTTTTAGTACACCCTTCCTTAGAAGGGAGGTGAGGAGATCCGAGCCCTGGGGCTCTCCGCTCAGGCCCAGCCTAGGGGCGGGGATCGGTGGGACAGGTGAGGAAATGGAAGCACTGAGGGAAGAAGTAACTTGTCTGCGGCCACGGAACGAGGGTGTGAGACACGGACCCAGGCACCACTCCCGACGCCTCACGTCCTCCCTCTCTCTTCGAGGACCGCGTCCAAATGAGCCAGCGGGGCCGCCTCCCTGACCCGGATCCACCACGTCATTCTTTGGCAGGAGAAGGACTGGTGAGGGCATCGGAAGAGCTGTGTGCTTTCGAAGAACCTTGCGTGGGGGTTCATCATCCAAGCTTTACTGACAGCCAATCCCCGCCCTCATGCAGACACCCCCCAGAGCGGGTGCTTGTGTTCCCCAAAATGATAGGTTTGAGTCCTAACCCCTGGTACCTGTAAATATGATCTTATTTGGAAATAAGTACTTTGCGGATGTAGTCCAGTTAAGACGAGGTCATACTGGTTTAGAGTGGGCTCTAAAATCCAGTGACTGGGGGGCGCCTGGGTGGCGCAGTCGGTTAAGCGTCCGACTTCAGCCAGGTCACGATCTCGCGGTCCGTGAGTTGGAGCCCCGCGTCAGGCTCTGGGCTGATGGCTCGGAGCCTGGAGCCTGTTTCCGATTCTGTGTCTCCCTCTCTCTCTGCCCCTCCCCCGTTCATGCTCTGTCTCTCTCTGTCCCAAAAATAAATAAAAAACGTTGAAAAAAAAATTTTTTTTAATAAATAAATAAAATCCAGTGACTGGAGTCCTTATAAGATGGATAAGCAGGGGCGCCCGGGGTAGCTCAGTCAGTTAGACGTCCGACTTCGGCTCAGGTCATGATCTCATGGTTCATGAGTTCAAGCCCCGCATCGGGCTCTGCGCTGACAGCTCAGAGCCTGGAGCCTGCTTCGGATTCTGTATCTCCCTCTGTCTCTCTCCCGGCCCCTCTCCCGCTCGTACTCTGTCTCTCTCTCTCTCTCAAAAATAAATAAACGTTAAAAAGAATTTTTTTAAAAAAGAGGGAAATGTAGCCACAGGCACTGAAACACACAGGGGAGAGAACCATGGGAGCACGGGAGCAGAGAGAGGGATGCGTCCCTCTAAGCCCTCCAGAAGGAACAAAGCCTCGACCTTCAGCTCAGACTTCTGGTCTCCAGAACTGTTAAGAGAAAAAACTCCTGTTGTTCTAAGCCACCATGTCTGTGATAATAAGGCAGCCCTAGGAAATTAATACACCCTCCTTGCCCAGAGCAGGACAACGTGCATGCACACACACACACACACACACACACACACATAGCGACTGAACCACACAATTACTTGGACTCACACTTTGACCAGGCCACACAAGCCCGCGTCGCACAGCTCCTATGCAAGGTCCTCCTGTTCACAGTGGCCCCGCACCCAGCAGGCGAGCAGTTCCATGCATGTCACATGCCCACGTGCCGGCCCATCCTTACCCCTGGACCCACCAGGAACTCTCTGGAAGAAGCCTCCCAGAGGACAGAGCCCTCCAAACTCCCGCTGAGGCTTCCTTCCTGGTCTCCCCTTCCCTCCCTCCCTCCTGCCCTTCCTCCCTTCCTTCCTTCCTCCCTCCCTCTGCCTCTATGCCTTCCCCTCTGAGTAAACACAGCCCTGTGGCAAGGCCCGCCATGTTCTCGGAGAGCTGCACATTGCCACCTGTTGCTATGGAGAAGCCTCTTTATCACAAACACTGGGTAAGCAGCTGCTGCCGGGAGCCCCTTTCTGCTGGCCAGGGGTTTATTTGGAGAAAGTCAATAAGGAAAAATAAACATTCCGGTCCTGTGTATATATAGCCTTGGGACTAGTGCTCCGCAGTGGCTCGGGCCTGCCAGCTCCCCAGAGGGCCCAGCAGGCTGAGCCCCCCCTGCCTCTGATCCCAGAATCCTCCATGCAGACCTGGGGTGGGGGCCAGGCAGCCACCCCCCTCCAGATTCAGGCAGGGCACCCTGCAGGCTGTGCCCACCCTGCCCTAGGCTGGGCCTGAGCGGAGAGCCCCAGGGCTCGGATCTCCTCACCTCCCTTCTAAGGAAGGGTGTACTAAAAGGGACCCGCTCACCCTGCCTCTTCCAGGTCACTCTGCCTACTGTTTTCCAAGGAAGTCCACTCTGTCTGAGCTCTCACAAGACACTAGAATTACTGGGAAGAACCATGGTCAATTTGGCTTGCTTAGGACTCTCTCTTCTTTGGCATCTGAGTTTGGGTTGAATTCGATGTGTTAAGTGCTGAATAATATAGCATTCGGCACATATTTATTTAACAACTATGATTATGTCAAAGGATTGTGCTGGGCGATGCTGGTTCCTGCCCTCAAGGTGCTTACAGTCTAGTGGAGAAGGCAAGACAGTCAGCATCATGAGACAACCGGCTAAATATTTACAGGAAAACAGGGCACGATGGGAACTTCGAAAGCACCTTACATCTTGTTCATCTCTAATGTGTGCATTAACTCTGTTAATCCTCAGAACAATCCTGTGAGGTGATGTTATTTTTATTCCCATTTTACAGAGGGGGAGGTAGCTTTACCAAAAGTCAGGTAGTGGGAGATTCAGGATTTAAACCCAAGACATCTGGAGGGAAAAGTCCCAGGCTCTGGGGGCACCCGGCTGGCTCAGTTGGTAGAGCAAGTGACACTTGATCTCAGGGCTGTAAGTTCAAGCCCCATGTTGGATGTAGATCTTACTTAGAAAGAAAGAAAGAAAGAAAGAAAGAAAGAAAGAAAGAAAGAAAGAAAGAAAGAAAAAGAAAGAAAGAAAGAAAGAAAGAAAGAAAGAAAGAAAGAAAGAAAGAAAGAAAGAAAGGAAGGAAGGAAGGAAGAAAGAAAGAGAAAGAAAGAAAGAAAGAAAGAAAGAGAGAAAGAAAGAAAAGAAAAGTCCTCGGCTCTAAAACACTGTCCAATTCTGTCAGGCTTGCAACAGCAATGGTACAATCCCTACCCTCACAAAGCTCACAAGAAAAGCCTTGGGAAAATGTTTCTATGCCACTAGAGACAGGCAGTGACGAGAGTGGCCAGTTGAAGAATGACAGTCATTCAAAGGACATCGGTGCGATACAGAGGCACTGGAGCCAGAGGCAAGGATTGAGTGGAGCTGTGACTGACAGGGATGGAGTTGGGGACAGCCTGGCAGGGGTTGGGGAGCAGGAAGACATGTTTTGGAGAAGGAGGAGGAGGCCTGCCCCCTCGCTTACCACTCCAGACCCCTGTGCCTCTCTTCAAAATGTACCTGCGTGTACCCCACCCCTGCTTTGGCCCAGGACCTCAAGCTCTCCCTCCTGTAGCCTCCTTCCTGATCTTCCTGCCTCCGGTTCTGGGGAGACCTAATGCGCTCCCCAGCCCCCAGGATCTTCCAGAAACACAAATGTAATCATGGCAGCTCTCCTTTCTGCCATCTCTCCGTACAAAGATGCCAGGCTGGCCTGGCTCACTTCTCTTCCTCTTGTCCATGAGCATGGGGTGCATCAAGTGTATAGAACCACCCACTTTTCCCAAATCGGGGTAGGGGGGGTCTTCCTGGGCCTCTGTGCTTTGCACTTACTCTTCCCTCTGCTTGCAAATCCTTTCTGAAGAGTCACATTCAGGCACAGATGTCTAGTGAGCACCTACTATGTGTCTGGCACTGTTCTGAGCCCTGGGAACGAGATAGATGAAGACCCTTGTCTTCGCAGAGTTTATAACTTAGGAATAGACACTAAAATAAAACAAAGAAGTAAAACATGTCCAATCGTAGGTGCTGCTGAGGTCTGAGGAAGAAAATACAGCGGGGAAGGGGGATGGGTAGGGCCTTGAGGCCCCTGTGATGGTGTAGGTGAGATAAGGGACTCTATCTCGAGTTTTCAGAGGATTCGTCTGGCTGTTCCGTGGAGAATAGACTGAACGGGGACAGGGTGGGAGCAAGAAGACAGGCAGGCCACTGGAACCCGGGGTTCTCACTTCCCCACAGAGCTGTCCTGTGTGTCTAGCCGCTCCAGCCCCAGCACCCCCAGGGGCTCCTGAGAGTAGCCAGGTATGAGAGGGTACCCTTCCCAAAAAACACACACTGGTCCAGCCAACAGGTTCTGGTTTAAGGGTAGGTCCCTGCAGGCCTCCAAGCCCAGCATTGCCTCCCACCCCCTGACTTCCTCCCTACTCCCTGCCCATCTCCCCTCCCAAGGCTTTGAGGAGGACAGGAGCCCCACAGAGCAGTGATCCGCATATCAGGAGCAAGGGAATTAACATTCCCAGGCTGTAATTATACCTTCTACTGGTGACACCTAAGGAAGCATCTTTTTATAAAAGCAGGTAAATTGAAGGCTTATAGGATTGTGGGGAATGGGTGTATTTTTAGCACATTCCCCTCACCTCCCGGGTTTGCCAGAATCCTGGTAATTGCTCTGGTGCCAGTGACCTGAACTGAGGCTGAGGGGCTCACAGTGCTATTGAGGGGTCATTGTGAAGGGGACCTGGGAGGCACTGAGAACCTAAGTAAGCCAAGTGAGAATCTAGGAAAGAAGCCTGGAGAAGCTCCTTCTGATAGGAGAATTATGGGAAGGAATCATTCATGGGTGGGTGGGGAGTACATTTTTAAATTACATATGATACATATATTATAACAATAATAACAATAATAGCATTGATAGCTAATCTTTATATGATTCTTATTAAGTGCCACTTAGAACAAAGTGCTTTTCGTATATTAATGTGTTAATCCTCCAACCAATCATGCTATTATTCCCATTTTACAGATGAGAAAATCAAGGCATAGAATGTTCAAGTGTGATTCTGACTTGGACATTGGAGACACTTCTATACATCTATATACACGCATAAGTTTGCGCCTTTAATGAGTGCATGAATGAAGTCCCTCCTTCTGTATTCCCCACAGGTTTACAAAGAAGCCGAAAGCTCAACCAATCAGGAAGCTCTGAAGTTGGGAAGTCCCTACCCTGTGGGGCGGGGCCTCTGATCACACTTCCTGTTCTCTGAGAGCAGGGCATCCCCGCCAGGTACAAAGTCGGCCATCTTGATTGATGGGCAGCCGCTCCATGTTCTTAAGCACAGAACATGGGAGCAGGAGGCTGGGTGAGATGTTTGAGAAGCTGAGAGCAGGGTCCTTGGCACTTGCCCGGTCTTCTGCCCACGTAGGGAACTGGTTGAAATAGTGGTCGTGCTGATACCAATGTGAAAAGAGAGGAAGAGAAGGAGAGAACGGAGTCTCCCTAGATGTTGTCCAGTGGTTGCTGCTATCTAGGGACACCGCTTCTCCAGCAAGGACATCAGTATAGAGAAGGCACGAGACAGAGAGAGAGTGAGAGAGAGAGGCAGGGGGAAAATGTGATTTTTAATGCAAGCCTCGGTAATCAGCTATTTGTGATGGAATTTTATCTGTCCTGGTCTCTGAGGGACGAGGAAGCGGGAGTGAGGGAAGAGGGGTCAGAAATTAGTATGCAGAAATATCTGATCAGCCAAAGTAATTTTCTTTAATAATCGTATTCATACTGCCTGCTCTCTGCTCACTAGAAGAATTAAGTATTTAATAGTAATATATTTCATCTGGCAGTGGTTCCGTTTCGTTAGGAACCGTGATGCCTCGTTGGGGTATATGGGTGGGTGGAGGTCTGGTGGGGGGACAGGTAGGAGGTGTCAAAGCAAAAAGAAATAGATAAGCGAGGAGGGAAGTGGGCACGGTGGGCAGGAGAAGTAGAGAGGAAGCTGTGTGCCAGGGTGAGCCCGACAGCCCCTCTGAGATGCCACTCAGGTGCCTTTGCCTCCTGAAACTGGGCTGTCCGGCTCTGTCCTCTGGGCAATGGATATGTCCCAGAGACCCCCGCTTCTGACCCAGGGCTTCAAGCTTCATCCCTACCCTCCGAAGATAGGTCTTCCTTTCCCAACTTCTGGCCTGTCCCTCCCCCAGCCCTGCGGCTGTCCTGCTGGGGGTAACATTACACGATGAACTCTGGGCCATGCTCTGCTTCCCGTGTCCGAGGTTCCTGAGCTCTCTGAGCAGATGCCTGGGGATGCTTCCGTGTATCTTCCAGGCCAAGGATGAGCATACAGTTCTTGGCTCATGCCTGAGCAGGGCTGGTACAGAGGAGAGAAGCAGTTGATGCAGGCTGGAGAACCTGACAGCTGCCTCTTGGCCCCCCGGGGCTGCGGGAGCAGTGTGCTTTAGCTATTACATGATTTTAATAGTTAAAAAGCAGGCCCAGCATGTGCCAGGGACATAATTGATGACACCTAGCACTTGGGAACCCGCTCTCCGTTGGAGGCACTTGGAGAAGCTCTTTGCAGTCCTCCGCCAGCCTCCCTGAGCTCGGCTGCCCCGGTAGAAAACATCAGTGAGAAAGGTGCAGCCATATCTGCCCGATGAGATGGAGACAGAGAGAGAGAGGGCCGAGCCGTAGATAGCAGAGTTCAGCTTCTCGCTGTTCTTTTAAGAGCAAACTCCACAAACTGATGTGCAGTGATGCTGGCATTTCCAGGCGCCTGACAGGCTGGAATTAAACACCTGTCCATTAAACTGACAGCCCCAGGAAGGAAAGAGACGGGGAGAAAAGGAGGAAGGGGGAGATCTGGGAACCCAACTGCAAGCTGGCTCCTTCCCTGCAGGAGAGGTCAGGGTGGGAGCAAGCAGCATCTGAGCCCCTGCTCTCTAGTGTCTGAGACAAGAGTGTAGGCAAGGCAGCAGCAAACCAAAAGTCAGACTTGGGCATTGGGGATGGAGAAGGAGCATGTGATGCCCCCAGGGGGCCGGGCGAAGGAGAGGCTGGAAGAGTCCTCCTCATTTGCTCAGAGGATAATTGGCCATGCTCTGGCAGCCTCACTGGCCTCCCCCACCACGTGGTCTTTGTCTGCTCTGGACCCTTTAGGTATGTAGCATCCACCAGGTGACCCATCCCATGCTGCCCTGAGACACCTCTTGGGATGTTGAACATTTGAGTGGGTCTATCCTGGCTCCCCAACTCAAGTGTAGGCTCCTAGAGAGAAGGAAGCTTGTCTTCAACTCCATAGATGCTACCCTACAGTGCTCAGAGCGTATCAGTGGGTGGGCTGGGGTGGAATGGGCTTAGGGATAGATGGGGTTCATGGATGGATGGATAGATGGATGGACAGATGAGTGGATGTCATGATGATAGGTGCTATAAATATCAGTGTGCCTATACTGGTTGTTAAACTTTCTGTACTGGTTAGTTAATAGTCATCGTCCCAAGGCCATTGAACGCTCCACTAGCCCCCATCCTAGACGCTGCCCTGGGATTTGCTGGACCTCCCCAAGATTCAGCAACTAAACCTTAGCACCCAGCCCAGCAGGGGGCCCCAGGACCCTGCTCCATTGCTCTGACTAGCATCCATTCTTGTTGGTTTGTATATGGGCTCATTATTTTAACCAACTCCTTTGGGTGGGGAGAACAACAGAGGCCAAGACTGAATGTTGAGATTAGATGATTTTAGGAAAGAGAGAAGTGAAGGGAAACAGGGAGGGACAGAGATACCAGACAGCCTGGCCGGCGGCTGGGTTTGGGTTCTTGGGCCATTCGGTTGAGTTACCTGAGCCTCAGTTTGCCCATCTCTCAAGTGGGGACACTATCCGCCCTGTCTACCTTAGAGGGTGGCTGTGCCCAACCAGAACTTGTCCCTCTGTCCTCTGCTCATGATTCTTTGCTGTGTGCGCACCCAGTTCAGCAGACAAGGAGCTCCTTGACAAAAGGATGTTACGGACAACACTTGTATACCCCAGCACGTGCTTGGTAGGTGTCTGTTGAGCACAGGGACGCAAGGGCAATGGAAGAGTGAATGACAGAAGAAGCTGACTCTGAAGAGTATAACTGGAGGGGGTTGCAGGTGGAGGCAGCTATGACAGGATGGACAGGGAAGAAGGGGCAGGAGGCTTCAGGGCGGCACTGCTGGGAACCAGAAGGGGTCTCCTTCCCTCCTTGGCCAACCCCTCACATGCCTCGGTGAGGCCCGCGCTTCAGGTGCACCAAGCCCGCGTATGTTGGCAGACAGTGGGCTCCAGATGGCACAGGGCGGATCCAAGTGTTAGTAACGCCACTTGAGCCAGCTTCCCAGGGTGCCAGACTGCAGTCTCGGGAAACTCCAGGTATGAAGCCCCAGGAAGCTCCAGGAAGGTTGCCCCAGAGGGGAGAAGGGGAAGTGTCCAAGGAGTGAGACAGGAAGCCGAAGGCCAGAGACGCTCAAACCCCACCCTCCATCCCAGAGTCACCCCCTTCAGCCTGTCCCTCCTCAGCAGGTGACCCTGCTGGCCACCCCTTCCCAGGCCTCTCCCCCAGGCCTAGGGCTCTTTCTCCAGATCCTGCAATTTCAAGACCCACCCCAGCCTCCTCCCAGCACAGGCCCATACAATTTAGCACTTAATTACTTCCCATCCCGTATGAGTCTCTCCTTGCTGGCAAGAGCGTGCATTGCACGCGAGGGTGATCCCCCATGACATCTGTCACCTTCCCACCGCCAGGGCCAATACGGCCGATCTGTCTGGCTAGGCTACTGTGCCTTCGTTCAGGGCTTCCGGCAAGTGGCAGGCTGGGAACAGCTCGCTGGGCCAAAGTGTGTGCAGCAGCAACCCCCCCCCCCGCCCGCCCCGCCAGAAACCACACGTGTGTGAACATGAATGTCAGAGCCAGACCCACCCAGGCTCCGATCCCAGCTCTGTCATTGGTTACCTGTGTGACTTTGGACAAGCTGGTGGACCTCTCTGGGTCTCACCCATTGGCCCTGCCCACCTTTAAAGGGTCGTTCAGAGGATTTGGCAAGAACAGGGGTGTGAAAGCTCTTTACAACGAAAGCAATACACAAATGCACGGGAGCGCTGTGGCTATTATTGGCATCATTTTTGTGATCGTTATTGGTTCAGGTGCAGCTGAGAAAGCAGGAAGGAGCCACGGCCGGATCTTATTAAGGCTCTGCAGCGGAGCAGAGTGATAATGTGCAGACTTCTAGGGGAGAAAAATCCTTGGCCATCTGTTTGTGTTATAGCAGAGCCTTCTGCGGCTACTCTGGCCCACAGTGGCCCCTCTGAACCCGTCCTGAACCCCCTTCAGGACTGGGCACGGGCACCGCTTTCCTTGGGCCGTGCTGCTCTCAGCCTCCTCCTTCTGGGCTCATCCCCCACACCCAGACTGTAAATCGTCCCTGGCCCGCATGGCTTCCCCCCCCCCCCATTTCTGGTGTATCTTTAGAGGATTGAGCCCAGGGAGGGGGGACAGTGCACGAAGGCAAAGAGAGAGAGAAGAGGGAGGGAGGTGAGGAGCAGAGGGAGACAGGCCCTTGGGATCCAATCCTGGATCTATCACTCTAATTTGAGTGGCCTTCACTAAGCTGCTCAACCTCTAAGTGCCTCAGTCTCCCCATCTGCTAATGAACCTTCTGGTACCTTCTACCAAGAGTCAGAGAACCAGAGACTCAGATCTCGTTTCAGGGCAACCACCTCTTCCTCCACCAGACCCTCCACCAGACCCTGTCTACAGGGAGCCAGCCCCTTAATGTTCCATCTCTGGACCCCTGGGTCCTCCACGACCTCCCCCCCCGCCACCGCCCCCACCCATATCCTCACCGGGCACCCCAGCTCCAAGCCTGTGTTTGTGAGCTCACCAGGAACCGCGGGACACGGGCCTTTCTCTCTGCCGTAATGAAACCCTTTAATCATATTCAAATAGGTTACTGTTCAGGGGGAAAATAGAAATATGGATTTGATAGCAATAAATTTCCCTGGCTGGCTAAGCCCAGTTCTTAATTGTCCTGTCCCAGGGCTCGCACATTTCATTGTTCGTTAGGTGCTTAAGTCCCCACTCTCATTTTGTGGCGGTGACATTACCGTTGATGGCTCTAATACTCTCATAATTTGAAAGGGGATTTGCATGATAGAACGCAGAGTATTAAAAGAAAAAGAAAAAAGGGAGAGAGAAAAATGGGGGGGGCAAGATGGGAGGAGGAGCTCTGAAGAGAAGGGGGATGGCAAGGGGGAGGGGGCGGATGAGGAACTCAATCCAGCTTTCACTTTAAAAAAGTCACTTTCTTCAAAGTCAAATCATTGTTTTCATTAAAGTAAAAAAAAAAAAAAGAAAGAAAGAAAAAAAGGAAGAAAGAAAAAAGCCGAGGCTGCACGTTGGGCTGACTGGGCACTGGTATTCTCCTTATTGTTCCTAATGGTTATTAATTATTATTATCCGGCTGTGCAGGGCTCTGTGGACGTGATGTCCCCAATGTCCTTGGGGTGGAGTTGGGGGTGGGGGGGGGAGGGACTGACTCCAGATGGGGAGGTTTGCTCCTGGGCCATGGGAAGACGTGGATGTCTACCTTGAGGCAGATGCCAGGGGGAGCCAGGTTTGGATAGGTGGAGGGGAGAGGGGACACTTTCCAAGAAAGAAGGCCTCAGTCAGAGGAATCCAAACCTTCTGGGTCCTGTCCAACTCTTCTTGAGTTTCCTAGAAGTTTCTTCTTTCCAAAAGCCAGTGATTTGGCCACAGCCATCGTGGCTGGACACGATGGCAGAGACAACCTGATCACTAGTGGCGTCCTCCAGGTCCCTTTTGCAAACCGGATTCCCCGTCCTTTCCCTGCCCCCATACAGAACCAGAAGGCCTTGCAGAGGCTTGGCTGGATTCCCATAGGGCCTCTCCTGACTCCATCACTGGGCATTTAGGGTCAGTGAATGCTGTAGCCATGCTGCCCTTTGCGCCCACCTGGGAAAGTCTCAGGGTCCCAGTGACATCTCCCCCCACGCCCCCACTTAACATCTCTCTACCAAGGGCCAGAAGTTCTAGATGTCACTGTGGACCTGGGTTTCCTGGGTTTGAGGGATAATCAACCCAGCTTTCGTTGAGGTTATGGGTTTAGAGACAGGAAGAGGTGTGTGACTCCTCCTTGGACAGACCATGTGACTGTGCCAGGGAGCACTGGAGGGGGGGGACATTGACTGCTGGGTAGCGGGGATGTAGGGAAAGAGTGTTGCCCATGTGAGCTGATGAGGTCAGGTGCTTGGACTCTCACCCTCCTGCAAACCACACTCCTCCAGCCTCGTCACTTTGTCCTCCACACCCCACTGGCCAGTCCCTGGGACCCTCCCCCATGGGGGCGAGCTGCCCTGCAGAGAGCAGCTACAGAGTCAGGTGTTTTGGACTCTCACCCCTGCACATTTCCTGTTCCTGTCAGTTCTCAGCACCTCCGGGCCAAGACTTACCCCTCAGCTTCCCAGGGACTCTCTTCTAGATTAGAATTTTAAATCAAATAAATTCTGGGATTGGTATAAAAGCTGTCTGCAGAGAGCCTATTCACACTCCTTCTCCCCCTTTTGGCCTGATGGAATTTCGGGGGGGGGGCTGCAAAAGCACATTCTCAAGGTCTCCTCCACCCCCTCGCCCCCTTTCCCTCACAGTTGATCCCCCCCACTCAGTCCTCCTCACTGAGCCCAGGACCACCATCACTGCTGGAGGATATCCAGTGCCTGAGGGATGGGTCTGGAATCAGCTTCCTCAGAGGGAGTGGCTGACCATTGCTCAGCCCTCTGCCACTAAGGATATCTAGATCATTCCCCCAGCGAAAGGGGCCGAAGTTGCAGGGTGAGGGAGAACGGAGTAAAGGGACAGGGAACCTAGACCACCGCAGAAAAAAATGTGGCTACTAGACCATAGAACCCTAGGTGCCAACACATTTCTTACTGTTTTTAATTAGGAGGATCCAAGTGCAGGATGGACAAGTGGCAGCCCAGTCCTCATCTGTTCCCCGCCCCTGCACACACCAGGAGTGATAGAATGCCACAGACCCAGGCTCTCTGCTCCCCAGCCTGACTCCCAGATCCATAACATTTTCGACGTGAACAGTCTTCAGAGGTGCAGCCTGAAGCCGCAGGGAAATGAACTTGGTGCCCCCCTTGCCCCACCCCCAAGACCCCCAAGGAGAAGCTGTCTCCAGGAAAGGTGGGGGGAAAAAAAGCCAGAGAGACAAAGTGATTCTTAAATATTTTCCTTCTCCGCAGTCACTCAGGGAGGAGGGGGTGAGGGGCGATGGAGGCTGGAAGGGGGGACAAAGGGGGCTTAATAGGCTCCGGTGACAGCACAGTGTCCACATTGGGAAAAGATTAATGACGAAAATTAATCGCCTGACCTTTCTTTCCAGGAGCTGGAGGTGAGGCGGGCCATTAAAGCCTCTTATGTTGTAATTAACGTTGGAGGGGAGAAGAGAGCTGCCTTCAGAATGGATGTGATCATTTAATTAGGCTTAGGCGTAGGTGCCACAACAGGTCCGGAGAAGTCATAATTTAACTATAGCTTTAAATTACACAGGCAGAGTGGGGATGGCAGAGTTTGACGGCAAGGAGAGCCTGCCGCGGAGCTCGGGAAAACAATTCAATAAACACCCCGAGTGAGGGAGAGAGCCGGTGACAGAGAGACAGACAGACAGACAAAGAAAGCAGTTAGGCACTGACAGCCAGAGAGGTGGGGAAGGAAGGGCTCCCGCGACGGGGGAGAAAAGTGCGAGCGCCCCGAGAGGGTCAGCAGTGCCTGGGGCGAGGCTGGGGGGGGGGGGACGGGGCGGGGGGAGGACGGAGGGGGGCGCGCGCGCGCGCTCCCGCGCCAGTGCCTCTGTGCCCCCTTGACTCCCACGCCAGGTGCAGACCGCGCGTTCCACAAACACAGCCCGACCTTCGAGGATTTGCAGACGCAAGAAGGCAGAGAGGGCAAGCATTTCACTCCGTGCTCTATTTGGCGGGGCGCCTCTCTCCCCACAGTCTGCCCCCCTTGCTAACCTGGAGAGTCGGGGTGGGGGGGGGGCGGAGGCGGTCCCCTGAGCGAGCGCCACACTGCAAGCGCCGGGGCTCCGTGAGATGCCCAGCAAGTGCGGTGGGCGCTGGGCCGGGTAGTTCAAGGCCCCGGGCACAGTGCCGCGCGGAGGGGGAATGAGCTACGGTGGCCCTGGCTCCGGAGCCTGCCGGCGGCTCAACCTGCGGGATTAATCCCTCCACGGGGAGGATCAGGGTCGTCGTTTAGCGCTTCCTCGAGGGGGAGGGGAGGCAGGGAACAGAAGAGCCTGGGGCGGTGGGGAGAGGGGCTGGCGACAAGGCCCTAGCTGAGGTGGAAGGGCAGCTGTGTGGACCCGAGGAGGAGGGTGAGGATGAAAACCTCGCCAGGCAGGTGCCACTGCCAGCCTTATTCAGGACCGTGGAGTTAAGTCCAAGAAAGGCTCCGAGTGGAGCCCTGGGACACCTGGGTCCCTGCTCTGCTTTCAGACGCTGGGCACTGTTGGGACT
The DNA here is from genome assembly GCF_027475565.1 of Acinonyx jubatus. Classification (NCBI taxonomy): domain Eukaryota; kingdom Metazoa; phylum Chordata; class Mammalia; order Carnivora; family Felidae; genus Acinonyx; species Acinonyx jubatus. The sequence goes on along the minus strand of NC_069385.1, from coordinate 110,550,213 downwards.
TCCTGGGACCCCAGATATCTGTGATGATCCCACTGTCCCCTCCTGCGCTAATCCTTTGGGGACTGGAGAGGACGTTTGGAAAATGGAGAAATGACGTCAGGAATGACAGACAAAGGGATGGAGTTGCAGAGATGAGGCAAGTTGAGACTTCTCTTACCCTCCAAGGGCTCCTTGGGCTGAACCCAGGACACCAGTGCTTAGGGCCTGGCAGGGGACCGCACCTCTCCCTGCCCCATCATTTGAATTGGAAGAAGAGAGTTGTGGTTGAGGAAGGAGACAGAGATTCCCCCAACTTCCCACTCATTCTCCAGACCCCACCCCAGATGATCAAGCTGCCAGACCCTGCCTCCTGCCCTTCCCGTATGGGAAAACACAAAACCACCAAATCATTGCCTGAGTAACACTTTTCCCCCCAAAGAGCAAGGATGTTTTGATTAAACATCCACAGTTTCTCCAAACTAGTGAACCTCTCAATTGGAGCTTTGTCCCTGCCCCTCTGGTTAATTGACGGATGGAAGGATGGATGGATCGTCTAATGGGTCTCTTTGGCCACTGCCGCAACTCGGAGCTCTGGCCTGAGAATGTCCAGCCTGCACTGGGGATAACGAAGGAGAGGTGGCCTAAAGCAACTGGATAGCAATGGGGGTGGGGCTGGGCAGAGGTGCAGGGGTGCCAGGTGGGGAAGAGGGCTCCTCTCCTCAGATCAGGACTCGCCTGGCTCATGAGCCTTGAGGTCGTGTCTTGATTGCGCCCTGGGCTGCCTTTGCCATATAGGTGTCCAAAGAGCCTAGAACCCCCGATCTAGAACTCCTAAGGCCCTGACCTGAGTCCGATGGGGAGGCAGAGGCTGCCTGACACCTTGAAGGCCAGATGGGGAGTGTGGAAAGATGGTGGGAAATGGGGAGTCAGTGAATAGAGATGAGAAGCGGGGAGGCAGGAAGTCTGACCAGGCCTACAGGCTGCCTTTGAGCCCCTTGACCGAGACTACCAGGGAGAGCCCCTGTCCCCCCACCCCCTAAGTCAGACACTGCATCCCTCACAGGACCCCCAGCTCATAGGAGATCTTTTGTGGTTCCCACATTTCAAGTGTTCCCTTCCCCCCTCTACAAGACTGGGGATTCCAAGAACCTTCTCTCCTGCCATTGCCATTGTGTTTAGAATAAAATCTGAACTGCTAAGAGCCTACAAGACCCACTATCCATTGAGCCCTACATTTCCATCTCTGTCTAGGGTCCCAGTCCCTCCCCACCCTGCTCCAGGCTCTTTCCCCCAACTAGAATTTAAGCTCCCTGAGGGCCGGACCAGGCTGTCGGGTCCCCCTGTCAATGTGCAGTGCCTAGAATGGCCCAGCGTAACCACAGAGTAAACATCCGTTGACTAAATAAGCCTTATGGTTCTGTTTCTGCCAGCCCCCCACCCCCGGTGGGGCCTGGAACACACAAAAGGCCGCTCCCGTTATGGGCCTCTTATATCCTGCCCCAGCTCTGTCTACTCTACGTACTGTTTCCTTCTCTGCAGAGACCAGAATTGAGTGTCTCTGGGAGGATCGCGTACAGAGGCCACAAATCAGCCTGCAGCAAAAATAAAACGGTCCACTTGGGATGTCTGACCCAAATGGCCAGGATGTAGGGCTTGGCTGGGACGCACTGGGCCTCACCCGGCCAGCAAGTGCCCCATCCCATCCTTCCCAAGACCCTGTCAGTGTATTCCTGCAAGATGGCGTAGGAAAAAGTCATTGGGGAAAGCGGTTTTTTCAACATGGATAGCAGGATCATCCCCTTTGGATGAGATGAACAGAAGCATTGGGGCCCTGCCTGGAAGAATTTGGTGGGGAAGAGTCTGGGGATGGGGGAAGGGAGGAGGGGGTCTGCCTCTCCATGAGAACAGCCTGCACCTCTGGTCTGTTTGTTTTTCTGTCTGACTGTTTGTCGGATGGGGGGTTGGGGAGATAAGGATGTGGAAACAACCTTAAAATAACCTCCACTATTCCCTGAGGTGCTCCAGGGACTGGGCACTGTGGTCTAGCTTGGGACTCGCTGGCTTGTGTTGTGGCTGAGGAGGTGGGGTTATGGGCCCTTCTGGCCTGTGTCTGTCTGTCTGTCTGTACCCTTGCACTGCGCTCTAGCCCTGTCCCCAGCCCCCGCTCACTCCCTAGTGTGCTCTGGGTGAGCTGGCCGTGGAGTTCAGCCCTCTCAGCTGATGCTAGCAGGAATAAATAATCCCGTGATTTGAGTTAGGAGGCAGGGCCCCAAGGAGGCATGGCAACTGCATAAATCCTGAAGATGTGGGGCCCAGGTGGGCCCCACAGAGCAGCCGGGTCACTCCCTGGGAGTTACGACTCCTTAATTCGACACTTGCCTCCTCCTCCTCCTCCCTTCTCCCTGCCCGGTTGCATCCCACACAGAAGGCTGACTCCTGGACCCCTGCCACTGAGCCCCGGGGGGACCTGGGCCGTTCCTGCAGCGTGGGCTGGAGGCCCGTGGATGCCGAGACTCTCTCTCTCAGGCCCCATCTCCCCACACTCCTCCCCTGGTCTCTCTTTCAAGCCTCCCTCCTTCCCCAGCCCCGCCCTACAAGGCATCCACAGCCCTGCAATGGAAGCAGTCTCTACACCCCCCCCCCCACCATTACGCTAGCACCTACCCCTTCCCACCACCAAGAGGCCCAGGCATCTACTGGGAGGCTCGAGATAATCCTAATCTCTATATCCACACCTCTCCATGCCCCAAGATCTGGGAGAAAAGTGCAGAAGGAGGAACATTCGTCTTGAAGCCTACTCTGTTTTGGTTGCCCTCCTCTGGCCTTTCTCTGGACCTAGATTGGAGCTCCCACTCTGCCGCTCTGCCCAGCCCAGTTCTGGGACTTTGACCCGGAGCAAATGTTCTCCTCTGCCTGTGGCCTGGAATATCACCCAGCCAAGTTCCTGGGCAACTCGGTTGGGTGATGGCATCTCTTCAAACAATTGGCTGAGTTTTAAAAGAGGGGCTTTTTAACCCGATGAAGTCCTTGTCATTCAGTGGACATGTGAGTATGGGGAAATTTTCGAAGAGGGACTTTCTAACAGAGGCCCCCTTGCCCACTCGGAAGACCCCTTCAAATAGCAGCGTTCTGCCGATTGGCCCCTTAACCTTCCAAAGGCTGCTGGTGTCTGTCATCATCACCCCCAAGCCCCCAAAATAGTCGGTGTCGGAGTTTTTAAGTGTTTCAGAACTCAGAAAGGCTGGACCCCAAACCGCCAAGCATAAAATCATTTTCCAGAGGCACCTGGGTGGCTCAGTCGGTTAAGTGTCTGACTTCGGCTCAGGTCATGATTTTACAGTTTGTGAGTTCGAGCCCCGAGTCGGGCTCTGTGCTGACAGCTCAGAGCCTGGAGCCTGCTTCGGATTCTGTGTCTCTCTCTCCCCCTCCCCCACTTGTGTGCGGGTACGCTCTGTCTCTCAAAAATAAATACATAAACTTTAAAAAAAAAATCATTTTCTAAACCCACTTTAACAGACCATGTCATCCATCCCAGCAGACATGAAGTATTTATTGAGCAACCAACCCGAAACGCTGGGCACCCACACCGAGATGAAAACCAGGATAGGTTTAGACAGTCTAGATCCCAGCTGGGTGGTTGACAGTCCACAGTCTGGGAAGTCATTAGAGCCCGTAAGTGAGATAGAGACACGGGTAAGAGAAGGGACGAGACAGGGACAGGGAAGGAGAAGAACAGAGTTAGAACCATCGCCCTTCTCTTGCATTTGACCCCAGGTGGCAGGTGGGTCCTCCCCAGATTGCCAGGTGGGTGGTACTCACTGGAACTTCTGGATTGGGCGCCAAGGTAGACCTTAGCGAAGGCAGACTTCAGGGAAGCTGGCTGTTCTGCGGCGAGTGACTTGGGGGGTCTCGTTGAGCCCTTCCTTCCTTCCTTCGCCAACAGGTATTTCCCAAAGCACAATTCCATGCTGACCAGAAAACTCCTAAGCCCCAGAGAGACGAAGGACGTTTCTATTCGTTTGGAAAGATTAAGCCAATGGTGGTGGACACAGACTGGCTGGGCTGCAGGAGCTCACAGAGGGAGGGTGCCCAGGGGCGGGTGGGGTGGGCCGTGAAGACAAGCTTCCGCAGGGAAGTGGGACTCCCATTGTCTTTCGAAGGATAGGTGGTATAGACTGATATAGCTGGTACAGACTGGCACAGTGGAGGGAGAAAACCTTTGGCACCCAGGAGGGAAAGGACAGGAGACAGGGAAGGAAAGCAAGACATTAAGTGAGGCAGGGGGGCAGTGAGAGGGGCTGCTGAGTTTCACGGGACAGTGAACGGACTGCTTTGGCTGGAGCGGAGTTGTTGGAAACGGGACTGGAGAGGCAAGTGAATGGAGACTTCGTGGGGATGACCTTGAGGCTGCGTTAGTCAGCCATCACCACAGAAATGATGCCTCGCAAATCACGGGAACACTTCATGGTTTACAACAAGGCTTTGTTTTTCTTACTCACAGCCTGTGGGTTGGGCTCAAGGCTACTCCACGTTCTCCTTGGGCCAGCGAGGCTATCGCTGGAGCTCAAACAGCACAAACGTTTTTCATCCTGTGCTCTGCTCGCATCCACGGACATGCCATTGGAAGTCAGGTGACCAAGCCGGCCACCAGCGCAGTGGGAACGTGGAGTCACGTGACACAGGGTGTGGGCGTAGAGTCCGATCACCAGGAGGAAAGAATTGGGGCCGATGATCCAATCTGCCTCAGTGCTACACAAGTAGCCATTGAAATTTCTTATATACAGTTGAGCCTTGAACACAGGTTTGAACTGCACGGGTCCACATATATGCAGATGTTTTTCAATATGGTACAGTTCCGTGAACGTATTTTTTTCTTCCTTATGATTTGCTTAACATTTTCTCTTCCAGATGACTTGATTGTAAGAATACAGCATACAGGGCGCCTCTGTGGCTCGGTCAGTCAGCTAAGCATCTGACTCTTGATTTTGGCTCAGGTCACGATCTCACGGTTGGTGAGATCGAGCCCTGTGTCAGGCTCTGGGCTGACCGTGTGGAGCCTGCTTGGGATCCTCTGTCTCCCTCTCTCTCTCTCTCTCTCTCTGCCCTTCCCCCACTCATACTGTCTTTCTCTGTGTTTCTCTCTCTAAATAAGTAAATAAACATTAAAAAAAGAATACAGTCTACAATACACATACAGAATACATGTTAATTGACTGCTTATGTTACTGGTTGGATTCTGGTAACAGCAGGCTATCAGTAATAAAGTTTTCGGGCAGTCAAAAGTTATACCCAGATTGTCAACTGTGCAGGAGTCAGGCCCGCATTGGTCAGGGTCACCTGTGGCTGAGCGGTATGAGCAGTACCCTAAGGTTGCTGAATTCTTGTTTCCAGAAGTTCTTTCCCTGCTGCTAGCTCATTTGCATTTCCCCAAGAATCCTCTGAAGGAGGTGTTGTTAGCCCCTCTTTCAGATGATAAAAGAGGACTCTGAGAAGTGATGTGGCTCAACTAAATGACACAGCTGGGAGAGGATGAGCCACGACTTAAACGGGGCATCCTGGGCTCCAGGTCCAGAGCTACGTGCTGTCCCCAACGGCTGCTGTGGCAACACGGATCCGCCCCCATGTGCAGGGTGGGAGAAAGCCGAGGGGTCCGTGGATGGCTGACATCGAGAAGCACTCCTCGAGCTGGGCTGGTGGCAGAGGAAGGGAGACAAAGGCTGAAGTCTTTTATGTGTTTGTACATTTTCTTCCTTTCTCGAGGTGTCACTTTCCCAGAGTAGGAAATACACAGATCCGAAGAGCACAGTTGAGGAGTTTTGTCAAACGTATCTGTGTTGTCAACGCCCAGACCAAGGTAGAGAGCCTTTCCATAATCCCAGAAGGTTGCTCCCGTGCCCCCTGCCAGGCCACCCTCCCTCATCACCGTAGATCGGTTTTGCCCGTCTTTGTGCAGTCACACAATTATGTTCTGGCCTAGTTCACTCGGCGTAATGTCTTGGGGATTCATCCCTGTGGTTGCATGTAGCACTAGTGTGCTTATTTTTATTGTAATGCACATTCCATTGTAGGCATTAACCATAATTTAATCCATTTTCCTGTTTCCAGACATTTGGGGTTGTTTCCAGCACTTTGGCTATTACAGCGCTGCTATTCACATTCGAGGACAAGTCTTTTTTGTGAATGTAGGTTCTCACTTCTCCTCGGGTACATCCCTGGGGGTAGAATTGCTGGGTCCTGGGTGGGTGTCTATCCAGCTTTATCAGAGAGACTGCCGAGCAGTTTTCCAAAGTACTTTTACTACCATACACACCATTAGCAAGATGAGAGAGTTCCAGGTCCTCTCTGTCCTTGCCAGCATTTGGTGTGATTGGTCTTTTTCACTTTAGCCAGGAGGAGGTAGGATGTGAGGAGGTATCTCGCTGTCGGAAGGTCCACTGTCAAGGCCAGTTCTCATCTCCCTGGGACTGCCTTGGATCTCGGGGGGGGGGGGGGGGGGCGATCCCTAGGCTTCTTTGACCAGAAATTCCATCAGTGGGCTGCGGGCCGGGTTCTGCCAAGGGGAGGCACTGGCAGGAGACTGGAAGGCAGGTGGAAGAGGAAAACCAGAGTACGTCTACCCCCTGTGTTGCCTCCAGCCACATCTCCTCCATGGCCCCATCTCCTGGCCTTACAGACCCACTCTGGTTGCAGCTTCGGCTGGGTGGCAACCACCCCCCACCCCCGCCCCGGGTTCCAAAAACAGCACTTCCTTTCTTTTCTCTCTCTAGCCTAGGAGCACTAGCGGCTTCTGCCAAACTGTTTCACCAATACCTTTTGGCTTTTCAGCTCTCTCATTATCTGTGCAACCATTTCCTGCCTCTGGGATCTTATATTCACTGTTCCTTCTACTTAGAATGCTCCACCCCCCCACCCCCCCACTCCCACATCTACATGGCTCTTTGCTCGGATGTCACCTTCTCAATAATGCCTTCCTCCCCTGACCATCCAACTTACAATTCACACTCGCAGTCCCTCTGTCCTGCCTTATTTTGCTCCACAGCAATTATCATCTTCCTTCACACTTGATGCATTTTATTTATTTATGTTCGCATCGCCTTTCTCCATGAAAGTGGCATTTGCTGTCCGTTTTGTCCGCTGTGGATCCCCAGTGACCAGTAGCCAGCACAGGGTAGGCAACCAGACATCTGTTGAGTGAATAAATGTGGGCAGAAAAAGCAGAAAGTCCCAAGCTTCTGAATTGGGACACTGGAGTTAGGGTTTCCCCGGGGAATCTCTAAATCTCATAGAATCCCAGTTGAAAGGGGCCAGGGGAGGACTGTGCTTCATCGCTCTGTCCCCCTGTCCCCTTTTCCTCATGGCCCAGCCACTTCCCTGGGAAGAGGTGGGCCAAGCAAATTTCAGGAACTCACAAATTGAGAGCTCTGCCCTGGCCCCTTCACAGAGGCCCAGAGGGCTGCTTCTGAATTTGGCTGACAAAAGACACATTTGGACACAAAAGCCCCTCTTGATTAAAGTAGGTCTTTCATTGGGAGTGGATGGGGTCGAAGGTCAAGATGGTGCTAGCCCATATTTTTAAAATGAATCTTGACCCCTACCTTACAGCATACACGCAAATCAACTCCAGCTGGATTGCAGATACACATGTGAGAGATATGACAATAAAGCTTCTAGGAGAAAGCAGAATGTCTTCATAACTTTGGGACAGGCAAAGATTTCTGTAAAAGAGACCCCAAAAAGCACTTTATTGCGAAAGACAAACATTGACAAACTGTCCAGCATTAAAATTAAGAACGTCTGTTCGTCAAAAGACACTTTGAAGGGAGTGAAAGGAAGCCACGGGGTGGGAAAGGATATTCGCAGAACGTCTACCCACCAAAAGACTCATATCCAGGAGATTATATTTCCTACAAATCAATAAGAAAAAGATGGAAAACAATAGAAAAATGAGAAGACTTGAATAAGCATTTCACAAAAAGAGGATATCCAGCGGTGCCTGGCTGGCTCAAGGGGCAGAGCATGTGACCCTTGATCTCAGGGTCATGAGTTCAAGTCCCACATTGGGCATAGAGTCCACTTAAAAATAATAATAATTATAAAAAAGAGAAGGATGGGGCGCCTGGGTGGCTCAGTCGGTTGAGCATCCGACTTCTGCTCAGGTCGTGATCTCGCGGTCCATGGGTTCGAGCCCCACGTCGGGCTCTGTGCTGACAGCTCAGAGCCTGGAGCCTGTTTCCGATCCTGTGTGTCCTTCTGTCTCTGACCCTCCCCCGTTCATGCTCTGTCTCTCTCTGTCTCAAAAATAAATAAATGTTAAAAAAATTTTTTTAAAAAAAGAAGGTGAAGCAGACAGAGACAGAGGAGGAGGAGGAGAAGGAGAAGAAGACAAAATTGTTTTAAAAAGAGGATATCCAAATAAGTAATAAATATAAGAAACGGGGTTCAATTCATTAGTCATCAGAGAAACACAAAAACTAAAACCATAATCTGATACCACCCTACATCCAGCAAAGTGCGCTGGATGGGAATAGAAGTTGGCTCAACAATTATCGAGAACTTCCTGGCGTTATCTAATGAAACCGAACACACGCATACCCCACAACCCAGAAATTCTACTCACCAGCGAATATTCATGGCAACATATGTAGCAGCCAAAATCTGGAAGACTCAGCAGTAGAACGCAAAAGTAAACTGAGGTGTATTCGCACAACGGACCATCACAAAGTAATGAGAGACGGCGTGCTATTGCTACCCACGATGACTGTAAGTGAATCTTGAGCGAGAGAGGCCAGGCACAAAAAGCATACATCCTGACCTGACTTCGCTTACATGAAGTTCAAATGCAGGCTAAAACAAATCTATCGTATTAGAAACTAGTGTGCGCAGTGCCTGACAAGGGACACAATGAAATATTCCAAGGTGGTAGTACCTGTCCCAATTCTTCATCTGAGTGCTGGTGACCTGGCTGTGTTCAGTTTGCAAAAGTCCATCAAAGCAGGAAGCTTACAATTTATGCACATGTGTATATGTATATTACACATCAGTAAAAAATACTATGTTTAATAGAAGTGTTAGACACTGGGGAGAACAGAGCAGTGGAAGCAGCGACCCAGAGTGGGAGGGTGGCCAGGGTAGGGGCTGGGGAGTGGGCTTCTGCACTTGCCTGTCTTAGAAAGCCTGGTCCCTTCTCCTCTGGCCCTGCGGCTTCCCCTCGGGTCCGGGGGCTGAGATGTCAGTGTCACTATGGGAAACACAGGAGGGCAGGCAAGGAACGTGGGTAGGGAGGCAGCAGCCCTGGAACACAGCCCACCTCACCTCTGAGTCTCGGGAAAATAAGGGGATGCTACCCCTGTTGGTTGCAAAGAGCACAGGTCAGTGAACCGGGCCACTGGCGAGAGCCGCCCCAACAGAGGCCATGGTGGAGCCCTGTCACGTGATCCTCTGCTCGCAGGTATCCAAACAGCAGGAAAAGAGAGAGACCCGATTTAAACCTGGAGGTGAGAGAGCACCGCGAAGGAGCTGAGATGGAGGGCATCATCGGACATCCGTGCGCCGTTCCCCATCAGCCAGGGTACCTCTCATGGCCCGAGCGTCTCATTGCACTGATGAGAATTCTCTTGAACAACAGACAAATTTTTCAATAAGCAAGGCCCCCGCACAGAAGCCAGCTGCCTCGTCTGGTCTCAGCTGCAGACGCCATGATGTATTCCAGGATGGAGTGGAGGAACCGGCCTCTGGAAAGCCTCCGCGTAGTGCGGTCTGCCCCCGCCATGGTCGGGCCTTCTTTGTCCCCCTGCGCCACCCCACCGCCCCCCCCCCCCCCACACTCCCAGCATCATCTTGTCTGCAAAACCCAGGTGTCCCCCTGCCCTTCAGCCTGGAATGTTCTCCTTCACCTCCCTCCAGTGAGACACTCATTTCCTCCCTGACTCACTCCCCTTCCATCTTCTGGAAGCCCCGCCTCCATGCCTGTGCTCCGCCCCCTAGACGGGGAGCTTCGTGGGGAGCAGGCTGTGTGTTTTGTTCACCTTGGTGTCTTCTGGGCACCCAGCACGTAGGAAGGGAACAATACATGTTCTCCGAAGGAAGGGAAGGAGGAACCTTCCTGTAACTGGAGTCGGATTGTAAGGGATCCGCGGGGCTCGGTCGCATGAAGACAGTAAGCTCCTGAATTCCAGGAATAGTTGTTAACAGAGGATAAATACCTTGGCCCCAAGGACCGATGTTGGCATTGATCGTGGACTGATGAGGGAAAATGTGGTTCAGTTGGGCCCGCGGTGCACAGATGCCTCCACCTGAGACCAGTCTACACATCCATCATGTCACCACGGCCATGGCCCATAGTGTACCAGACGCTGTGCTAGGCGTGTCGTCCTGTTAATCCTGACGCCCCCACGAGGCGGCTACTATCACAAGCCCCATTTTACAGAGAAGGAAGCTGAGGCACCAAAAGAAAAAGCGATGTGTCCCAGGGACACGGAACTGTTAAGCCGCAAGGGACGTAAACTGGGGCTGGCCGACCCCCGAGCCGTTGTGCCAAGCACCCAGCTCACCGTCTCTCAGTGTCGCAGACCCATCCGGCCATCCTCACGGAGAGGCCTCCGCAGGGTGACTTAGGAGGTCAGGGTCCCCAGGTTTCATTTAACGTGAAAGCGCTAAGTTGAGGGTAAAGCGCCGGGGGAGGTGGGCGAGGGCCGTAGCCCCGTGTGTACGTGCCTGTGTGTGAGAGCGTGTGCGGGCATGTGGGTGGGTGTGCGTTGTGCGCGTGTGCATACACGCGTGCACGGGTCTGTGTGTGGATGCCTGCGTGTGCCAGCGGCCGAAGGGAGGGGTCTGCCAATTAGGAGAAGGTGATCGATGTGAAACTTCCTCACATGGTCAGCGCACAGTAAATATTTGCCGAATTGAATTGAAATGCTAAAGAGAGTACTCTACAAATGTGCGGTGTTATTATTACTATTATCTCCAAATTGCAGGCCTCAGGAAGAGAGAGGGGCAGGTAGAGAGGTGGTGACAGGGTCAGTTAGCTACCTGTCACCTCCAAACCGCGGTGCACGGACCCCCTTCCGTGGACTCTCTCCGAGTGATTTTTCCCCCTGAGCCGACTGAGGCAGGGATCTTGCAACCTGCGAGGACGGCAGTGACAGTGACAGCCATAACTAACACGCAAGCAGCCCTCTGTATGGCCCGGCCTCGCCCCTCTCTGCTCTCATTGTATTCCCAATGCACAGAGGGTGAAACTGAGGCTCAGAGGGGTTGACCAGAAGAACGTGTTCGTGGCTCTTGAGAACCACTAGAGAACAGGGCTGTACCTGTCCACCATCTACACCCCCAGTCCTCCTGTACAGCAGGAGCACATAATGGGGTAACAGGTGGTGAGGGGCGTGCAACGGACTGAGAAATGGAGAACGCGAGACCCGAGCTGGGCACTTCCTCTCCCACTGCCTCAGTTTCCTCGCTGCAGAGTGGGGTCGAATCGCCGCCACAGCAGAGAGCAGCTATGGTAAGAGAATAATACCCTCAACTGCCTAGTAAGCCGTGAGCGTGCAAATACGCAAGCTGTCACTGTAAACGTCCTGAGGGCTCACTGGAATCTGATTTTCACTTCTTCTCCCACTAGGGAGTGACGTCGGACTCGGAGGACTGGTGCAAGTTCAGGAATTATCTAGTCCAGCCCCCTCTGGGAACCGGTAAGAAAAATGAGACCCAAAGGACAGCACCAAGGTCACATGGCTGGTAAGTGGCAGGGCCTGGATTGAAACACAGTTTTTGGGCTCCCGGGCAGGGCCTCTCTGCCCCTCCAGGCTGCTTCTGATGGGGACTCTGGCTGCCATCATGGGCCCAGCCTGGGGACGCAGGGGGCCCAGGGGAGGCGAAGAGGGGGAGCAAAGGCCCAGCCTCCAGAGAAGGGGTGGCAGCAAAGCCTGGGGGGAGCTCTTGGGAGACAGCCTGTCATTCATTAAGCCTGTCAACCCTCCTAGACTCGTGGGGAAAGTCCCATGTCTTCTCCCGGCTCACCAACCCCAGCGGTCTTGCGGTCTCGCGGTCTCCTACGATCTGAGCCACTGACCAGGACACCAGGGGAGAGATCTGGAAGGCCATGCTGGCCCCCAGCGCTCTTCCCTGCCCCGACCACCCCTTTCGAAGGCCTGTGCCCTCCTCCTCATCGCCAGCGGTCCCTCCTGACGGCCGCCATGTAAACCAAGAGCCTACAAAACACCCGTGTCAACGTGCCTCCTCCCTGGAGGTCCAAGGCCTTAAAACTTAATAGTCTCTCAAATGCCGTAACGCTAGAGGGGGCTTTTATGGACTCAACAGGGATAACATTATGAAGGGCTTTAGCAGCCTACAGTGGGCCACCTGCCCCCAGCCCCTCACACACACTTCAGGGAACTCTGAGAAGCCCCTCCACCATGAGGGCCATAGCCCCCCACTCCTAGTCCCCAGCCAGCCGGCTCCTCTGCGTTCTGACAAGGTTATTAGGAATAGTTCACTGCAAACAGGGGCCTGGTGGGAGGTTGGGACCCCGCTGGCCCTGGCTCGATTGAAGCTAGACGAGTTGTGTGTGTGTATGTGGGGGGGGGTGCTGGTCCAAGGGAAATATCTTGGTGACTAATGAGCGGGCAATTGAAAGCTCCTTCGTGTCAATGGAGAGCAGATGGGGAAGGAGGGGAGTTGCTGAGGCCTGGCCTCAGAGGTGTGGGTGGCTGGGAGGGAGGGGGAGAGGGGGCGAAGCCTGTGGGGTCAGCAGGTGGGGGATGGGGGTAGGGAAGGGAGGCCCGGCCTGCTGTCACCCAGGGAGCAACACAGCTCCGGGGGCCCAGATCCAGGGACTCTGGCAACAGCAAGAGTTAGCAGCGTGGCCACGGTGTGTCGTGGGCCAATCGGCTTTTTTTCTTCTCTACCAAGGGCCCTACTTTTCTACTCGCCGCCCCCCCCCTTCCTTTTCTTGTCCGCTCAGTGTCTCCTCGTCTGGCCTTGCCCTGCCCTCTTCCCCCACCCCTTCTTCCTCCCTGTTTCCCCTCCTCCAGGCCCCTTGCTCTGACTCCTGGGAGACCACAAATGGTGGTCAGTCTTCAGTAGGAGTGGGCAGCCCCCGCCCAGTAAATAAAATACTAAATAACGCTAAACAAAATACCCTGGCTGACTTGCCGACAGACACACACTTATCCCAGGCACACATGCGTGCACACGCGCGCGCGCACACACACACACACACACAGGCACACTCACCATATTTTCTTCATTACCTCCTCTAATACTGTCTTTCTTCCATCTTGAGTTCAATGTTGTTTTTTGTGTCTTTTCGACCCTCCCCCTCCACTTCCCCTCAATTTATTCCAGCTGTGAAAACCTTTTTCCCATCTCCTCTGTCACCCCGGCAGATAGGTGAGTGGCAGGCAGAGGAGTCCACTGCGCAGCCACCGTTGGTAATCGATGCCAGATGTGGAGCTGGCCCCCAGCCCAGCCCCAGGCAGGGCTCCCGCGCCCGGCTCCTGCATCTGGTGTGAAAGGCGAGCTGCGGCCCCGGGCCCAGGTCTTGGTGGGCTCAGGGGACGTGGTTGGAGGGGGGTGCTGGGCCCAGAGGCCCCCAGGAGGGAGCAGGCCAGGGTGCAGAGGATAGGATGTGGGAGCCCCTTGGAGGAAGAAGGTGGCCACCCAGCAGGCTGGCCGGGGTATGAGGCTGGGATGTGAGAAGCTGAGACAGCCCAGAGACAAGACGGGGAGAGCCGGCTTCCCTTGGCCCCTTGTCAGCCATTTCACTCCCTGGGGGAAAAGGTTTGGGGCCGCTGTTGTTTACAAACGTCTATATTTGGGAAAATAAAAAATGCCAATTAAACACGCTACAACCCTCCACAATCATTCTACCATTCACGGTACAGAAAAAAGCTAACATTTGTGGAGTATTTTCAGTGCTTTCTGAGCCATTGCACATGAATTCACTCATTCTCTTGTTTCGTTTTCCCCACAGTCACATGAGGTAGGGACCATGATTGGCCCCATTTTACAGATGCAGCGAAAGAGGCCTAGAGCATCTAAATGGCCCGCCTAGAAAGCGGTGGTAGCAAGACTTGAGCCCAGACAGTCTGGCTCCAGAAGTGCCTGTTAGGCTCTCAGGAAAAGACTTTAAAATATGAAAAGGTCGGAGCTAGAAGGAACCTGGTGCACACCCTCATCCTAAGGAAGGAATGGACGTCCAAGGAGGAGAGGCGACTTGCCCAAGGGCACACACAGTGAGTCGAATCCAAAGCAGGGCTGAATCCCAGAGCTCCTGGTACCTGTTCAGACCCCCTCATACAACACCACCATTCTGACTCAGACTGCAGACCCTTAGCCAACAGCCAGACTTCCTGGAGGAGGTGATTTCTGTAGGGCTTAGGTCAAGATGAGAACCAGAGACTGACAGAGAGGCAGGACACAGTACCTTCAGTGGAAAGCTTTCTTCCGAAGACCAGCGTGTGGGGAGGGCAACACCAAGGTGGGGCTGGCAGACAGCATTAATTGTATTTCTACTGCCAGGCACTGGAGGTTACAAAAGAGACTTAGAGCCAAACTCTGCCCTCAAAAATTTTTAAAAACAAAAGAGAAGAGAAGAGAAGAGGAGAAGAGAGGAGAGGAGAGGGGAGGGGAGGGGAGGGGAAAGGAAGGGAAGGGAAGGGAGGGGAGGGGAGGGGAGGGGAAGGGAAGGGAAGGGAAGGGAAGGGAAGGGAAGGGAAGGGAAGGGAAGAGAAGGGAAGAGAGAAAAAAAAAGAAGAGAAAAGAAAAGAGAAAAAAGGCAAATGAGATAGGGAGTACCACGAGGGGCAGCAGTATGCTGTTTCAGATACAGTGGCAAGGTGACGTTTGAGCAGACCTCTGAAGAGGCAAGGGAAGGAGCCACGTGAACATCTCGGGTAAGAGTGTCCCAGGTGGAGGGACGGCAAGTGCAAAGGCCCTGAGGCAGGAGTGTGCTTAGCTGGCTGGGTCCAGAGTACAGGGAGCAAGGGAGAGAATAATGGAAGGCAAGTGAGAGGAGGGTAGGGGACAGATCACATAGGGCTATGATAGGGTCAGGCTTTTTATTCCCAGTGCAGGGGGACACCATGGAGGGATTCTGAGCAGAGGGGAGACATGGGACCCGAAGGAAAGCAGCAGAGGTGGGGGAAGTGGTCAGATTCTGGGTGCATTTTGAAATTAGAGCCGACCTGATTTCCTACAAGTTGGGTGTGGGTGTGAGAGAGAGCCGTCAAGCCTGACTCCGGTTTTTTTGACCAAAGTGACTGGAAGAATAGAGCTGCTTTTGCGGACGACGAGGGATGAGTGTAAAGGAGCAGGTTTGGGGCAGATCAGGAACTTGCTTTTGAACCCACTGAGTTCCAAGTGGCTGCTCTCGGGACCACGATGAGTCACGTTGGAGACTGAGGCAGTAAGGGCGATCAGGAAAGATCCTGTCCTTATGTAAAATTGTAGTAGCTTGTTCAGCGTGGATTTTTTTGGCACTCATTTTGATTTTTTCAGATAGGACCTCAAAATATTATTTATCTTGATTACTGAGGTTTGGGGCCCCCACTTAAGTCTTGTATCCTCGTCTAGGTCCTGCCTGGTTCAGATATCCGCGCGGAATGCAGGGGTTGGGCCAGCCTCCCTCGATTCCCAGACACTCTCCGTCCACAGTGAGCAAGAGGTCCCACGAGGGGAATCTGTGGCAGGAATGTGACCTCAAGGGTGGCCGCATGCAGCCAGGAGGTGGTCCCAAATGGAGAACGTGGCCAGGGCAGGCACGGAGAAGAGTTGGTTCTGATGTGTGGCTGGCTGACCTAGAAGCAGCCAGAAGGGTGTGAGTCCATCAACTCACCGCGCCCCACCCGGGGCCCCAGTGATGGATGGCATCTGTCTTCTGCTTTATTAAACTCACGCCGCTCAGTTCAGCCCTGGATTTGCAAACGGCTTAATAAGCATTTGGAAGGGATCGGGGGAGGGAGGCCGGGATTTCAGGGGGTTACCAACCCAGACAGGAAACAGGCTTGCGCCCAGAGTGGGCCCCAGGAGGGAGTCAGGTGTCCGGGTGGGCGACTGGGGGGAGTGTTTGGTTTCACAGAAGGCACTTGGGAGCCCCAGAGGAGGGGGGCCACAGGCCTTTGGTGCCACCCCTCCCCCAGCACAGTTGTTACCACACATTAGGAGTTCACAGCACCCAGAGGGGTTTTCTGGGCACTTTGAGAGGGCAAGGGGTTGCAGGAACTGACCAAGGACGGGGGAGGGGAAGAGGCGGTCCCTGTCCTCCACAAGTTCCCAGCTGCAGGGGACAGTGGGATACACAGCACTGACGCCTCCCCGCCCTCCACACACACACACACACACACACACACACACACACACACACACACACTTCCTTCCCACTTGTGAACTTCTACAAACTCCATAGCATGTGCCATGGTTTGGAACCTTCTGTACAACCCTGGCATGGGCCCCAAGTGTGGGTACCCGGTGCCGCTTCTCTCCTGAACGAGGCTGGAAGCCCCCAGGGGAAAAGAGGGGTCCTCTAAAGCCATCTTCTGTCCGCACGGGCAGCTTGGGCCCCCCTGACTCAGTGACGTGCAGAAGCCAGTTCACACTGGCTTGCCAGAGCAGACCGCGGGCGGGCATCTCTTCCGAGCCCCGTCTGGTGAAGGCGCCTTGGTAGCTTCGAGTGAGCCATTGTGGGGGTGCTTTTTACACCAGGGAAACTGGTGAGTGCTTTTTTTTTTTTCCTCTTGGAGATCCAACTGTTGAACACATACCTGCCTACCTCCACCCTCAGCCAGAACCACAAGCCCCTTCGGAGATATAAAAATGATCCCTTCTTCCTGAAAAGGTTGCGCAGCTCCTTCTGGACCGTGGCAACTGGGACTGTGTCTCTTCTTAATAAGGACAGTACCCGCGGTGGTTAAGTCTCAAGTGTCTGGGCTCAGATCGTGGCTCCACCACTGAATAGTTGGTGATTTACCATGTTCTTCCGTTAGATCTTGGAGGGGTTGTTCTGAGATTTCCAGGAGGTGACTTGAAAGGTGCTTTAGACCGGGGCCTGTGCCCGGTAAGTAACCAATAAATGTTAATCCTTGCTGTGGGTCTTTGGTGACACTAAATACCTTGCCCTACCCTGAGCCTCACAATCACCCTTGATGGAACTACAACTGTTATCCCCATTCCCGTAGATGGGGAAAGTGAGGCGAAGGTGTGTTCATCCCTTCCTGAAGTCACGTAGTGACCGAGCGGGGGTCTGAACCCAGGGCTGTCATGTCTCACAGCCCTGCTGTCTCACTACTGTGCCACCGGACCTATCCAACATGGCAAACACAGGGCTGGGGATTTTAATCACGGAGGAAGTGGCCCTCGGTTTTCCCCCGTCTCCTTCTTGCCAGCAGCAGAAGTGACGGACCCCCCTCCTGTACCACCCCAAGAAGAAGGCTCCTCAGAGCGCTGTCCCCCAGCACATCACTTCCACACCTGCTCCTCCAACCCCCAGTCGCTCCAGAGGCTGGGAGCTGCCTTATCCAGGAACCTCCCACTTCCCCTCTGGCATTTCCTGCCTACCTCTCTTCCAACTCACTACCTTTGTCTCTGGGCCGGTTTCCCCGCCTGCCTCTCTCTCTCTCTCTCTCTCTCTCTCTCTCCCTCTCTCTCTCTCTCTCCTCCCCCTGCCCAAACTCCCTCTCCACCCTAGTCCTCCCAAGCTATAGAAACCAGGTCGAGAGCTGCCTGGCTCAGCAAGGGGCCAAGGCCAGGGTCCTCAGCCCCGGCCCCAGGGAGGTCAAGGGCCCAGCAGCTTTCCCGCAGCGTCCCTTCCAAGTGTCCTTTTATTTATTTTTTTCTTGCTTGCCAGTTTTAACCATCTCTTCTTCCTTTTCCTCCCTCCTTTCCCTTTCTTCTCCTCACCCTTGTTTGTGTCTTTGGTATCTCTGTCTTTATATCTTCCGTCCTTCCGTCTCTCTCTGCTTTTGTCTCTCTCTGGGTCAGTCTGGTGCCAAGTGTGTATGTGCATGGTTCTCTCTTTTTTTGTGTGTGGATGTCTGTGGGTCTGTCTGTCTGTCTGTCTGTCTCTCCTCCCCCTGTCTCTCCCTTTTCCCAACATCCTGGAGTGGGGGGGGGGAGGGGCGGCTCCCCATGTCTCAGAGTCTCTAACTCTACCTCAGTGCCTTTCCTGCTCTGTGTGTGTCTCTGTGTCCGTGTGTCTGTCTGCCTCTGACTCCGCCTGTCTGTCTTCAGGGCTGCCTCACCCCCCCCCCCACCCCGTCCTCTCTCTGGCAGCATTCTTTAGGGCTGCACTTTGGAGGCTCCCGGAGGAGACCCCCACTCACCCCTCCCAAAGTTCACTGCCTTGTCAAATGGAGCTAATCTCTTATGGGAGGAAAAAGCCTCATTCAAACTGGGGGGCGGGGGGGGGGGAGTGGAGGGGGAAGGGGAGGTCTCCTTGGCTGCAGCCTGAAAACACCCTGGCCCATAATACCCCTTTTGTTCTAGGCTGGTGGGAGGGGGTGGGCGGTGGAATGAAAGAGGGGGGATATTAAAGGAGCAGGTGAAAGACATGTGTCTTCAGCAGCCAGAGATAAGCGCTTACCCCCTTCTAATCTGACTGAGGCCTATTATCTTCCTGCCACAGTCATTACTATTAATATTAAACACCCCCAACCCAGCTAGAAAACAACCTGAAGGGGCTGACTCCCAGCCCCAGCCAATTCTGGGGGGGGGGGGGGCGGCGGAGACCCTGCCCTGACACCTCCTCCTACAGGACCTGACCACCTCCACGGTCTCCAAGCCCCCTTGAACTTCCCTAGGACATCCAGCCCCCAAGGCAGCCCCCTTCTTCTGCCCCTCCCCCAGCCCCACCCAGTAGCCTCTCTGATCCCTAACCCTTTCTCTCTCTAGCAGACACCCCCCCCCACTTCACCGTCATTTCTGGGGGTATCTCTCTGCCACAGCCCTCTTCTCTGCACACCTCAGGATAACATGAGGTGTTAGACAGAAGCCATGTAGACGTTTACTCCCCTGACTTTGACATCTGACAGAATTGGATTTGTATTCCAATGCCAGCATGTGCAGGCTGGGTGAATTTACCCCTCTGAGCCTCAGTTCCTCACCTCTAAAATGGGGGCAAGTTACCTTGTCCTTATGACACGGGAAGCAACAAATGAAGGACTCCTATATGCTCGATGCATTCGAACGGCTCAATAAACAATGATGGTAACTGCTGTCATTTGGACCAAAAGCGACCCAGGGCAGAAGGTCTCCCCATTCACTCCTTCATCAAGCCACCCAACAATCGCTACCCATGCCACCCTCCCCGTTGCACTCCGGAAATATGGGGGTAGAGAAAACAATTCCTGCCTCCAAGAATTCACAAGCAGGTGACTGCGAGAGACACGTAAACAGGTAAACGCATCATTGCAGCGCTGGATAATATGAACCACAAAAGAAGCTAGTAGAAAGAGCTTTGGGAACAGGGGACGGTGAATTCCCTCTCGGTGGGTGATGTTGTGTCTACGCAACCCAAGGATTAATTGCCTATTCAGTGTCTACAGGGCGGTGAAACCAGTTACGACCTTACTCACGTCTATGGTTATAGCTCTCAAGAGGAGAAAGTCATTAGGCTTCTGCCAGGAGTGGCAGAAGGTTTAGTGGGGGCCCATATGTGGGGGCCCCCTTCCCAGCTCCCAGGGCCCTGAATTGCAGGAGCTGGCCTAAGGAACCTGCAGACACAGGAAGAGGGAAATTGAGAGCTGATGTTTACTAAATGCCTTCCTCTGAGACAGCCACTGGCCTGAGTGTTTTGGTCTCTGGTCACTCACTCCTTACCACAGCCCCGCTCCCCAGCAGGCATTATTGTACCCATTTCACAGGGGAGCAAACAGACTCACAGAGAGGAGGTGACTTTCCCTAAGATCCCACTGCTGGAAAATGGAAGAACGCATCTTCCCCTCTCTGGCTCCCAAATCCACATTATTTCCATTCCGAGTGCATCTCAAATTTCCAACCCCCAACTCATCCTTACCATCAGAGAAGCTTGAAAACATTTGCAAGGGGATGAGGAAAGCAACCTGCTTACAAACCCTGGACTCTTTTGCTATCTTCTACTTTATCTTAGAAGTCTATATGAATTGTGAATTTTAAATTTTACTCCATAATATAGCTATGTGTGCTATAAGTAAAAATAATGTTTTAAGATGTCATTGATAGGGGCGCCTGCGTGCTCTGTTGGTTGAGCATCTGACTCTTGATCTCAGCTCAGGTCTTGATCTCAGGGTTGTGAGTTCTAGCCCCCATGTTGGGCTCCATGCCCAACGTGGAGCCCACTTAAAAAAAAACAAGAAGAGAGATAATGGGGCGCCTGCGTGGCTCAGCCGGTTAGGCATCCGACTTCGGCTCAGATCATGATCTCATGGCTCGTGAGTTCAAGCCCCATGTTGGTCTCTGTGCTGACAGCTCAGAGCCTGGAGCCTGCTTTGGATTCTGTGTCTCCTTCTCTCTCTGCCCCTCCCCTGCTTGTGCTCTGTCTCTCTCTGTCTCTCAAAAACAAATAATAAACATTAAAAAAAAATTTAAACAAAAGATAAAATGTCATTAAAAACTTATCCAAGGGAGTCCTGGGAGGCTCAGTTGGTTAAGGATCCTACTCTCGATTTCAGCTCAGATTATGATCTCACGGTTCATGAGTTCAAGCCCCACATCAGGTTCTGTGCTGATGGCACAGAGTCTGCCTGGGATTATCTCTCTCTCTCTCTCTCTCTCTCTGCCCCTCCTCTACTCTCTCTCACGTGTGCTCTCTCTCAAAATAAATAAACTTAAAAAAAAAACTTTCCCCAAAAATCTTGGACTAAAATTTGAGGCTCTAAGAACATGGGCCAAGTTTATTCTGTTCTGCCTCCTTACGGGAGGGCGTTTGTTGTTTTGTGTCTGTTTCTGTGACTTATTTATTTTATAACTGGAAGTTTGTACCTCTCAATCCCCTGTATCGATTTCATCCATCTCTGCACCCCCACCCCCTCGGGCATCCACCAGTTTGTTCTCTGTATTCCGGAGTCTACTTGTTTTTCCATGTGTTTGTTCATTTGTCTTGTACCCCTGTCTACTTTTGGTGATTGCACCCTGTTCCTTCACAGAATGGCTGCTCCCCCATTCCATGCAATTCTATGGGGCTACCAATCACAATTCCCCATTCCACCTGCCCCCCCCCCCGGGGCAGGGGGGGCACAAGCACCAAGCTGAGCCAATCATTGCACGCCGTTTTCCTAGCACTTGATTTGCCTAAGAAGTGGGCACATGACTGAAGCTAAGCCAATAGGAGTCTTCCTCTAGGATTTTATAGGCAGAGGGCATTGGAAGTCATACATGCTCTCGTTCTTCTGGGCAAAGCCCTGACCTCCCTATCCCTCCCCACTCCCAGTGGGGAGGGGGCAGTGGGGGGTAGGGAGAGGCTATTGTATACTAAAACACAAAGCCAAGATATGGATGAGGTCAAGAGAGAACGCAAGAGAGAAAGCTGATGGTATCTTTTGAGGCATGACAATGTCTAAACTGTGCCCACACTCCCACCCCATGTGTGCGTGCACACATACACACACTCCTTCCTGGTTATTTGAATCAATAGATCCCTTCCTTTTGCTTTAACTATTTGGAGATGGGTTTCCATTACTTGTTTGCTAAGCAGCACCTCCTGGAACACTCAGTCCTACTGAGCTCCTCCCCACTGACCAGCACCTGCTGGCAAGAGAAGGACCAGGGGCCCCACAGGCTTTGGGATTAAGGAAGCTCAATTTATATGCCACACAGGTGTCACTTCTTCCATCAGGGACCTCTAGGGGCTCTCCCTCACAGTTTTGGGCTGGAAAGAACCAAAAGCAGAGGGATGATAGGAAATCTATTCTAATCAGAGAGCTTTCTGCTGTCTTCAAGGAAGACTGCCCTGGAAACACATCCCAGGACCCCCTTCTCTGAGATGTTGCAAGTTCTTTCTAGCTGCTTTGTCCTGCCTTAGTGGGAGCTAGACAATATCGATCTTTCTTCTGTTCTCTTCCTTCAGAGGCTTCACTATTCTTTTGCCCTTGTTCGGTTCATGCAGGCTGTGTGTACTATGTACTGGTTAAGAGCCCAGGCTCTATGGGGCATATGGGTGGCTCAGTCAGTTAGGCATCTGACTCTTGATTTTGGCTTAGGTCACGAGCTCACAGTTTGTGGGATCGAGCCCCACATCACGCTCTCCACTGACAGCACGGAGCCTACTAGGGATTCTCTCTCTCCCCCTCTCCCTGTCCCTCCCCTGCACATGCTCATGTGCTCTCTCTCTCTCAAAATAAATAAACATTAAAAAAAAAAAAAAAAAGGAGCCCAGGCTTTAAACAGGATCAAATCCAGGGGCGCCTGGGTGGCGCAGTTGGTTAAGCATCCGACTTCAGCCAGGTCATGATCTCGCGGTCCGTGAGTTCAAGCCCCGCGTCGGGCTCTGGGCTGATGGCTCAGAGCCTGGAGCCTGTTTCCGATTCTGTGTCTCCCTCTCTCTCTGCCCCTCCCCCGTTCATGCTCTGTCTCTCTCTGTCCCCAAAAAAATAAATAAACGTTGAAAAAAATAAATAAACAGGATCAAATCCTGGCTCAGTTACGGTGTGACTTCGAGCAAGTTGCTTACCTTCTCTGGGCGTCAATTTCTGCATCTTGGAAATAGGAATGATTCTATGAATTAATGTGTGTCAAGTGCTGAAGCCATCCCTGGCACACAGTAATCACTCAACAAATGTTACCTGTGATTATTATATGCTAATGCTGTGTGTCTGTCTGTGTCTGTGTCTGTGTGTGTCTAGCCTCCTCCATAAGGCTGCGAGTTCCCTGAGCACAGGAGACAAACCTTGTTCATCTCTGAAGGCCCAGACTCATTGAGAGGGTGCTCGAAAGATGTTTGTTCATTCAACGAATGGTAAATGAACGAAGGTTGTCGGCTGAGTACTCTGAGAATGTGAATCTTGATTTCTGTCCTCAGGTCTCTCCATAGCCTCATGTGGGTAATCTTTAATTCCCCCTACCCCTGCCCCCCAGAGGGACGCTTTGTTAGGCAGACGAGGTCTTGCCACAGAGTAACAAAAGAAGCAAAAGCAGTCCGCTCTGCCTTGGGTACAGTCCTTGACGGTGTCCCAGGCTCTGTCACAACACCACACAACGCTGTGAGGCAGACAGGGCAAAGGTCGCGACAGATGAGTAAACTGAGGCTTAGGGCAGTTATAGGACTTTCCAAGGACAGACACAGCTGGCTTCTGTCCCAGCTGAGGCCAGAGCCCGGTCACCAGACCGCTGGACTTGGATAGACCTCTGTCAACCACATCCCAGTGGCTAGATGCTCTCTCCCTGTTCCATCCTGGCTGGGGGCGGGGGGGCGGGGTGGGGAGAGGAAGGGGAAGCCCAGAGCCCAGGCGTGACAGTGACTTCAGCACACACAATGGCCCATTGTGCCCCCCCAAACACACACACAACCGCGTCCCCCCTCCTCCTCCACCACGCCCAGCACACGGCGTCCTGTTTACCTGCCTCCAGGACCTGGCTCCGTCTCAGGTGCCACTCCAGCTGGGCCTACGCAGGGACACTGCCAAGCCCTCTGCCCACGAGCCTAGGCCTGGCAGTGGCACCTTCCTGGGGACTCCCCCCAGCCTTTGTCCTACCCCCATGCCCTTCTACCCCACCATGGTCACCCCCTCTCGGCTCATAGCACTGCGGAAATGGTTCCTGATGATCAGAAGTGGGTCCTCAGTGACCACAAGAGCCCCCAGCACGTGTGCCTCCGGGAAGGAAGAGCTTCTCCCAGCCTCAGAGGTGGGACCTGCTATTGGGGAGGAGGCGCGTTGGGGGCTCAATGTCAGCTAGACTTAGAAAAGGCTTGCTCTCCTGCCCTCCCCCTCTCCCTCAGCCTGGGTTTCTGACGGGGAGGCGGCAGCATGGGAATAGCCAGCCTGCCAGCCTCTGGGGACAGAAGACCCATATAAGGTGCTCTCTTGGTCCAACTGGGATGCCATTCTCCCGCCAGTCTCGGAGGTCAGAGGTCAAGGGTCAGGGCACCACCAAGACCTTCAAGGACAGACTCCCAGCCCAGAGGACAGATGGAGAGGCACAGATCTTTAGTCCTAGGTCCTTTTCAGGGGTCAAGAAGCCAGGTGGAGGTGAGAGGGGGAAGCCCGGGGAAGGAGTCAGTTCAGCCACACATTCTCGAGCCGCTAGGACTGTGGCAGAGGAAGAGGAGGAGAAGGAAAGATGATGGACAAGGGGGGCAAGCAGGGAGAAGGACAAGGGGGACACCACCGAGAAAAGCCAAAAGCTGGCGAGAAGTGGGAGGGCAGAAAACCATACCCTCAGATGCCCAGCCTCCAGAAAGGAAGCTGAGGTTCCCCCAGCTCGGAAGAGAAGCACCAGAGGCTGCGGGGGAGTTTAGAGAGCATCCAGTCCAACCCACTTGCTTTATTTATGAAAAGCCCAAGGCCCAGAGAGGGGACGCATCTTGCCCAAGGACACACAGCAAGTCAAGGCCCAACCCAAACCGGAGGCGCAGAACAGCGGCTCCAGGCCAGAAGACTCTTCCTGACTTTCTGCTGAAAGGGGGGCAAAAAGAGCCTTCCAATGGTCCTGCTCTGTCTGGCTTCCAGAGATGTAAGAGCCAGAAGAACGGCCCTCGTGGCTCCCCCAGCCTGGAGCCAGGTTTCAGAGGGAGGAAATGGCACATTAGCGCCCACCAGCCACCACGCACAGCGTTGTCTACCTGGTGTCGCATGAGCCCAGGTTTGACAGGCTTTCTATTTTCCGCATCCATTTCTTCCACCACGTACTCTGTGTGCCCAGCACTGTGCCAGGCCCTCGGGTGGGGGGTGGGGGAGCAGGCAAAGGGAGGACAGCAGGAGGGCTTACAAGGTGGTCTGCCCATATCCTTTGGAAGAAAACCAGTTAAAGTGGACATGCATTTGGAGCTCACCTCAGGCCAGCTGCTCGTCCTCTCTGGCCCCCATCGGATCCTCACAAAGCAGTTACTATTGTTGATCCCGCTTTTTAGATAAACTGAGGCTCCGAGAAGCTACGAAGGCCTGGATCCCACAGAGCAGGAAGCCGAACCGTACCATCTGGCTTCAGAATCCTCGTTCTTACCCACCAGGCTGTACTTCCCCTGATGCTAGAGCAGTGAGCCCCTCTCCCCCCCCCCCCCACCACCCTGCATCCATCACACCCGTCCTTCCATCGGAGCCCAGCTGAGGGACTCCCTTCTCCCTCAAATATGTCCCTTGGGCCCTTGTTTTTTGCCTTGTCTTAGAATTAATGGTTGGCATGTCTGTCTCCCTGGCAAGTTTAAGGGCAGAAATGGTCTTTGATCATCTCGGAATCCCCAGCGCTCAGCACAGTGCCTGGCACAAGGCAGGTGCCCAGCTGGAAGATGTGACATCTGCATATGAACAGAAGATAAGTCCCAGTCAAGGCTTAGGCCTTGGGGTGGGGGGAGGGAGGCAAGGGGTCCCATCCGTCTCCAACTCCTGATCCTAGCACACTGCCTGGCATACAGTAGGTGTTCATAATTGCCTACTGGAATGAGCACAGTCAATATGGAGGATGCTCCGGATATAAGTCTTCTGTGGGTCTGGAGGGTGGGGTCAGGAGGTCTGGGACTGCATCTGGATTGGGGTCAGAACTGAGTGTCTCTCCTCAAGAAGTCTGAGGCCCAGCCAGGCCTCCGAGAGAGACTGCCGAGGACTGAGAATCAGGAGGTGGAGGGGGGTGGGGGGTGGGCAGCTGTTTCAGGGGACTCTGCAGGGAGTCAGGAGCGGCAGGGGTGGGGGGCAGTGGTGAGAGTGGGCAGGCTGGAGCTGGTGTACATTTCCCAGCCTCTTCTGTTTACAGGTGCCTGAGGACACTACCCTGGGCCTGTAACGGTCACTACTAACTTTATATCCCCAGGGACAGGGCAGAGGAGCCACAAATGGTGGTGCCTTAGGCTCCAAAGTCTAGAAGAGCCACAGAAACTAAGAGATGGACAGAAAGAGGTGAGGAGAGAGACCCAAGGAGGCTTCTGGGGAAGAGAGGGAAGGTTACCGCGGGAGAAGTCTGCACTCCCAGCAAGCCATGCCTCTGGCTGCAACCCCACTGGGCTGGGGTCCCAGGGATTTATTGACTAATCCTCAATGATACACTCTCCCTGATTTATTCTCTCTCTGGCTAGCACCCTCACAAGATCCCATTGTCTCCAGACACGGCTGGCCCAGGGCCTCCACCGCAGGGCCTCCTGCCTCCCATGCATTTCCGGGGGGGTGGGGGGGGGGGAGAATGAAGGCGCGCCACCACCAGGCACCGAACCTTCGCTTTGCTCTCCCCGCCCGAGGGTCAGGCTGCCAGGCCACGGGGCAGTGCCAGGCACAAGGCTGACGGCACCTAGTCAACTCGAGGAGCTGCCGGTGAGCAGGGTGACTGCCTGGGGCTGCTGGCATTTGTGCCTGGCTGATGCAGTCGCTCCGCGAGTCTGAGGGGGGAGGCAGGGGCGGGTGGGGGCGTGTCACCAAGGAAGTGGGTGTCAGGGGTGCTGAGCGAGGGGGCAGAGGAAGGTCAGAGTGGAGGTTTTCACTGATCCGAGTGGGCGGGAGTAAAGAGAATTCATAAAAAGTTTCTTTCTTCTTTAATGGTCTTTTTTCCCTATCCGAGGGCCCGGGCGCGGGAGGTGAGGGAAGACGGGCGGGGGCAGGGCAGGCCCTCCACAAGTGACACTTAATTCCCGGTCTGGACTGGGCCGGCATTTGAAAGCAGCTAAATTAGCAAAACAGAAGTCAACTGTCGATTGCTTCATTGGAGGATTAAGTGTGATAAATGGGGGGTTTGTTCGCTCCCAGGTCCAGATGTTGTGTCTAAGTGAGGGTTTTTTTTTCTTTTCTTTTTTCTTTCTTTCTTTTTTTTCTTTCTTTCTTTCTTTTTTTTTTTTTTTTTTTTTTTACATTCTTGGCCCAGGGCCCATATATATTTTGGATACTGCTGGGAGTATATAATATCATTGGAAAATGATGCGGTCTGCTAACCTTTTAAATAACATTTCCTCCCTCCTCTATTTTCTAATAGTTTGTTTTTCTTTCCATGTTTGCCTTTTATTGGGGGAAATTTTTTTTGGAAATTAATGAGGCTCAAGTTTGGAGAGCAAAATAAAAAAAAAAAACTTTTTTTTTTTTTAAGAGGGGAGTGTAAGCGGCAGAGGGGTGTGGAATGAGGCTGGGCGGGAGGAGGACGGCTCTTTGTATCTTTTAAAACTTTCCTGGGTTTTTTTCCCTTTTTTTTTTTTTTAATCTTCCTGCGGAGGCTGCCCGCGGTCCTCCGGCTGGGCTGCACGGTGGCGCGCGCGGGCAGGGAGCCCGGGACTCTCCGCGGCGCCCGGCGCCCGCTCGCCCAGCCCGGGGCCTCGGTGCTGCGCGCCGCGGGCCTCCGGGAAGAACCTGCCCGGCCCGACGTGAGACCGGGTGGGGGTGGGGGCGCCTCCTTCCTGAGTGAAACCTACGGAATCCGGCAGGAATTCGGGCCTCCCAGATTTAAGAAAACAAACAAAGGAAAGATTGTCAGAGAGGGGCCGCCAAGAGCCGCCGGGCCGCCGCGCTGCCCTCCGCGCTCACCCCGGGGGCGCCCGGGCCTCCCGGCGGGGGCGGAACACGAGGCTGGAGTGGGGGGGGAGGGCTCCCCCGGGTGGTCCCCGGTGGGCTTCCCTGAGCTGGGCCTCGGCTAACCTGCCGTCCCCCCGGTCTCAGGGCGCCAGGGAAAGGAGAGTGTCGCCGGAGTGGCTGCCTGGTGGAGGAGGGGTCCTGCGGGAGTCATTTGGGGGCAATACCCAGCTGCGAGGCAAGCCCCCCGCAGAGCCCCATCCCGCTCCCGCCCGCAGTGTCCAAGCCCCTAAACCACGTTTGGGGCTGAACTCCACGGCTCAAGTTCCTTTGTGGGTGAGGGCTCTTCCTCCGCGCAGCCACCTAGGTTCCTCGAGGCCAGGACTAGGTCCCCGTGCGGGCCCAGTGTAGGAAGAATCTAGGAAGAATTATAAAAAGTGAGAATGTGAGAAGGAGGCTCTGTAAAACAAGAAGGGAGGACACCTGTAACGCAACAGGACCCGGCGGTACACATATGGGTCTCCAGGGCCCGGTGCTCTCCGGCCCCGTCTCTACGCGTTTACCTCTCCCTCACGACTCTACTCTCCGGTCAACTCCCCCTGCCTCTGTTTCCCTGTCTTTCCTTCTCTCAGTGTCTGTGTCTTGCGCCCTCTCTTCTTTCTCTGCTCCTAAATCCGAATGCGGCTCAACATTTCTGGTTTCCCCTTTGTCTCTGTAGCTCTGTCTCCTTTTGAGATTGTCTCTGTTCCTTTCTGTCTGCCCTCTCTTCGTGTGCCTCTGTCTCTGAGTCTCCCTCGCACTTTCGCTCTTGCTCTCTCGCCCTCTCTCCTCTCCTCCTCCTCGTTCCCCTCCGTCTCTCCACCCCGCCCCCGCCCTAGGTAGTTCTGCGGACGGGCCCCGGGCCAAGGCCGCCCCCGGCAGGGCCTTGCCCGCGCTGACAGAGCCTCGCGCCCGCGGCCCAATTAGCGCGCCGCGCGAGGGACGCGGCATCTGGAATTGCGCTGCGCTCACGGCCAAGGCCGATTGTTTAGTCTGCGCGGCGGGGCGGGCGGCCCGCGCGGTGGCCCCACATCTGGAGCCGTGGCCAGACGGCCCTGCTGGCGGCTGGCCGGGGTGCGTGTGCATTTTTAACTCTGGGATTTGCTGACAAGTTAAGAAGTCAGAAAGTCAGTGGCGGCGGGAACTGGCGAGGCGCGCAAGGAAGGGAGGGGCAGGCCGAGGCTCGGGCGCACACGCCGCCAAGGAGACACGCTCCCGGGGCGCGCACAGCCGCTTGGCGCTTTGGCCCAGCGTGGCTTTCCCCAAAACTGCCCCCACCCGCTGCTTCCCAGCGCCACAGCCGCGTGTTGACTTTTCTTCCGGATTGCTTCCCTCCCCCGCCTTTATCCACTCCCATTTCTCCTTCCTCTTCGTTAATTAAGTGGCTGAGTTATCCCAAAATCCCACACTCCCCAGCGGGTTGGAGCTCCTTGGAGGCCAGCCTCTAAGGAGGAAGCCTGGGAATCTCAGGGCTCCCACGCTTTGGTGGGAGGACACAGAGGCCCAGAGAGGGCCAGCGATTTGGCCGAGGTGGCTCAGCAGTCAAGTGGCAGGCTAGGATCAGAGGCCAACTCTCTTGACCCCTAATATGGTTCTTGGCCCAGCTCTGGGTCCCTCTTGGGGCTGGTCCTGACTAATGAGTATTCTTACATCGTCATAGTTCCTTCCCATTCTTAGAAATGTGCTTTTGCACTTCTACTCATTCATTTAACAAATACCTGCGGCTCACTGCTGGCAAGGCTTGGGGACTATCCCTATGGATAAGACTAGCACGTTCTTATGCTACAGAACTTACACTGGAATGGAGAAGACAGAGATGTGGGGGAGACAGACTTCACAGTGGATCAAATAAACTACTCAAAGTTACTGTCAAGGAGCAGGAACAAAACAAGTAATGTTTATTGAGCATTTATTATGTCCCAGGCACTAGTAAAGGTATTCGCATTAGGGGCACCTGAACGGCTTCGTTTCTTAAACATCTGACTCATGGTTTCGGCTCAGGTCATGATCTCACGGTTTGCGGGTAAGTTCGAGCCTTCGATGTCCAGGACCCATCATCCAGGCTCTGTGCTGACAGCACAGCACAGAGGCCCCTTGGGATTCTCTCTCTCCCTCACTCTCTGCCCCTCCCCCCTCTCAAAATCAACAAACTTTAAATCTGCTAACACAACATTCTAAAAAACAAAACAAAACAAAACAAAAACAAAGGTATTTGCATTTGCACTAACTCGTCCATTCCTCATAATGTTCCGAGGAGGTACCTATGGGTCCCCACTTTGCAGATGGACAATCAGAGGCCCAGAAAGGTTAAGTGATTTTTCCAAGGTCACACACATTCACACGTGGTGGAACTGAGGTTCAGGTTCAGGCTTGACTCCGGAGTCAGGCGTCTTAGCTTGCAAGAGACTGCAGGAGAACTTCCTGGTTGTCCACAACTGGATAACTGGCATCCAGGTAGTATACCATTTCCTCTCGCAGCAGAACAAGAGTTCACCAGGCCTCTGCCGTAATGACCATCATTAACATTCGCGTATACCTCCCATTTTCATCAGCCATTTTCCACTCGGTCACCGCGACTTAGATGTAAGCATTATTATCATTTCCATTTCCACATCTGCAAACTGAGGCCGGCGACTGTCCCCAAGCTTCCTGGGAATGAGGATTTCCTTTTCTTTCCAGTTCTGGTCTGTTTTTCTCTTGTTCTGTTTTCCATGGAAACAGACCTCAACAGCCACTCTCATCCCCGGGGGAATAGTGACTCCATCATGCCTTCGAGATGTCTCCCCAGGAGCGTCCTGGGAAGACAGCCCTGCTTTTCTGGTTGAACAGACCTACTCGAGCTACATAGCCACACAGGGTTAGGGACTTTGGGATCCATCCGGTTCCTAAGGTGTCCCCCAACACGGTCACATTCCCTCTCTTGAGATGGGAGATGTGGGGTAGAGCACGTCTGCTTTCCTTGAGTCACAAACTCATTTGAAAATTTGCTGGAGGCTCCAGATCATCAACTTTGAGTGGTTCACGTGCCCGCATATACTCACACACTCGATTCCCACCTGTTTCCAGGAGATTTAGGGGCTCCTCAAACGTATCCATGGGCATCCTAAGGATTCCAACACCCCGCCCCCCTCATATGGAGCATCTCTGTACTAATGGTTTCTGCATTCCCCAGCCATTGGCAACCTCCAGTGCACACCTAGAAATAAGCCACACAGCATCCCTGTGGATGCCTCTGGATCCTTTTGGGATTCTTTCCACTGAAGAGTCAGCAGTTTGAAGCCCTTTGGCCTTTTCTTTCCCGATCCTTTACCTTGGAAGTTGTCACGTGATGGAAAGAGGCGGGAGGCATCCCTGTAGGGCCAGGGAGCGCACCTGTGTGTTTTGACCACAGAGGTGTGTGAATAGTGTGGCTCTTGGATAAAGCCTGGATGGAGGAACTGCTCCCCTGCCCAGCATCGTCACAAGCCACACCTTACCACTTCTCAGCAGCCACTCCCCATCCCCCTAAAGATCATTCCAACTTGTCACAACAGGGCTCCGGGCTAAACAGACAAGGTGGCGATGGCCTGATTTTACAGAAGGAGCAGGTGGGGCCCAGAGTGGCTGTAAGTCTCTGCGTCACACGATGAGTTCAACCTTGAGCAGCGGGGAAAGTCTAGGTTTTCCCAGTTCTTAACCCAACCTCCTTGTAGGCACCAGTGATTATGGTGAGCCTACGGTGTGCAAAACCCTGTGCTGGAGGCTGTAGGGACAGAAAAGTGAAGAACTCAGCCGAAGGGCACTATTGAAGCCCACCCATGTCCCTGGGCCCACCTCTTAGTTCATCTGCAGGCTGTCAAGGCCAGGAGGCAGGGGGCCTGGAGTTGCCTGCCCCAGCTAGCTTTTCTGCTTCCTACCTGCACCGTGTTTCCAGTGCTGGGACCCCGGGGGTAGCTTTACTCAGCCTATAGGGTAGCTGGGACGGGCCAGGGACTTATGGCCCCAGGGACAACTCTAACTGAGGAGGGCAGGAGCAGATGGAGGAAGAGGCTGGCTGCCTCAGCACTCTTTGGGATGATTCTATAATGTGTTCTCACGGTCCTTCAGCGAGCCCACATTGCCACAGTGTGAGTCATTCATGGACCATCCTTCATTGGCTTATCTCCCTTCCCTTCCCCATCCACCCCCTCCCCCCGCCCCCAACTTCCAAGGACTACCTTCCAAATAAACTACCTGCACTGAAGTTCTGGCTTCAGAGACTCTTTTCAGGGGACCCAAACTAGGACACACATACACACGCAGCCGTGTCTCTGAAAACACAGGGCACAGAGAAGCGTGTTGGCCAATCATGACGGGGAGGCACCGATAATAAATACTGATGTGCACACGTTCTTAGACTGGGCCCCTCACTTTGCCAAACACATTCATTTCACACTCGCTTCATTTAATCCCTGCGACCATCCCATGATTATACCTGTTTTACAGAGTAAGAAACTGAGGCTGACAGTAACCTTCCCCAGATCCCTCTGCTTAGTGGTGAAGCCTGGCTGTATGCTCAGACCTTTCTGTCTCCAAAGCAGCCCCATAATGACCACACTGGGCTCTCAGGGGCCAGTGTTGGAGGAGCCCAGCAAGGTCCAGAAGGACTAGGGGTGGGGGACTTCCTGGAGGAGGTGGGGCTTGGCTTGGGCTTGCAGGACAGGGTAGGTTTTAACTGCTCTGATGGGAAGGAGGAGGAAAGTTCTGAACAGGGTTCGAAAGTGTGAAGAACTTTGAAAAGAACGGTGAAGAGCTGGGTCTGGCTGCCCAGGGATCTGTGTCTAGGAATTGGAGCAGGTCAAATCCTGGCTGTGGCCGCCTGAATATCAGCTCAGACGGATGGCTCTTCCTTTCCCCTCCTGCTGATTGGCCTGTGTCGGAGAGGGCTTGGGAGCAGGGACAGAGGCGGTTGTTGACTAGCCAGAGGAGTCCCGCTGTCCACCTGGCCTCTCCCCTGTTTCCCGGCCAAGCACCCCGCGGGACTCGATGATCCCCCATTTCCAAGTAGTAAATAGATGTATAAAGCAACCATTTCCATTTAAAGCTCTGCAGACCGTAGGGAGGAAGGCCTGCAGGCCATCTGGGCCCTTGTTTGGCAATGTTTGTGCTCACAACAAACCTGATAGACAGAGATTTATCACCGTTTTCATTAGCTGAGGTTCGTTTGGTTTGCTGCTTTTCTACCACAGCACCCCCTCATCCCCCCCACAACGCTCCAGAGTTACAGATTTATGGTGAGTGGGAGGGCCAGGGACTGGGGGAAAAGGGAGGAGGGGGCTGAGAGCAAGGTGTGGGCTTGGAGCAGGGGGCAGGGGGAAATTAGGGGCTCTGGAAGGTGGGTTGGCCAGAAGCACACCAGCTCCAGAGAAAGGACTGAGGGAAAGAAATGTGTGTGTGTGTGTGTGTGTGTGTGTGTGTGTGTGTATTAGGGAGTAAGGAAAGACATCTGCAGCAACACCCCCCCCCCCTCCCACAGGCACACACACATCTCATAATCACCATAATTGTTAAGCATAGAGGCTATTGACATTCTAAGCCATCACTACCAATGCTAGGCCAGAGGGTCCGGAAGGACACACGACTAGGGCAACCTCAGGGTCCGCTCGGGTCTGAACATAATTCACAAAGGTCTATACACCGTTCCTCCTGTGTTAAGACACTGTCCTGGGGCTTTAGATACATTAACTCATTTCGCTCTCAAACCAACGCTCTGGAGCAGACACCAGGGTTTTTGCTATTCTGCCCCCCCCCCCCCCATCCCCCACCCCGCAGGCTGTGCCTCGCTCTTCTGGAGGAAGGAGCCTGGACATGTGTGTTCCCGGAGGTTGCAGAAATCATCTTTACCCCTGGATGTGCCTGTGGCGCTCCCCCAAGCACCGACTGGGAACCCCGTCCTCAGTTTCTTTCCAGCTCCTCTGCTGCACAACCGCTGCCACCAGTCAGGCTCTGTGCCCGCGTGGACCTTGCGGGACCCTGGCTCGGCATCCGTCCCCACCTCCCGCCTCCTCCCTGCTCTGCCCTCCCCACACCTCCACACCTCCAAATTCCTCCAGCCTTCAAGTCCATCCTGGCATCCCCCCCCCCCCCCCCCCGTGAGGCCATTCCTGAGGTTTCTCAATGTGGTCAGGCCTTCCAATCAGAGACACTCAGAGCTGCCCTTTGAAATTATCTGAAAAAGAGGAAGAAGCCAGAGAACAAGGGCTCCCCGCCCTCGGAACGGAGCTCCTCTACCTTTTACGGCAGAGTCCTGTGTTGTATTTCATTAGAGCCCAGGTCCCATATTGAGAGGAAGAAAAGGTTTAACCCAGTGATCAATCCAAACGTTCTCATCTTATGGATGAGAAACCAAGATCGGAGAGGGTAAGTGACTTGTCCAAGCCCACACAGTGAGTTCACAGGGCCAGAAGGCTGAGGCTCCCTTTATGTGATGTTCCCCCC
Source organism: Acinonyx jubatus (assembly GCF_027475565.1). NCBI lineage: Eukaryota > Metazoa > Chordata > Mammalia > Carnivora > Felidae > Acinonyx > Acinonyx jubatus. Next base: position 110,516,140 of record NC_069385.1, on the reverse strand, counting down.
AGTGTGAGCGTCCGTCTTCCTACGAGACTGTGAGCCCCAGAGGGAAGAAGCCAGAATCAAACATCTCTGTCTCCAGCCACAGCTGAGTGTCATTTCATGGGTTTTTGCTCCCCAAATCAGGCATCCTTCCAAGAAGCACATGTCACCAATTTGCGTCCGTGGTGCCCAGTAGAGACAGGTTATGGGGCTGCGACAGGGTGGGGGGAGGACAGCTCCTTGTCCCTGGAGAATCCCCTCTGACTGGAACCCACACCACCGAGAAGCTTTGCCTCAGAATTTCCAACATACAAAGGACCTTCCTTTCCTTCCAGATCCACCCAGCCTGCGTCTCTAGAAAACAGAGGGTTGTTTTGTTTGTTTGTTTTTGCCTGGACAGCTCTCAGCTATAATCTGAAGGAAACCAAAGGAACTTCCTTTCCCCCAACACACCAGGATGTCAACCTACCATCTTCCTGCTAAGTGGCTGCAGCTCCCCCATCAAAGTGCCTCCTTTGGAATAGGGCCTTGTCCCCAGCAAATCTAAACCCCAAGCAGGAATGCCACCGTGGGCACTGAATGAGGCCAGATCCCTCATAGGGGAAAGAGAGTGCCCCCCCAGCCACACATTCCTGGGTTCTAGTTCTGGCTCTGCCCTGGGAGATCCGGGGCAGGTTACTTAACCTCTCTGCTGGTCTCCCCGTATGTGACATAGGGACAATAGCATTGGGAACAGTGCCCATAGGATGGTTACAGAGACTGAATGAAATCACGAGTTGAGGGCACTCAGCACAGTGCTGGGTGCAGTCTCGCCCATTGATACATTCCTGCCGAACAGCGGCCTCGAGAACTAGCGAAGCTTCCAGGGAAAAAGAGCCTAGGGACAGTGGAGCTTGAAGAGACAGAAGACTGGGGGGATCACCCAAAACATCAGACAGCCCTGGGGGCGAGGCGGTCCCTGGAGGGGGCTTAGGGGGAGGGGCCGCCCGATCACTGAGTGCCCTCCCCCCCCCCCCATGGGAGTCCCGAAAGTGGGAAAGGAAAGATCTGGCACCAAAACAGACTTTGATTCCTTCCTTGGTTTGGCAGGAACGCTTAGCTTGGCTTCATGTTCCCTCAAAGGGGCCATTTTATGTGATAGTAATAACAAATGTTTTATAGCACTTACTGTGTGCCAAACAGTCACTGCATCTTTCCCCTCCCCATACCCTGTGAGGTGGGGTAATTAGGGATTATTATCACCCTCCAGTCCTACAAGTACTGAGGGGGGCTATGCAACTGGCCAGGGACGGCTCAGTCCTCAAGAGCAGAGCCCGGCTTTGCACGGGGCAGTCTGACTGGAGTCCCTTCTTCGAACCCCTGGGCCCGGTCTGCTTTCTCCCCAGCCCCCTGTCCTGGCCACACCATCCAAAGGCCTCCCTAGACTCCTTTCCCCCTGGGGCCACATCAAGTCCGCATTTCTCGCTATCAGGCTGGGATCTGATTCTCTTTCCAGTTCGATGGAAATTACCAAGCCTAGGGGCCCCTGGTGTGGGGTGTGGAGGGAGGGAGAGTGCACAAGGCAAATAAGACATAATCCTGGCCCTGGGAAGTTTTCCACTCACCCCTTCTGGACCGGGCAAAAGTACAAATGGAGGCCCACATTCCATATGTCTAAATATTTAAAAGTTATAAATCAAGTTAACAAACTGTTAAATAAAATATGTTCTATTCTCCTATGCTGACACATATACCTTCTAAAGATCTGGGAAGCCAGGTTCAAATTTAGAGTTCTCAGGCTCCTTGGAGCTCTGCACAGGGCAAGGCGGGGAGAAACTGCCTCTGTGCTCCCCCAGCTCCTGCCTCCCCCCTTCCCTTCTCTTCCCATCCCCCACTGCACCTGAAACTTTGAAGCGCTTCCGGATGTGGACACCCTGGGCCGCCAGCCGCTGGGAGGGCGAACCGGGGGAGGCAGACTGCCCAGGCCCCTCACGCAGACTCCTGTCCCTCTCCCGGAATTCGGGGCTCTGGGAATCTGGAGAGTGATCTGGAAGGAGGGTGGCTCCCTGGGTAGACTCCTTGCCTTGTGAGAAGGGGCAGAGGAGGCCCTAAGTGGGAGACCCTCATACCCAGTCTAGAGGCCCTGGAGCTGAATGAGGGTCTCCCTTCATTCCTCTGTTTCCAGCTCCCTTTTATCCAGTCAGCCAATGTCTGAACCTCCTGACGACTCTCATTGCCAGACAGTTCTCTGAGCCCCATCACAACCCCTGTGGTCCAGGCCACTCTCATCTGTAACCGGGTCACCATGACAGCCTCCTAACTGGCCTCCCAGCCCCCAGTCCTGTCCTTCCCCCTCTCCACAGCCAGATTGATCTTTCTCCAGCACAACCTGGATCGTGACGAGGTCAGGCTTGACACGCTTTTGGCTCCCCGCTGTCCACTGGAGAAAGCCCACACTCTTCAAGCTCCAGCCCTTGGCTCCTGGCCCCCCAAGCTCCCCAGCCCCAGCCCACACCACTCGCTGCCTCTAAATGCCGCTCCGGCCCCTCGAGGCTGATCCCAGCTCCCGGGGACACGCGTAGACCTCACTCAGCCTTGCTGCCCCTCTGGCCCATCTCCCATCCCCCACCTGGACCAGTTCCTTCTCTTTCAGTTTCAGCTCTGATCAAACCTCCAGCAATCCTTTCTTGTCAACAGCCCCGTCCTGCCTCCAGGCCCATCAGGAGTCCCTGACTTGTGCGCTCATGATGGACCATCTCCACTGTACTGTAATTATGTCTAATCTGACCACTTCCCCATACCCCAGCCACCTCACCCAAACCATCACCGTCTCTTGCCTGGACTATTGCAGTAACCTCCCTACTAGCCTCCCTGCTTCTACTCTTGCCCCCCGCCCCAGGCAGTCCACTCCCCGGAGCCAAAGTGAGCCTTTTAAAACAGAGGTTTGCTCATTTCACTGCCTCCTAGATATCCCCAAAGGCTCCCATCTGACTCTAGAATCCACAGACCTTGCCAGGTTTCCCGCACCAGTCACGATCTGGCCTCTGTTGCTGCTGACTCCTCTTTTCCCCTCACCTATCCTTCTTCAGTCACACTGGCCTCCGTGTTTCTTTTGGCTCACACAGGCATCCCTGCCTCAGGACCTTTGCACGCACTATTTCATCCCTACACTCAGGTCTCTGCTGAAGTGTCCCCCTCCAAGACCCTTCTCTTCCCCGCTGCTTTGTTTTCCTCGCCTTGCTTATCTCCACCTTGCAGGTCATATATCTCTTGGTTTCTGTGTGGCTGCCTCAAGCATGTAAAAACTCCATGAGAGCAGGGACTCTGATTTTTTCACCTCAGTGTCCTGAGGGCCTAGACCAGCATCAGGCACACAGTAGGTGCTCAACAAATATTTGGCAAAGGAATGAATCTGTTTATGCTTCTATGTTTTAACTAGAATGTGTCCGTCTAAAAGCAGAGCCCATGGCTTATTCATCCCAGTGTCCCCACTGCTTAGCCTGGTGCTGGGCACATAAATGGAGGTCCTCATTTGGATGGTGAAGGAGAGAGGGCAGGACCATAGCGTGCACCTAGGCACAGAGGTGGACAGAGCTAAGGTGGAGTGGAGCCCAAGTTATGGAGGGGCCTGAAGGTTGCTGGGAAGACTTGCCCCTATCTGATACGGAGCATTGCAAGGTCTGGGGCCAGAGCGAAGAATTTTATACAGAAACTAGAATTTGGGAGAAGAGGAATTCAGAAGGCATGGAATTGACCGAGAGATTGCAAGAGCCCCTCATGCCCCAGTCTCAGATCCCAGAGGAAAAGCATCATCTCTGAGTCAGACACCACATGATGTGCTCGCCTTTGGACACTTGTGGACCTGCTCACCTTGGGTTTGTCACCTTCTAACTCTGAACATGGGTGGTGGACATGCCTGCCCCACCACCCCTGAGGCTGCCTGGATTTGCGTGAGCAGGTGTATGAGAGAAAGATTTGGACAGGGAGGTTACAGTGACCCTGCCGACAGCGGAAGATCGAAGGCCCCTTTTGGCAACCCCTCTGGCCCAGGGCTTGGTCACCAAGAAAGGCCTGGGAAACAGGACGACAGAGTGTCTAGGGTCTCCCCTCCCCCCTGCCCACCCCCAAGGCTTTACTCTGGGTCAGTTGGAGCCTGAAGTGGCTTTTAAGCAATTAGACTGAGCACTGGGCCCTTGCAAATCTAATTGTTTCAAAAGCCCTTGAAGGGTTTGAGTCTGAGCTCTTAAAATGCCAGAGAAGAGGGAAATCAGTGATGGTGGGAGGTGTGGAAGCCCTGGCTTCTCTTCCCCTACCCCACTTTCTGCTCTCCATCTTCTCTGGGGATGGGGAGGGGCTGGTTCGGGGCAGAGGGGCCCCTCCCTCCTGTCTCTTAAACGCCCCCCTCACCCTATGTCAGGTAGCCAAGCAGCTGTCTGACCCGTTCCCGTGGGCAAAGCACTTCGCCTTCACCCCCAGAAAACATGTCAACAGCTTCCCCGCGATTGCACACCTATTCATGGGCTGGATGCTTGAGATTAAAAAGACACCCCTGACCTCAGTGAGCCCAACAGTCCAGGAAGGGAGAAAAGATCTGCTCCGAGGGAGTAGACATATAGGGGAAACTGATCTTTGGAGAGGCGCAAAGACAGGGAGCTCTGGGAACACCAAAGAGGTGGGCATGGGGCCAGAACTGGATGAGAGAAGGGGACAACGCTCCACAAGGAGGTGGCATTTCAACTGAGCCTGCAGGGCGGGAAGGATTTTGCAGGTCACGTTGGAAAGGAGGACACATCGTGAGTCCAGGAAATGAACGTGAACCAAAAGCAGACCATGGGCGGGCGGAGAACCCTAAGGACCAGCATCCTCCCACCATGTTCTGACTCGGTTTCCAACCAGCTCGGTGGATTCTGTCTGTGTTCTCTAAGCTTTGGTATTCCACAGGGGAGCTTGGGACCACTTCCGGGGTGGGGGGGGAGGTAAGTATACAGCGTCCACCCCCGACCCCTGCCCCACTTCAACTAGAGCTACAACTCTTGGCCGGTTTGCCTTTTGGGTTTCAGTGTAAATTACGTTTATTAAAAGGCAGTACTACTTTTAAGCCACTCTACCCGCTGGAAACTACTGGACCAGATGGTTCCTTGGGTCCTTTCAAAGCTCTGAGCTCAGAGTTTTCTCATAGCTCCCAGGCAGCCCTTCGTCTACTGAGGACAGAGCGAGAAACAAACCCAGAACCCTGATTGCCGGTTGGCCCCGTTTGGAAATTGCCCGCAGGATCTGATCTCCTGGATGGGCTCCTTCCCACCCGCCTGGAGGAGCTCAGCCCCACGACCAAACTGGAATAAACAGGGTGATACCTGAAGAAGCACCCTCAGAGTACCACCTTTGTCATTTAAGGCAACCCCCCCTGAGCTCCTTCGTGGGGATGAGTTACCTTTCCTTTCACCCAGCTGTGAAAAAGCGAGCCTGGGTTGCTGCCAATATACCTATGCCTTGTGTGAGAAGTTGGGGGTGTCAAAGCTTGGACGGTAGCCCAGCAACCCACGTAGAGAGGTCGCAGCTCAGGTTTTCAGATGGGGTGGAGGCCCTTCAAGAAGGCCAAAGGAAATGATTGAGTAAGTCAAAGAGTGAACGGACAAAGAGGCTGTTGCCAAAATGCACTTCTGTCACGAAAGGGTCACTTTAGAAGCTGTTATCAGTCCTGTTGACTTTGGTGTGAGTGAAGTATCTTAGAGCAAGAGTTGATAGGGGTAGGGACGGTTTGGGAACCCAGGTATCACTATATAAAAGAATAATACCAAAAGGAATGTGACCAAGTGTAAGACAGTCCCATAACTTTGTCTTCCCCTGGACTACCCTCACCGACCCGCCTCACCTCACCCCAGCCCTCCGCTCCTCACACTCACCCCCTTTCTTCCCTGGGAGCCCGGCCAGGTGCTGAAAGGTGCCTTCAGGGGAGGGGAAATGTATTTGGCCTGGAGCAGGCGGGTGAGGGACAAAGTGTCAGTCTGTGCCATTGTGAGGGGTGTGGCTGGCTGAGTGTAAACACGGGGGAGAGGCAGTGGCTTCCGGCCTGAGCTCTGGGCAGGAAGGAGTGAAAATTCCTACCTGCGCTCCTCTCCCTTCCCCACCTGCCACCGCAGCCCCTTCCCTTCACAGACAAAGCACAGACTGGAAGTCAGTGGAATCTTTGCTATGACATCCACCCTAGCCCAGGGCCTGGGCCCTTACAGACATCCTTGGATCCAGCCTCCGGCACCTGGGACCCCACTCTCAGAGGCCTCTGCCCTGGCCCACTTCCCTGGCTCCGTTCTCCCTTCACATACAAAAGCCCGAGTAGGTTAAGAAAACAAAAACAATAAAATCTCCCATGGGGCTCCCAAGTTCATAGGTGGAGAAGTCAGGCGTGTGTAACTTAGAACAGGTCCCTTAATTTTTCTGGACTTCAGTGTCTTCCCAAACAGACAAAATAAGCATAAAGACAGCTCGAAAGCGCCTTTCCAGGGTTAGGAAAAAAATATAAGGCCACTCAACTGTAGGTCCAAATCCGGCCTCTACCTCCTACCCTATAGGTGGGGGGTCTTGAGCAAGTTACTAAGTGCTTGGTAACTCAGTTTTCTCATCAGGGGTGCTCATGTGGCTTATCTCAAAGCTCCCAGAGATAAATTGCATGACATAATGCATGCGAGCCACCCAGCCCAGGCCCCATAGGTGGGAGATATTCCTACCTTGCTGTATGTCCTTGAACTAAGATTGTAAGATGCACCATTATTTCACGTTCCACTAAGACAGACATAGTGCCGGGGCACCTGGGTGGCTCAGCCTTGCTTTTGGCTCAGGTCATGGTCTCACAGTTTTGGGGGTTCAAGCCCCGCGTTGGGCTCCGCAGCTGGCAGTGAGGAGCCTGCTTGGGATTCCCTCTCTGTCTCCCTCTCTCTCTGTCCCTCCCGGGCTTGTGCTGTCTCTGTCTCTCTCAAAATAAATAAACTTAAAAGAAGAAGAAGAAGAAGAAGAAGAAGAAGAAGAAGAAGAAGAAGAAGAAAGAAAGAAATAGTGCCATCAATGGATTGGGAGACACATCTCAGATATCAGAGATGAGTGCACCTTAGAGAAATTTTTTTTTAATGTTTATTTATTTTTTAAGAGAGAGAGAGAGAGCACAAGCAGGGAAGGGGCAGAGATAGAGAGAAAGGGAGACACAGAATCCGAAGGGGGCTCCAGGCTCCCAGCTGTCAGCACAGAGCCTGGTGTGGGGCTGAAACTCACGAACCGTGAGATCGTGACCTGAGCTGAAGACAGACGCCTAACCGACTGAGCCATCCAGGCGCCCCAAGATGGGTGCACCTTAGAATTGAAATACTGCATTAATCCGGAGGACAGACAGGGAAAGGTCAACAAAAGAGTCAATCTCTAACAGCAATAGCTCTCCACTCGGGATGCAACTTAGAATCGGGCAGAGTATATCTGTTTAACCTAAACCTCCGGGGTGCGACCCAGTAATCTTTCGGTGCCTTGTTTTCCCCATCTGCAAAACTGGGATAATTATAGAATCTACTTCTGATGTTGTACTGAGTTAATTCACACAAGTGATTTAGAGCAGCGCCAGGCCCCCCAGAAATGCTAACCTAAGTAGTGTAAGTAAATGTTAACGATTTCTCAACTCTGCGCCCCAGGTCCTGGCACCCACGAGGTACCTCCTAAGTGTTGGTAGAATGCAGTAGATATTGCCACGTGACTGCTGCTCTGCCCCCCCCCCCCACCGCCACCCCTTAGCTGGGAGAGGCCCTCTCTGGCCTCTGTCGGGAGTGGGGGCCCAAGAAGAGGCTCACCTGCCCAAAGGCCTTCCGTCCAAAGTTCAAGAGAGCCACACCCTTCCCAGGCACAGCGCCGCCCCAGCCCCCGGAGGCTGCTTTGCAGTGGGCGCCAAGAAACTGGACCTGCCACGGCCCTGCAGAGTCAATGACAAGAACCAAACTTCTCCCCTAGCCTCCACCCCTCCCCTTTCCTGCTTTTCTTATTTTCTTTTCCATAAAGATTAGTCTGTTGCTCCTCTATCAAGGCCTCGAGGATAAACATGTGGTCCAGAGGCAGAGAAACCCCAGGCTTGAAAGCCCCACTGCCCCCACCCCGGCCGCATAAACCCAGGGCTTTTAAGCAAGGAATGGTTTTCAGTAAATCTCTCCTATCAGCAGAAACCTTTGAAAGAGTTTGTTTAAAGGCCAGGGAGATAAACAGCAAGGAGAAGTGTTTGTTTAAGATGTATGTTCTGTGTGGCCACTCTGGGGCCCGGATTCACATCTAAGGGAGAAGAGCCACTCAGGGACCAGGGTGGGGGCCTCCCAGGGGCGCCTGGGGCCCTGGGTGTGGATTCCAGCCCAAGCAGGGACTGAGCCTCAGGAGGGAGGGGGAGCTGGACGGCACCTGCAGTGTGTGTGGGGGGAGGGAACCTCGCAGCCAGGGGCTAGGCGATGGGGGCTAAAAGGAGCTTCAGGGAGGGGGAGGGGTGGAGGAGGGGGACCCGGAAGGAGCTGCTGGTTGGAGAGCAGGTGGAAATCCCCCAGGAAGCCCCCTAACTCAGAGTTCCAACCACCGGCTCAGGGCCCACCCCACACCATACTCAGCAGCCCAAACTAAGCAAGGGCTTGACTCTGGGTTCTGACAGCTCTGTGACTTTGGACAAGCCACCCAGCCCCTACCTAGAGCCCTGACTCCTCTCTGTTGTGCAAATAACATGCCTGCCTCAAAGGAGTTGACAAATAGGCGTGTTGAGCACCTGCTTCTACCAGACACTATTCTAAGGGCTTCGTATATACGACAGTAAACAAAATCAACCAAGTCTCTGTCCTTTGGGAACCTAAAGCGAAGGGGAAATAGGCAGTGAGCAGAATGACCGAATTATTACTGCGCTAGGTGACAGGAGCTGTGGAAAGTAATGGAACAGGGCACAAGGAGACTGGGAGAGGCTGGTCAGGTTCAGCCCGGCTGAGAAGGTGGCCTTGGAGGACATGCAGATCGCTGAGGGGAGAGGGGTCCGGGCAGAACACTCAGCCGGGGCAAACGTCCAGGGAATTGAATGAAATGCCCTACGTTAAGCATACCTACCACCCCAGGAGCACAGTCCTGCGGTCAGAGAGTGATAGCTGCCCTTGTCGTTGTCTCCCTGAAGCAATTACTGAGGGCAAGAGAGCTTTCAGGGAGGAAGCCGGACTTGAGCCGGGTTTCCCCTGGAATTCCTTGTCCCTGCCAAGTAGAAAGGAGAGAGAGCCTCTGTGGCGCAAAACATTTTGAAGGTGGGGAGACAGGCAGACCGATGACAGAGCCCGTTCCCCAAACCCAATGGATCCTCAAGGAAAAGCCCTGAGCTGCGCCCAGGAGTTCTCAACTCCAATTCTGACTCTGCCTCTCATCTACCAGGTCATCTGGGGCAAGTGACTTGTAGCTTCCTGGGGTTTTCTTTTCTCCAAGTAAGATGGGAATAATACATCCCCTCTCACCGGCTGGCTGCTGGAATGGCAAGAGGTATGGTGGACGGTGCATGTGTGTGCCTAGAACATAGGAGATGTTCAATCATGTTAAGTTTGTGTTTGGGGCCCTCCCTCATCCTTTTTGAATCCCTTTTGGCTTTTCCACGGGAAGGTGAGCTGGATGGTTGACGGGCTCCCCAGTTCCCAGCGTTGGAGGAAAAGTTATTCGACAGCTGAGTATTGTCTCCATGTAGTTGAAAGGCTGCCCCACTGGAAAAAGTTGATTTGTTCCTGGGCTCCAAAGGGGAAGGTAGGAATTTGGGAGAATCTTACACTCAGGAGGAATCTTCCAGTGACCAGAGCCTCTTTGGCATGAGTAAGCTCCTGCTGATGGGAATTGGGTGAGCACAGACAGGCAGCTGAGTTTTGGGTGGAGTTTGAGCAGAGGAGATACCTGCTCTAAAAGGAGTTTAGACCCTGAAACCAGAGGGTCCCTCCCAGCTGTGAGATTGGGGGATTCACTTCCATTCCTTTCCAGACTCCAGCGTCCATCAGTTATCTGCCCACACATCAGATCTTCTCCGTTACCTTGTGAAAACTTGCCTGACCTGTGGCCTTCAGGTTCTGCCATGGGACAGGCCAGCATGTCTGATAGCGAAGTCCATGTCAAATTTGGAATGGTCCCAGATCAGCATATCAGTCCTGCCAGGTAAGCCAGGTGGCAGCTTAACGGGGACTAGGATGCGTTAACTCAAAAGCATGAGGAATGGTGGAGTTTCAGGAGAGACCAAGGGACAGATACGTTTGGGGAAAACGTGCCTGAGTAGTTGATCCAATAGTTCCCAGTACTTAGCTAAGATCACAGACCACGGCTCAAAGATTTAAAGGGCTGGAGTGCCAGCCTTGGCCAGTCCTCAGCGTGTCCTCACCAACCAGCTGAAGTCCCAGGGGGAATCTCTGTGCACCTCTCCCTGCTCCACGGACGCCTTGCCAAGGAGAACCCACTCGCCTGGCAGCTGGAAGCCGGCATTTTTCTTTTCAAAGCCTCTACATCTCCTTTCCCTCCTCCTTCCTTCCCGCCTCCCCCCCCACCCCGAAAGGAGGATGCCCCTTCTGTTGAGTACACAGCCTGTAATTTTGCTGTCAGATCTCAGCCAGGAGGTCAGTGTTGTGACTGACTGTGTAAGGATCGCTCCCTTAAGGGTAATTACACTAAATTCCCCTCTGAAGGACAGCTCTCTCTGGATAGAATACAAGAAAACCCCACATCCCCCCATTCATGGAAATTCATGATTGCTGTGGTTGTCACTGGCACCCTGGCAGTGAGACACTTTGAGGCGCTCCAGCTGCTTGGAGGTAAGTCTGCAGGGTGGCAGGACCCAGGCAGGGAGAGGGTGTGGGGGTGAATGGTCAAGCAGCCAGGGAAAGGGGGCCACAGAGGGGGCCACACTGGGAGCCAGGGGCCTGGGTGGCCCGCAAGAACTGGGCCAGAGCCAGGAGGATGGTCACCCTGAACCGGAAAAGCAGGACAGCCCCCTGCGGACACCGGACACCGGCCCAGGAGCGGAGACCCCTCCACACTCACTCATTCCTTTGTTTAACAGGTTGGCTTTGATGGTCCTCCTGCCCCACACTACACTAGGCCCTGAAGGGTGACTCCAGGATGGGCAGCAAATCCATCTGGAAAGATCTGGAGGGCTCCTGGGCAAAACAAAGAATTCACACATGGAAGGTGAATGAATAGCCAAGCCCCTGCCCACCAACGCCAGGCCCCTCGTCGCTGGCTGCTTCCAGGACCACAGCCCGGCCTGCAGAGATCTTCCAGATCTAGCCTTCCCTGCCCTGGCACTTCTCCTCCCCCCCTCCCCCCCCCAGGGGGACCCGAGGGGGAGTTGGGGAGTCACTCACCCACGACAAACAGTTAAAGGGAAGAAAGCGGGTCTGGCGATATCAATGCACTTTGATAACAATAAACTCTGCTTTTAATTTATGCTAATGTGTAGGGCTGTGGTGACAGTAAGAACTAAATTACAGAGTGGCTTTCGAGCTGGTAATTATCCCTCCATTTTTCGCTGCTCTGGAAGATGGACACACAATTATGCTCTCTTGCTGTATATTAATACAGATTCTTGACATCTTCAGCAGACCTGGAGCTGTCATGGAGCTTTTTGTCTCCTTTAATTGAAAATTAATGGTTACTGGGTTGCCACGGAAACAGAGGCCACGGACGCCAATGGCGCTCACGTCTCACCAAGGGACTGGCGGCGTCAGGAGTCCGGAATGACCTTGAAAGTTAAAAGAAAAAAAAAAAAACTTAAAAAAGAAGGGAAGAGGAGGGGAAATGAGGACAGAGGACAGGAGGGTGGGAGAGTGTGCCAGGGCTGAAAGAGAGAAGGGAGAAGGGGAGAGAGAGGGAAGGGAAGGAGAGAAAGGGGGAAGAGGGAGAAAAAGGAGAGGAAAAAAAGAAGAGAAAAATCAGAAAGATAGAACTACAGGAGGTTGGGAGAATGGATGATTGAGAGGGGGATATTCAATTAGGAAGTTTTACCTCTCGATTTTGGTCTCCTACTTCTTTTTTTTTTTTTTTTTTTTGTAAGACCCATTGAAAAACTAAGAGTTTCAAAATCCATGATTCTTAAAAATCTGTATTAGGAGGAATGAGGGCCTGTGCCCAGAGCCCCGGGGGCGGGGGGGGGGGGGAGGGCGGAAGAAGAGACAAAAGCTCCTGGGGGCCGTGGGAGGTGGCAGGCAGAGCTGGGGGCAGGGCTGAGGTGCGCCAGAGTGGGCACCTGCCGGGGGCCGCTGGGCTGTGCGCTGTGCTGACAGAAAAGGAGGCCGGAGAGGGGGCTGCTTCGTGGGGAGCCCGGGGAACTGCCACAACATTGCTCCAGCGGTAATGAGCAGGTGAAAGGGCTCTGTCGGCTGGGCCCTCAGCTTGAAGACACAACAAAAGAACTCAAATGAGTCAGGGATGGGGGGGGTACAAAGGAGGAGGGTCCCGGCAGGGGGAGGCAATGTTTGGTTTGCTACCAGGAAGATAAGAGATACTGGGAGGGATTTCCATGTGCGTCCAGGACGGCCAGGGGCTCTGAGCTTGGGAATGTCTTTTTCCCAGGAGAACTGGGCAGGCCCAACATAGGGGCACCGGGGACCCCCTGAGGGTTCTAGCAAGGAAGGTGGGCTCCTCTCTGATCAGCCCACCCTTCAAGGACCTCACTCCAGAACAGGTGTCAGAAATGCCACGCAACTCCACAATTACGGCACGTCTACAGAGAACGAGGAGCCAAGCTAGGGTGCAGAGTCTGGTCTAGAAGGTCTCGGGCTCCAAGCAGAGGTGGGAGGTGGGTAGACAGACAGATACACAAACACTGCAAAAGTCAGCCACCCACACACATACACCCCCACACAAAGATCTCTATAAGGGAATGTTTATCACGGTGTTGTTCACACTAGAAAAATCTAGAAACACTCTGGATGACCAATAACTGAGGACTGATAGAAGTACAGTAGTTCCCCTTTATCCGTGGTTTCGCTTCCCACGGTTTCAGTTACCTGTGGTCAACCACGGTCCAAAAGAGGATGATCTTCCTTCTGACCTATTGTTGGAGGGTCAACAGGATCCTAACGCTATGTCACAGCGCCTACGTCATTTCCCTCACCTCCTCTTATCATGTGGGCATTTACCATCTCGTGTCATCACAAGACGAAGGGTGAATGCAGTACAGTAAGACATTTGAGAGAGAGAGACCACATTCACCTTTAAAAAAAATTTTTTTTAACACATTTATTATTGAGAGACAGAGAGAGGCAGAACATGAGCAGGGGAGGGGCGGGGGTGGTGGGGGGAAGACACAGAATCCAAAGCAGACTCCAGGCTCTGAGCTGTCAGCACAGAGCCCGACACGGGGTTCGAACTCACGAACCCAAGATCATGACCTGAGCCGAAGTTGGACGCTTCGCCGACTGAGCCACCCAGGCACCCCCACATTCATTTTTTATTATTATTATTATTGTTATATATTGTATAACATATTGTTATATTAAAGTTATTGTTATGCGTTCTATTTTATTATTAGTTATTGCTATTAATCTCTTACTGTGCCTAATTTATAAATTAAACTTTATCATAGGTGTATGTGTATGGGAGAAAAACATAGTGTATATATAAGATTTGGTACTATTCACAGATTCAGGCATCCACTGGGGGTCCTGAGGGTAAGGGGGGGACCACTGTATACACCTTATGACACATCCAACAAGGGAACATTTCAAATTATGTTCGAGAAGAATATTTAATGACCTGGAGACAAGGTTCTTCATATTTTGTTTGATGAAAAAAAAACAGTTTATGAAACAGTAATATATTCTTTCTCTTTTTTAATTTTTAAAATGTTTTTATTTATTTTTGAGGGGGGAAGGGGCAGAAAGAGAGAGAGAGACACAATATCCCAAGCAGGCTGCAGACTCTGAGCTGTCAGCACAGAACCTGACGCGGGGCTCGAACTCAGGAACCCAAGATCATGACCTGAGCCAAAGTCCAACGCTTAACCGACTGAGTCACCCAAGCACCCCTGAAATGCTAGTGTATTCTTGATTCCATGATCCTGTTCCTAAATTTTGGAGATGTATATACATCAAGCATGTTATGCTGTATGTAATAAAGTTAATACATGTGTGTGAAAATGTATGAGTGTGTGAGTGAGCGTGTACTTAAAAAAACTAGAAGATACAGTAAAATCCTCCCATGGTAATCTCTGAGTGGTGGAATTATGGCTGAATGTCATCTCCTTTTTTTTTTTTTTTTTTTTTTCATTTTTCTGTATTTTCCAAATTTTCCACAACACATAGATATAACTTTTATTGACAGGTTAAAAAAAAAAAGATGTATTTTTGAGATTAGCTTTTTCAGAAACCAGTCCCCTAGAAATAGAAATTCCCAGCCAGGCGCTCCCCACACACTGAGACTAGATCCCCTGGCCCAGGTACTTTTCCCAAGAAATCAGACTCAGCAGACCCTTTTCCTCAATTACCAGTATCTCTCCCAGGCTCTCACTCCCACCCAGACCTTTCCCCAGTCCTAGCCTGTCCCACCCTACAGTGCCCAGAGATGGGGTGAGGGGCTGAGGACCTCCAGAAGGGACTGTGTGGTAGGCCAGGCTAAGCAGGTCCTGAATCACATAGCCTGGAGGCCAGGAATGACCCCTCCTTGGTATGAATCTTAATCCCATTTTGCAGACCAGGCAACAGAGGCCCAGAGAGACTAATTGACTTGTGCCAAGTCACACGGCTAGAAGGTGGCAGAGCCCTCTGCCTCCAGATGTGTAGCCTCTGTACCTTTCTCTGTCGCCTCGTCCCTCAATGGGCCCAGAGAACTTGAGTTCAACTGGAAGCCTCTTTGAGTTGCTTGGATTTCCGGAATAAGCTCCATTCTGGGAAGGTCACCATGATAAACAGCATCTTTTCATGGTCTTTGTCCCCTTGGCTTACCCTTGGTTGGACTGGGAGAGGGTAGTCATGTTACCCCTAGTTAGAGCAGGAACTTTGGCTCGGAGCAGGGCTCCAGGAGGTATATCCTTTCCCCCTTCTCAGACCCTGCACTCACCTGGCAAATGGGACCTCCACCCCCACCCCTGACTCACACCGTCCCCGGTCTCAGTCTCCAAACTGAGATTCCATGCTCCCTCCCTCTAAGACGCTTTCAGGCGGGTTAACTTCACGCAGCCCCCTGGTAACAAGACTGGCCTCACTGCACACATCCCCTGAGGTGGGCCCTACATCAAATACTTTTCACGTGCTCTCTCCGTCTTCTTGACAACCTTGACAACCAAGCAGGGGGTGCTAGTATTTTCTTCCACTCAGGCATAGAGAGGTGAGCCGACATGACCAAAGTCACGCGGCAAGTTG
Source organism: Acinonyx jubatus (assembly GCF_027475565.1). Taxonomy (NCBI): domain Eukaryota; kingdom Metazoa; phylum Chordata; class Mammalia; order Carnivora; family Felidae; genus Acinonyx; species Acinonyx jubatus. Next base: position 110,500,820 of record NC_069385.1, on the reverse strand, counting down.
GTGGCAGAGTGGGAATTTGAACCCAGGCAGTCTGAGGCCAGAAGCCACAGTCTTAACCAGCTCACCCGGGACACTGAGAGGGTTCGAGATTTTGCTGCAGCTCTACTGGCACTGGCTGGCCTGGAATTCAGAAGGCCATCTGGCTGGCCTCTTGTGACATTTGGACGAGTAGGCACATTGGGGTGATGGCCTTGCCCCCAAAAGAGGGGACCTTGCATTTGTAGGCAGGTAGAAACAGGTTCGTCCCCTATCCAGAGGGATTCTGGCGTCTGCCATGTTGTTCTGGTGGATTCTGTCCTCAGCGGCCCTGCCACCAACACTCAGTCTGCCATGGGGGCAGGTTCACAAGGGGGTGGCTGGCCTGCTGGGGACAGGGTCCCAGGGAAGGGCCCCCTGTGTGCCCCTGAAAGCCACGAGGAGGCCTGGCGTCCTCTGCTCTCCACTGCCCTGCACCTGCCTCTCTCCTCCCTTTTCTGTCCTCCTCCCCCAACCTCCCTGCCTGGCCCCAGCCCACTTCCCTCCCCACCCACCTTCCCAGAATGAGAATAAACAAGAAGACAAACCCAGCATCATCACGGTGGCAGCAGCAGCAAGGGGAGCAGGGAACTTGCCTTCATTTCCCTGGTTTCCCTGATCCCGACCTTAATCCCCCGCTCAGCATCCTGTCAGCCGGCTTGTTCTCAAGCTGACTTTGCTGCAGGCGCCTTCTCGGCAGCTTTTCCTCAGATCTGCCTCCTCCGGGGACTTCTAAAGAGGAGCCCGAGGTTTCTCTGTTACAGCCGGCTTCACTCGCTGCCCTCAAGCAAAGCCTGGGCTCCCGGGGGGCCGTGGGGAGTGGGGGCTGCGGGGGGGGGGGCAGTGCCAGGCCTGACGTTTCGCAGGACGAGGGGAGGATGCGGGCGGCTGCACCCCAGAGGCTTCCAGCCTGAGGGTCAGTCCTAGGGCAGAAGCCCCTCAAGCGGTGGCAGAGCCTCGCTCGGGTGTGGCGGCCCACGAGAGGGGACACTGAGGCTGGAGCGCAAGGAATTCAGGCCGGTGCTGGTTCTGGCTGTGGAGGAAGCAAAGGGGCCTGCGGTTTGCTGAGTCTGCCCGGAGGTCACAGCTCAGGGTGGGTTTGGAGAAACGGCAGCCGGGGCCTGCGCTGCTTGTATACGAGAGAAAACCCATATACACGCACTGATCAGTTGACCTGCGGAACATTCCTAGATGCCGGGTGCTGGGAGAAAGACAGGAAAGGCGGCCTGGTGAGAGGAATGGAGCGGGAGCTTGGCATGAGATGGATCCGGGGACCAGCCCAGCTCTGCCATGTAAGAGCTGTGTGGCCTCGGGCCAGTCACTTGGCTTTTCTGGGCCCCGTGTCTCTCATCTACAAGGTAGTGGGAGGTGGCAGTGGGGAGGGACATAATAAAAGCTTCCTTGCAGGATCAATGTGAAGTTTAGAGACATGTGCGGAGCACCTGGGGTTTAGGATGATATTTACTACTCCCGTCACCACCCACAGGGGACATTAGAGTCCAGAGTTTTGTCTGGGTCTTCACGAAGGGGGTCTGCATGCAAGGGAATCACCTGAGAGCATGTGTATGCAGGTGAGCATCTGTGAGGGGTCTGAGCAGGGGTCTCATGAAATTGCACAGTCCCTGTGTTTTAAATCAAGCTCAGCATGAACAAACGACTAGGACAGTAGGCTCTGGCCGGCCCTGCCCCTCCCCACACACTCCTACCCTATCCTGCCAAGGGGACAGAGATGTGGGAGGCACCTGGAAACCCAAGAAGCAGTGTTCCTTGAGCCCCCTCCCCCCATCACACGGTTCCTCTCTCCTGGGACGCCCTCAGAGCCACGAATGCTCCAGGGACTAAATTGGCCTGGAATTCAGAAGCCCATCGCCCAAATATCACAAGAGTTCTGGGCATCTACCCTCGGGCAGAGAGCCCTGAGACCAGGATGCAGCCTGGGTGGGCTTCGAGAGAGTCCACGGGGTTCCAAAGGCAAGAGGCTTGGTGAGTGGCAGACAGGATGCCTCCCAGTCTAACTCCTTGGTTCTTACTTCACAGGTGGGAGGAAGGGAGTCTTGTCAAGAGGGCTGCAAACCGGGTTCTGCATTCAGTCACTCTATCTCCTTGAGATGATTCCTCCCGGGAGCAGTGAAAAGAGCAGTGGCTCTTCCTGATGCCAGGATTGACTTAGCTGAGTGGCCTCAGACAAGTCACTAAACCTCTCTGAGCCTTGGTGTCCTCCTCAGTAAAATGGGAATGTTATTGTTTGTTGACGTTGTAGCGCAATAATGAATAGGATGTCGACGATGTTTCACGTTTCAGAAATGGCAACAAATGTCAAAAAGTCGAAACAGCTGGATCCAAATGTCTCATAACTACGCCTGGCACCTAACAGATGTGGGCAAACTCTCATTTCTTTCCTTCCTTCCTCCTTCCTCCTTCCTCTCTCCCTTCCTACCAACTGAACCAATTTTACCATTCTTCTGACCAATTCGTTCCTGCCCTTTGGGGAAAGTCAAATTCCCTCCCGACCCAACCCATAAGGCTCGTGGCTCATCTTTGAGGGCACAAGCTGCTTGCAGGGCCCATTTATGTAGGGCACTGTTGACTCCAAGTGTTTGGGGGAAACCACCAATCTCAGAATTTCCAGGAACTTGCCCAATTCCTGGGCACTCCCCACCTACTGAACTAGCACCCAGGGGTGAGCCTGGGCACCAGTGTTTAAGAAGCTCCCTTGTGATTCTGACACCCGCTGGCTTTGAAAGCCACCACCTTGGCTCGTGTTCACTTTTGCACTGGGCCCGCACCATGTGGTCTGACATTTGTCACATGGTGTTTAAAGTCCTTGGCTTGGGAATTTGGCCGCTTCTTCCACCGGCCAGGAGATGCCCGTGGAACAGTCCTGTGAGACCGTGAAGCCGCTGGGCAGGACTGATCCCATGCTACCTGTATACATGCCCCACCCCCCACAGTCTGTGGGGGTGGGGGCTTCCCGGCCCATCTTCCCCAGTGGACGCTCTATTCCTCAGGTCAGTACCTCTGGGTTTCCCCAGTAGATGGCCTGGGATACCACTGGGGCCCCATGCCAAGCAAGACCCGAGCCCCCTGCCTTGGCATTCAAGGAGACAGGCTCAGGCTGAGCAGGTTGCCTTCAAATGTCCCCAAAATCTCCTGGCCCTGGGGTTTGGGGAACAAGGTGGTTTTCTGCGGCTTCTTCCCTCCCTGGATCATCCCCGAAAGGATGGCTGCCGTCGTGTTTGGGAAGGCTTGGGAGGGGGCATGTCTCAGATCTCTGACAGCTCACATTCCCCTACATTCCAAGACCCACACCCTTCTAACTACTCCCACCTGCCTTAGCAGGAGTTAAGTTGACCAGAACCCTACCAAGGGAGGTGCCCCTGGTAGCAGGGGAGCTGTGGGATGTGTGAAAAATCCGGGCTTTTCACAACCAGTTGAGCAGACCATGGCGAGTCCTTCTGGGTCCCTGCCCTCCCCTCCCCCTCAGGGAGCAGCACCTGAAAGCTGACCTTCAGACTTTTATAAGTGTTAAGTGAACACAAGCTATGGATCTTTTTATTCATATTTTATAGAATGAATCCTTTCGGGCCCTCCCCGCTAACAGGTGCAGGCCACCTAGGAAGCCCCCTGTCCCACCGCTACCTCTCAGGGAGTCCCAGCCTCAAGCTGTCTGGCTCTTAAAACAAGCCCATCTGCTTGAGGGGTTTCAGAGGCAGCTGGGGGGGGCCCCCATCACCCCACTCCTTCCGAGAATGAGAACCCCGCTCTAAGGTAGCCTTGAGCCATGGTGTCTGCCCAGGAGGTACTGGGCCAGGCGGGGAGGGGAGGCACCGGGGGAGGAGGACTCTGGGAGCCAGATCCCGAAACTCCCATGGGCGTGAGACCAGAAACCCAAACCGGGGCCCCCCACCCTACCCCCCAAGCCACCGTCCGGAAAAAATAAACTATTTCCTGCAACCAGCTCCGAAACAAAGTCTGTGAGTGAGCTGTGACACATGTTACATAAATAGAAGCCGCAGAGGGGAAAAGCCTGTTTTCTCTTTCATTATTTATCACTCTCTAACCATCTCCAGCTGGGTGAGTAAACAGGCGCATTGGCCCATAATGAGGAACAGACTGAGCCATGGGGCTGCCGCAGGGGCGCGGGTGCGAGTGTGACAGTGTGTGTGTCTGTCTGTCTGTCTGTCTGCCCCCGGGAGGAGAAAGTGGGAGTCTGCAAGGAGCAGGCTTGTAGGGGGCACCTGATTCCAGAAGGCAAGGGGCTGTCGACCGCCTCCCCGCCCTGACGGTTGGTTGTTCAGGGACTGGCTGTTCTGGATGGAGGCGTCAGAAAGGGAGAGGCTTGTGTGGGTCGGGGAGGATGTGAGAGATACGAGCGGAGTGTGAGGCTGTGAATGTGCCAGGTCTCAGAGCGTGACCTCGGCGGGGTGGCCTCTGAGTGTGGCCAGGGGATGTGTGGGAGCGGGGCAGGGGGCTGTGGAGAGTGTGTGTGGCTGTTTGTGAGACAGAGACTGAGGAAGAGGGGATCGGGGGTGGTGGAGGCCCTGGGAGTGTGGACCGTGTGGTAGGCATGGGTATGTGTGATTTTGTGACTATGGCAATGTGAGTGTGAGCGTCTGGGTGACTTGGTAGTGCGTCTACATCCGTGTGGCACTATGGGAGTATGATCCGTACATGTGAGATCTTAGGGCCATAGACTTGGTTATGGGTTGAATTGTGCCCCCCACCCAAAAAAAGTATGTTGAAATCCTACCCCCCCAGCACCTCAGAATATGATCTTTTTTTAAATGTTCATTTATTTATTCAGGGGTGCCTGGGTGGCTCAGTCAGTTGTGTCTGACTTCGACTCAGGTCATGATCTCACGGTTCGTGGGTTCGAGCCCCACGTCGGGCTCTGTGCTGACAGCTGGGAGCCTGGAGCCTGCTTGGGATTCTGTGGTCTCCCTCTCTCTCTCTCTGCCCCTCCTCTGCTTGCTCGCTCTCTCTCTCTCTCTCTCTCTCTCTGTCTCAAAATAAATAAATAAATGAACATTAAAAAAATTATTTTAAGTTTATTTATTTTTGAGAGAGAGAGAAAGAGCGTGAGTGGGGGAGGGGCAGAGAGAGAGGGAGACACAGAATCCGAAGCAGGCTCCAGACCCTGAGCTGTCAGCGCGGAGCCCAACATGGGGCTCGAACTCATGAACCGGGAGGTCGTGACCTGAGCCGAAATCAAGAGTTGGCTGCTTGGCCAACTGAGCCCCACCCCCCACCCCCCAGGTGCCCTTCAGAACATGATCTTATTTGGACACGGGGCTGTTGTCAAGGGATTCAAGATGGGGTCGTGCCGGGACAGTACTGGTGGTACCTAGCGCGATGTGACTAGGGTCCCAGTAAAAAGATGTCCGTGGGGAGATGGAGGCGGAGATTGCACAGTAATTGATAATGAGGTTCTGTTGTTTCATCCACCCAGCGTGTGGTACCGTGTCACAGCAGCTCTTAGGGAACGGATGCTGGAGAATATGAGAATGCGTGCGCACTTGGGAGCAGGCAAATAAATGTGGGAAACCATGAGAATGTGTACGCGAGATCCTGGTAGTGAAGATGGATGTGGGTGTGATTGCCCAACTATGGGGGTGTGTAACTACGTGTGCAAGACCAGGGAATGTGCCAACGTGCACGTGTGTCTGTCCGCACCAGCACATACATGCTCCGTATCCGCTTACCATCATCCCGGAAAGGAAGCCAGCAGCCATCCTTCACTTCCGGCTGCCTCTGCACACCCCCAGAACCCTTCCCTGACCTTGGGCAGTCAAGGTCAGGTCCGCCCTGGAGGTGGGCTGAGATGGTCTTGCTGAGAGCGGCCCATAGCCTGCCCACCCCCCCCAACCCCGCCCCGCCTTGGGGTCAACCCGACATCAAGGTTTAAACCCCACCCATGCATGCAGAACCAGGAGCGTTCAGATTCCTTGTTTGTGGCCCTGGTCATTCTTGCCCAAAGCCTGATTCCTCTCTAGCTCGGGGCTCCTGAGCTGATATCAAGCTGTCTTGCATGGGGACTTCTAAGGAAGACAGGCCTAAACCCATTGATTCTTAAAACAGAGCTGCGTTCCTGAACACCTTTGTTGACCAGGCCCATCCCAGGTGACCACTGAATGTCACAGAGCCACCTGGACACCTAGCATCCCGGGCCATGTCCAGACCAGCCTGTCCTCCCACTGGCCAGCCTCTGTCCCCCAGCCAGGGGCTACCACAATTGTCCAATCACTCACTGAGCGTAACACGTGTCCCTAGAGCCTGTCTTAGAATCCCCTAAGGTATCCCAGAGAGGCCTTTCTGCAAAATCTCAGACAAGCCACTTAGGGAACTGAGCCTCAGTTTCTCCTCTGTGAAAAGGGTACAACCAACCCTTGCCCTGCCTATTTTATAGGAATGGTGTCAGGTTTAGAGGGTCTAGTGGACATGCACTTGTCTTATAAAGAAATGCCTTATAAAACGATCCCACAGCCTGCCTCTGAGAATGACACATCACAAAGGGAGCCCCCCACAGGAAGACCTGTGGTACCGGAATCATCTCCACCATCAGGGTGGTTTTCTGTCTCCTTTTCCAGCTTTCCACAATCTCTTCCCTTAGCTTCTTAATGGTTTGATTTAATTCAGGGGGTCTGCAAACGGTGGTCCCTAAGCCAAACCCTGTCTATTTCTGTACGGTCTGTGAACGAAGAATGATTTTTATAGATGAACGAACATTTGCCATCCATTTTATGATAGGGAGCATTACCTTTGAGTTCCAGTCAAACAAAATGTTACCCCTCTCCTCCCCCCAAATCCCATTTTTCTCATTAGCAGATATGGGCTACAAATATTTCACTCAGTTATTTTTTTTTTGTACTCCGTTATCACTGTAATTGTAATCCCGTCAATAAAAATTTTGTGAAAGTTTGTTTTCTTTCTTGTTATAGGAGTCCCTACATAATATCCTTGATTCTGCCTCTTGGCCCACAAAGCCTGAAATATTTACTATCTGGCCTGTTACAGAAATCATCTGCTGGTCTCTGCCTCCACTACTGAACTCTGCCATTCCAGAAACAAGTTGGCCATGGTTTGCCAATCCCCAAATAGAACACTCTAAGCCCTTGGCCATTTTGATTGGTTTGGAGCGAGGTAAGTAAATTCCTAGACAGGTCCCAACAAGCCAGCATTTGCTCGAACAGTTCACCGGCCTGGACTGGGCAGGATGTGAGTCTAAAGCTGATGGGACTCCCTCCAAGGACTCTGAGAACAAAGCCCACCCAGGGAAAGGCAGAGTTAAGCAATGCACAGAGCCCAATGGCAGGGGTTGAAGCCCCTGGATCACACATCACCTGCAGGGAACCCTACCCCTTGATTTTTTGGGTTACGCGAGCCAATCAGTTCCCGTTGTTATTTGAGCCTATTTGCGGTGAATTTTCTGATGCTTGCACGGATACAAGAGTATAAAAGAAGAGTGTCTAAGCTAGCTCGGGGCATTCAAGGAAAACTTCCAGGAGGAGGTGCCATCTAAGCTGGGTCTTAGAGTCGGCCAGGAAAGCAGAAAGAAGAAAAGGTATGCCAAGCAGGGAGCACGACGGGAGGACAAGGAGCATAGCACAGGCCACAGGTCCCAAGTGACAGAGCCGGGAGTGACCAGGGATGGACTCAGAGGTTCAAGGGAGGAAACCTGTGCACCAGGCCAACGTGCTCGAATTTAGCTCTGTGGAGATGGAATTTTTTTTCTGATGTTTATTTATTTTTGAGAGAGAGGGAGAGAGAGCACGAGCAGGGGAGGGGCAGAGAGAGAGGGAGACCGGGGGATCTGAAGCAGGCTCTGCACTGAAGTTCCACCTGGGGGCTCGGGGCTCGAACTCACAACCACAGTCTGATCAGACCTGAGCCGAAGTCGAACACTTAACCGATTAACCGCTAAACCTACTGAGCCACCCAGGCGCCCCACGGAGATGGGTCTTAAGCAAGGCATGACAAGCTCTGGTTGGCACTTGAGACTGAACTTTTGACCAATGCTCTTTGGTCAAAAGAGAAGGAGAGAGGAGGTATAGGAACAGGGAGGAATAGGAAGGGATCAGGTTGGAAGTGGGGGGAGGGGTGGCAATTAGGAAGCTACTGGAATACCTCAGGGGGAAGATGATGAAGGTCCAGACCATCAAGAGTGGGGATGGAGAAGCGGGAATGACCCTGAGAATATTCTGGAAGTCACATCCGGAGGACTTGGTGACTGACTGGATGTGAAAAGGAAGGGATAGGGAGAATCAAGGGGTGACTCCTAGTTTCTGGAGGGACGGGGTGGATCAGGATGCCACCACTGAGGAGAAAATGCCAAAGTGGAGTATGTTTTGGGACGCAGATGATGATTTGAGTCTGGGATACGTTGCATATGCCATCACTGGAGGCTCACAGACGTGGAGGTGGGGGTGAGAGGTCCAGATTGGGTTAGTACTTGGAGCCACCAACCCAGACTTGGTTAAAACCATGCGAGCGGGTGGGACTGCCCAAGAGGACACGCAGCTTGAGGAGAGCAGTGGGTCAAGGCTGAAGCCTTGAGAACACCAAGCATTTAAGAGGAGGGCCATGGGAGATGACACGAATTCACAGAGGCACACGGAAAGGAAAAGTCAAGGAGGAGAACAAAAGGCAGAGTGTGCCAGGCGCTGGCACCCGGCCCATTATCTGTGGGCACATACCTCTAGATGGACAAGGCCGCTCACTGCCAACACCTGCTCTTTGCCAGAGGGTTTTTCTGGCCATGGAAACACTCTTGACTCCAGCTCAGGGCAAGCTGAAAGTGCTGGAGAGTTAACGTGCCCTGAAGCAGCCCTGAACCCACGGCAAAGGGGAGAACCAGTAGATAAATACCCCAGCTTTCTCGCCCTGTGGTATGGACAACTTGAAGCATATCGCATTTATCTTTCGGAGTTCCCGGCCAATGCATGAGAACACTCCCTCCATTGGCTTCCTGGCCTCCCTTCCCACTTTCCCGCTCCTCCACAGGTATTTCCAGGGACCCCTTCCCAAACAGACTACTTGTGCTGGAATCTTTGTCTCGGTGCCTGCTTCTGGGAGAATCTAACCTTGCCATGAAAACCAAACGAGTAGAAACTTTCAAGATGTTCCCTCCAGGTAACTTCTGTCTTGAGGGAATCAGGTCCTCACTGCCCCCGTGCTCACCTGTATGCTCACAAAGAGGCAGGCCAATTATTGCCCGGCTCCCAAGGTTCTCGGGGGGGCTTTCTCATTCTGAGGATGAGCAAACCTCACTCTCAAAAAATCCTTTCTGGGGCGTCTGGGTGGCTCAGTTGGTTGAGCATCCAACTCTTGGTTTTGGCTCAGGTCATGGTCTTAGTGATTCATGGGTTTGAGCCCCAAGTTGGGCTCTGCACTGACAGTGCAGAGCCTGCTTGGGATTCTCTCTCTCCCTCTCTTTCTGCCCTCCCCCGCTCGCTCTCTCTGTCTCTCTCTCAAAATAAACAAAGTTAAAAAGAAATCCTTTTCCTCTCTCCTCACCTCAGCCCCTCCTGTGTTTCAGGGTTCCTGTGTGCAGGGAAGAGGGGTCACATTCTCTTGAATAGTGCAGAGGCTCAGAAAGGACTCCCTCGGCCTGAGCACCTCTTCCTTGTACCCCTGGCTCAGCCCTCTCCTTTTCCAGCACTCTGGCACTTTTTTCCATTCGTCACATGTCCAGGCTGGCAGGTTCTCTTTCTGTCCGTGATCCAGGAACTGGCTCTGACTGCCCGCAGTGACCCACAAGGGAGGCAGGAAGGGCTGGGTGGCCTGGAAACACTCCCCACTTCCAACCTACCTCTCACCTCTTATCTCTCGAGGCACAAAACCAAGGAGAACGGCCTTGAACCAGACTTCTGGGGGGCAGGGAGGAAGAGCCCTCAAGAAGCCATATGGTAGTGCAACAAAGTGGACACATGCTGTGTACCAAGCCAGGGTGTGGACACAGGCACTTTGCTCATGTCATTGGGGAACTGGGCATGAGTTTCACTGAGCTGTGGTCTTATCACTTGTAAAGCGAGGTTAATAACACTACCCACCTATAAATTGGTCCAGTGTGGAAAACAGTATGGAGGTTCCTCAAGAAAGTAAAATAGAAATACCATAGGAACCAATAATTACACTACTGGGTGTTTACCCAAAGAAAACAAAAACACTAACTTGAAAGGATATATGCACCCTATGTTTATCGCAGCATTATTTACAGCAGCCGAGATACGGAAGCAACCTGTGTCCACCAATAGATGAATGGATAAGGAAAAAGTTGGGTGTGTGTGCATACACACACACACACACACACACACACACACACACACACACACACGCACCCCCTGGAGTATTACTCAGCCATAAAAAAGAATGAGATCTTGCCATTTGCAACATGGATAGACCTGGAGGGTATTATGGTTAGTGACATAAGTCAGACAGAGAAAGACAAATACCATACGATTTTGCTTACATGTGGAACCGAAAACAAAACAAAGCAAAACAAATGAGCAAACAAAGAAAGCAGAAACAGACCCCTCTGTACAAAGAACAAAATGATAGTTGCCACAGAGAGGAGGGGAGTGTGGGGATGGGCCACATGGGGTGAAGGGGAGTAGGAAGGACAGGCTTCCAGGTATGGAATGAATAAGTCACAGGATGAATGATGTTGCATAGGGAAGATAGTCGAGGGTATTGTAATAGTGTCATATGATGACAGGTGCCAGCTACACTTGTGAGCACAGCATAATGTACAGACTATGGAATCACTGTGTTTTACACCTGAAACTAATATAACGTTGTGTCAACTATACTTCGATTTTTTTAAATGGGGGGGGGAGTGGGCCTTACGTATGAAAGATGCACAATACCACTCCCAATGAAGGAAATGCAAATTTAAAGCTTTTTTTTTATTTTGAGAAAGAGCAAGCGAGTGGGGGAGGGGCAGAGAGAGAAGGAGAGAGAGAGAGAGAGAGAGAGAGAGAGAGAGAGAGAGAATCCCACGCAGGTTCCAAGCTGTCAGCGCGGAGCCTCACTCAGGGCTCGAACTCGTGAACCATGAGATCATGCCCTGAGCCAAAATCAAAGAGTCGGACGCTTAACCGACTGAACCGCCCAGGCGCCCCTGGAAATACAGATTTAAAAAAAATCACAGTGCCCACCTGACTTAGGCTGGATTCCCCCAGAAGGAGTCCCCGAGACAACTATTCCAGTATATGGGGCTGATTCAGGAGGTAAACGCCAGTAGAGAAGTGAAGAAGTAAGACAAGGAAGGGAAGGAAGGTGATAAAGGGTGGGGGGCTCTCCCAGAAGCGGTTAATGCCCCTGCACTTCTGGCCTCCCACACAGTGGTAAAGTGGATTTCAAGGCCCAGAGGGAGCCTTCAGGCAAGGACAGGCAGGTGTTGGTGACTAAAAGCCTTAGGAGTATAAGAGGTCGGGGGAAGGCACAGGAGTGGGGCACCAACATAATATATTGTATCATCTCTGAGGGCTGTTAGGAGGTGAAATGAGGTCACACATGAAGAATGCTTAACACAGTGCCTGATGCACAGTTGGTTCATCTCTAATTGAGATCCAGCCTCACTCCAGCCTCCTGATGCCTGGCTCCAGAGACTTCCTGCTGCCTAGTGACCACGAGGAAGGTCTTGGAGACTGGAGGGCCAGGGGTCAAGAGAAGAAGGGACTGGAGGAGAGAAGGCCAGAAAGAAGAAGGGGTACAAAAGAACCAAGAAGGAGGTGGGCACAGCCCAGACCTGGCATGGAATGTGATTCAGGACACATATGAAAGCCGCAAGAAAATGTGTGAGCTCCACTCCATGGGCCCAGCTGGACACCACACACAATGAGCAATGTGTAAAAACTCTCTCTTATCTCCTCTCATATCCACGCTACATCTGTTGCCTCTGCCATTTGGGGCACTGCCTTCTAAGAGAGAAAAAGAGAAAGAGAGAGAGAAAAAGAGAGAGAAGAAAAAGAAAGAAAGAAAGAAAGAAAGAAAGAAAGAAAGAGAAAAAGGAAGGAAGGAAGAGAGAAAGAGAGGGAGAGAGAGGGAGGGAGGAAGAAAGGAAGAGAGAAAGAGTGGAGGAGGGAGAGATAGGGAGAAGGAGAGAGGAAGGAAGGAAGGAAGGAAGGAAGGAAGGAAGGAAGGAAGGAAGGAAGGGAGGAAGGAAGGAAGGGAGGGAAGAAAGAAAGAATCCACATTAGGACCACTGTGGGGATCAGAGATACATATCTGATACATATGTATCAGATACATATCAGAAATGCCTGGTTTATTGGGGCACCTGGGTGGCTCAGTTAGTTAAGCATCCAACTTCGGTTCAGGTCATGATCTCGCTGTTCATGGGTTTGTACTGAGCCTGGAGCCTGCTTTGGATTGTGTCTCCCTCTCTCTCTTTCTGCCCACCCCCCTCCCCCCAACTCACACTCTGTCTTGTCGCCTGCGCTCTCTCTCAAAAACAAATAAACATTAAAAAAAAAAAAAAAGGCCTAGTATATAATAGACGCTTGATAGGTGGTAGCTATTCCCAGTGTGAGGCTACCTTGGCTTTGACTTTCCTCCTTTACATCCCATCCCATCTCACCCTCCAGTGCCAGTGGCTGAGACCTCAAACCCTAGGCTTTCAAGGTTCTCCTGGGAAGGAACGCTTCCCTTGCTCAGCAGAGTTCTGAAGGCATCCTCATGGACCAGCAGAAGGGGAGCAGGAAGAAGTGTGGAAAAGAATGGAAGCACAGCCTTCTGGGAGGTGGGGTGCCTCTGAGGGTGTGAGAGTGCCACCTTGTCCTGCCCCAGCTCCCTTGACGCCCCCAGCCCTGTCCCTCCATCAGTGAAGACACATTTCCTGCCCAAGTTCTACAACCAACCCCCAGCCGATGCCTTCAGGGCACCAACTTGCTCTGCGGTATATCAGGCTTTTTTTTTTTTTTCTTTAAGCTCTGCTCTAAAGTATCTAATCATAATAAAATGCAATCAACAAGCATTTACTGTGCACGTACTATGCAAAACACACTGTGCTGGGTGCAACAGGAAATTCCAAAATGACTACAATTGTAAGCTGCTGACCTCAGTTTGTTATGTAGTTGGAGAGATGAGGCATAAATGATTAAACAGTTAACAAACAACAGAATGTGTTACAAGTTCTTAGGTGCTTACTGAATAAAAGTTAGCCAACAAGGCATTGTAACAGGAGCGCGGAAGGGGAGAGGGAAGGAGGTGCAAGCCGGACGGGTAATCAAGGAATGACAACCCAGCTCCAATCTACCCAGTGCTGAGACTGAGAAGCCCACGTGACTTACACCATGCCTCCCCACCTCTCTGCCTGATCATGTGTCTCTCCATTCAGCAGCTGAAAAAACCCAGTAACCCCCCACCGGCCCCTCCGCTTTGGGATTTCAGGCTAGAAAGTGACAGAATTGGGATTAAAATCCAAGCGTCTTCACAAGGAAGGAAATCATGGGGCAGCTCCCAAAGGGGATGAAGGGAGAAGGGGTTCTGTCCTCTGAGCCTGCTCCTTGCCTTGTCGCCAGGCACACCCCTTCTTCCGTGAATGGCAGGGTGCCATGCACAGGGGAGGGGAAGGGCAATGGGTGTGCTCCTGGTGTGTGTCCTCCTCTATCCCTCCAGGGAAATCTCTCCACAGAGAAGTCTCATTTGACCCAAAGACACTGTGTTCTAATTGATGGAAAATTGTCCACTGCTTGTCAAGTTATTGTTCATTTCCTGGTCCTTAATGACTGATTTTCCACCAATTAGCCTAGAGTCCCATGCCCGCCACCCTATGGACAAGGCCCAAGTCTCTGAGTCGCTAAAAGTGACTGCAGGGGGCCCTGCAAATATCTCCCAGGGCCCAGGCACAGGCCAGCCTAGCACCAAGCAGGGCAACTGGGTTCCGCCCCCAGTCCTAAGTGCCCTCCACCTCATAGCCCCTTGGGATGGTTCCCCACACAGTGCATGGTCCTCTACTCAGGGCAATATGGTAAACTGATAAAGCTTCCCCCCCCCCCCCCCAGGGCTAGGAGCCTCCCTTAAGGGGTGTGTGTGTGTGTCTAGAGAGTGTCTTGAGGGTTCCTGGCACAGTTCATTAAGATATCAACCCTTAATGAAATATTTCTTTGTTTAAATCATCATTTATCTTGCGGAACAGAGGCCTTTGTGGCAAAGGAAAAGGCTGCCCCCTCCCATCCCTCCCCCACCTCCACCGAGCACAGACCCGGGGTCTTTCTGAGTCAGAAAGACTGGGAAGCAGGGTGGGGGGAGCAGCTGGGAAATGAGGAGGGGAGAAGATTCCAGAGTGGAGGAACCACAGGCGGAAAGGGGAACAACTTGATTGAGCAGGAGGCAAAGGAGGAGAGAGAAACAGAAGGCCCCCGGGGGGTGGGATGGGGGAGGGGAGGTGGACACAGAAGGAAGCCCACTGCAGTGTGACCACAATGGCCAAAGGTTGGAAACAACTCAACTGTCCATCACTGGGAGGCTGGGCAAGGAAACCAGGGCACCTGCTAGAGTGGAATGCTCTCCACCAGCCTTTTCAATGATTGACCTAGAGATACATGTAGCAAACCTAAATTAATCTCCCCAGCTGGAGTTCAGTAATAAACACCAAGAACAAAAAGTAAAAGCAAGGAGCAGAAAGATACCTTCTATTTAAAATGTCATGATACCCAAGCCACACTAAATGATGAATAGTATAAAACTTAATTTGGGAGGGCTCCCTCCAACTGCAAGGAAGTGGCTACCTCTGGCAAGGGAAGGATAGAGAAAGACTAAAAGGGATATGGAGAGGTCCTCAATTCTATCAGCAACAACGCTGAAGCTTTCTAGTTGAAGCATGAAGAAAGGCACGCAAATCAGAAGGACACATCAGCTCAAGTAATTTTCACACAGTGAGCAGAACCATGCCACCAACTCCCAAATCCAAAAAACCCCGAACAGGGGCATCTGGGTGGCTCGGTCAGTGGAGCCTCTGATTCTTGATTTCGGCTCAGGTCATGATCTCACGGTGTGTGGGTTTGAGCCCCGTGATGGGCTCTGTGCTGACAGCTCAGTGCCTGGAGCCTGCTTCGGATTCTGCGTCTCCCTCTCTCTCTGCCCCTCCCCACTCGCGCTTTCTCTCTCTCTCTCTCTCTAAATAAATAAATAAACATTAAAAAAAAAAACAAACTCAGAACATGCCCATGCCCAGATCCCCCCCCCCCCCGGAACCCCTTTGTACCCTCTCCCAGTCATGTCCCCTCTCTCCTGAGTTCTAATGTTATCAATCCGACCAGTTTTTGAATTTCAGATAAATGGATTCACACTGGCTGCTTTCTCTTATGGCTTGTCTTGTTCTTATGCACAACATTCTGTGCGTGAGATTCCTCCACGGTGCTGTGCGTGGCGACGGCTTATTCATTCTCCTTGCCAAGTACTCGCTCGTGTATGAGAATACCCTGATACGTCTACTTATTGCAGTGCTGCTGGGCACATCCTTGTGTACGTCTTCTGGTGAACATGTCTGCATTTTAGGACTGGAGTTGCCGTGTTAGGCTGGAAAGTTTAATTCCGCAATAAGGCTGAGGGAAAAAAAGTTAAGACCCAGTCGGTCAGATGAACGGAAACAAAGTATCTGGGCCTAGATGTGTTGGGACTGTGGGATTAACCAGAATACTATTTTTGGACACACACCCACTACCACGCAGGAGCGTCAGGCTGGTATGAGGAATGAGCTCACCCACTAGCCCACTTCATCCCCACAACAGGGAGGCAGTGGACCCCGGGGGAGGAGCTTCTGCTTGGGAGCAGGAAGATCTGGGAGCCCACCCCTGCTGCAATACCTCCCAGCTGTGTGGCATGGGGCAAGTTGCTTGACCTCTCTGAACCTCAAGTCCCTCACTTATAAAATGAGAAGAGCCACCATGTCTGGGTCACGTGATAGAGCTCAAAAGCATGTGAGTCAAGTGGCTGGCATGCAGCCAGCAGCTAGTAAGGGTCAACGGCTGTTGTATGCATGATGTGCATTTTTGTGAGGTCGGAATTCTGCATTTGTAGGTGAGGAAACTGGGATTTACAAAAGGGAAAGGGAGCATTTGTGGAAAGCTGGATGATTTGCCCGTGCCCTCTCCTGCCAACCATCTAAGGAGCCATTCTCTCAGTGTTGTGGACGAGGAAACTAAGGCCCAGACATCACGTAACTTGCCCGGGTTACACTGCTGGCAAAGACAGAGGCTGAAGTTCAACCCAAGGCCGCCTCACACCAGCCCAATCTGAAGCCAGCTCCAGGCTCTGAGCTGTGAGCACAGAGCCCGACGCAGGGCTTGAACCCACGAACCGAACCGTGAGATCATGACCTGAGCCGAGGTCAGCTGCTTAACCGACTGAGCCACCCAGGCGCCCCCAAGGGCTACTCTTTTGAACCTTTTCTCAGAGCTCTTGTACCAGAAAGAAAAGCTCTGAACTGGCTGCTTTGATTTCACGGTGTTAATTCTGTACCTTTTTCTGGTGAGGCCTCGCCTTCCTCACCAAAATGCCCTTTAGGGGAGGATAAGACAGGATCTTTGCCTCTCTCATGTCCCTAATGTGACTCACAGGGTGCTGGAAACTGAGTTGGCCGGGAGATGACCGGTAACCTGAAATGAAAGCCAAAACAACCCAGGGAACTCTATTGGGGCAAGGGAGCCCGTGTGGGAGGTACGGAGGGCTCTGCAAGAAAGCCATGTGAAAAGGACTTGTTGGGGCTGAGAGCCAGAAAAGAGGTGGAGAAGCCCACCCCACCTCCCCTCTGCAAAAATCCCTTCTTTTCCACTGAAAGTCCTGAGATGTCACCCCACCCCAAGCCTCTGCAAAAATGATGGGAAGGAGGCCTGAGGGGCACGGCCACTGCCCAGCTGGGCTTACACGAGGGCCTGCCAACCCCAGGCCTGGCCCAGACCTGTCCACCCACCCTGACTCCCACCAGAGCTGACTCCCCATGGAAGATAAATTGGATCACGTTATCAAGAGCTTCCTTCCTCCGCAACCGCACTCCTCCTCAGGTAAGACCCCAGCAGTACTGCTCTAGAAGCCTCCGTGAGGTTCTTCCCTGTCCTCATGGAAGCGGCTCCGGTTGGAATCCTGCTTCACCACTTACCAGCTCTGTAAGCCTAGGCAGATGACTTCATCTTTCCGTGCCTCAGCTTTCTCCTCTGTAAAATGGGTATGACGGCACTATCCACCTCATCAGGTTATTGAGAAGATGACACGTGTCTTCTGCCTGGCCTGTGGCAGGACTCGAACATTTGCTGTGGTTATTGCTACTGCCATGGCTGCGCTGGGAAGGACACTGTGGCGCCCATATGAATGACCCTTAGAACACTCCTTCCAACAATCTCACACCTAGATACCCGGATGGTTCCAGCTGGACCTAAATATGCCCATCACGCCCACACAGCAAGGCAAATACATAGGATTCTGGACCTGGACAGGCACCACTAACTTACAACTACTTCTGACTATTTGTACCCAACAGAAGATGGAATAATTGATGAACAACCCAAAAGGGAGCCTCCTCTCCTGACATCCTTTTCTTCCAAGCCCCATTGGAAAGACTTTCTCCTCCGAGAAATCCTTCTCTCCCCAGGCCACAAGACTGACTCACCCTGAGGACCCCCAGCTCACATTCCACAGGGGCCTCAATGTGCCTGCCCTATCTCCACCTGCCTCCTGTGATTTGTACCAGGAGAGCCTTCAAGAACCACCGTCTTCCTGCCCTCCTCCCGCAGCAAGGCCCTCCCTCCCTTGCTCACGGGCACTCCTTGAAGATCTCTGGGGGCGTCCTTCACCTCACCCCACGCGCAACACGGAGACAGACAGGAGATGTTTGGGGGGTGGAAGATTTATTCAGATTTCCACGGGTCTCTGAGCAGAGAGGCTGCTACCAGCAAACCCTTCTGCGTTGGAATTTGGGCCTTTCCCCATCTGGACTCCCCCCACCCCATCCCTGCCCCCACGGAAACCCAACACACGCCACTGCCTCCACCACTCTCTCTCCAGCCCCCCACCCCACCCTTCCAGCCCCCCAGGCAAAGCCTCTGCGCTGAGCTTTGTTTGTAATCTAATTTGCCCGGATAACTGCCTCGACTTTGCACCTCGCTTCTCCCGCGTGTATCCGGCTTTGGGCCCCTTCTTCACCGGTTCGCAGAGCACTTTCTGGGAAATTCCCCTTCCGGAAAGGGAGTCAGCGCTGGCCGGGGGTGAGCGTTCACAAAGCCCAGAAGGAGCCTCCTCGCCTCCCCCACCCCCGGGTCAGAAAGCTCACCTCCAGCCCCCACGCAGTGGCGAGCAGGGGGGAGGCCAGGAAGAACCCGGGCCGATACCGGCCCCGGGCTCCGAGCCCCCGGCCACTCCCCGCGCCGAGCGCAGCCCGCTGGGAACCAATGAACCGTGTGGGAGCAGGGCTCGGCCGTACCTCCAGACTCCAGGGAAAAGCTGGGGTTTGCCAAGCGCGCCACAGGATTCGCGAGGGCAGAGAGGATCCCTAGGGTCTCTCCACCTCCCGGCTTTCTCAGGTCCGCAGTCCCGTGTCTTCTCCCCAAGTCCCCACTTTCCTTCCCCTAAAGTTCGCTCCACGTGGTGTTCTCTCGCCCGCCGGGCGGCCTGGCCGGGTGAAAGCGGCTGCACCTGCTTTAGGCGAATTATGGTAGCGCTAGAAGTTGGTCTCCCCTCCCTCCGCCGCTCGCTCGCTCCCTCCTCCTCGGCTCTCCGCGCGCTCCCTCCTTCCCCCTCCACCCCGCGTCCCCCGCCCCCTCCCGCCCCGCCCGCGCGCCGCCCGCTCGCAGCCACTCGCAGCCCGGGCTCAGTCGCAGCCCCTCGGAGTCCAGAGCCGGCCGCCCCTGCGGACCGGACAGCGCGGCCGGCGCCCGGGACGGAGCCCCCAGCCCGCGAGGAGGGCGCGGCGCAGGCGGCGGCGGCGCGGCGGGGAGGAGCCCGGGCCGGAACCAGGGCTGGGCCGGGGGCGGGGACGCCGGGGTCCCGGAGCCCCGGAGCCGGAGCGAGCGAACGAGCGTCGCGGGAGGACCGGGAAGGAGGAGCACCGCCGGAGCGAGCCGAGCTGCCCACAAAGTGCGATGCCCCGGCGGGGCTAAGGCGCGCGGCGGCCGGCGCGGCGCGGAGGGAGGACGCCCGGGAGCTGCGCGGCGCCGGGCGGCGCGGAGGGGCAGCCCCAGCGGGCGGCGGCGGGCCCGGGCTGCGACCCGAGCGAGCCCCATGCCCCGCGCGGGCTGACGGGCCGGAGCCCGCACGGAGCGGCCGGGCCGGACAGGTAGGTGGCGGGCCGAGCCCGGGGACGCGGGTGGGGGCTGGGCCGGCGACCAGACCAACTCCCTAGCTCGCGCACTCTCTCCCCGCTCACTGGCTCACTTTGTGTTTGCAAACTGCCCGCCGGAGACGCGCCGGGCGCCGGGAGGAGCCGGGCCCAGGCCGGCGCACTTTGTTCCAGCCGGGGCCGGCTGCGGCGCCCTGACCCCGCGCCGCCACCACACCCCGCCCCCGGCCCGGGCCCCCGCGGCCCAGAGCCGCCTTGGGAACAGGTGGGGGCTGCTGCGCGGCGGCGGGAGGTGGGGGCAGCCGGAGGTCGGCTGGGGCGGGGGTGCTGGCTGGAAAGGCTACTGAGGCCCGCCCTTCCCCCCCAGAATCTGGGCCCCGCCCCCTCCCGGCCTAGCCGCTGGGAGTGGGGTGTAAGGGGGCGCGACCCCCCCCCCCGGTCCCCCGCCCGAGTCAAACAAAGAGTACTTCCCGGCCCGGACTTTCCAGAGCTGGGGAGGGAAGTGGTAGCGCCAGCTCCCCCAACCCCAGTCTGTCCAGCACTCCCCGAGACGCGCCGGAGGCAGATGGGGGGGGGGGGACCTCGGTGGCACCCGCCGCGTCGCCTCGAGTGAGAGGCAGACTTGTTTTTCTTGGGGTCGCACCTTGGAGGCTCCGGGGCCAGTCAACCCCTTTCCTCCATCGCTCGGTCAGCTCAGAGATTGAGCGGAAAACTTCTTGGGGACTTGAGAACGTCTGGAAACGGCCCCCGTGATTTTGTGCGCCTGTGCTGGAGGGCGGGGGACGGACCCGGCAGATACCTTTATTCACCGCATTTAGGGAGAACCACCCCCACCCCCCCTCCACCTCACCATGGTGGGGAGAAAGGGAGGATGGTAGCAGGGTTCTTTCCAGGGAAGAGGGTTCCCAAGTGACCAAGCCCAAGCGGGACGACCCCCCCCCCCCCCACGGACGCTTCTCTTTGACCGGCGGTCACCCCGTGGCGCTCTGGCCTCGCGCTCCCCATCAACGCCAAACAAACTAACTTGGAGCTGAGCCCGGGCAAAGCCTGTGGCGCTAGAATGCGGGGCTCCCTGAGCGACCCGGGGTCCCGGCCTCCCCGGCAAAGAACGGTGTGATTTCGCGGGACGCGGATTCTGAGACAGAGGCCCTAACAGCTGCGGATTCCTTCTCTACAATTGGGACACCTCGTGAACACGTCCGCGTCTCACCCAGACTATCTAGGTTGGGGGAAGATGATATGGGCATGCGGCCCCCCTGAGCCTGCAGAGCGACCGGCTCATCCCTTTTGCACCCCCGCTTCTCTTGCCAACCCTCGCCTGGTGGATTTCCTCCCTCACTGGGCGCCTGGGGTTTAAGGCGTCTGGAGATCACCGCGTGCCTCGCACCCTAGCACCGGATCTCCCTGCGGATTGGCCGCGGAGGCTGGAGCAGGGGTTCAGGTGGGGACCTGAAAGAGCAAACCGGAGTATGAAGCTGTCACGCAGTGTGGGGGGGGGGGGTTCCTGAGAAAGCCCAGGAGCGTTTTGGCCAATGCGGGTTTTTACTTGAACTTCATTCAACATCTTTATCCCCCCGGTTTAAAGCACCACCTGGATTGTCCCAGGGTGAGCTGTGTTGGGTCTGGGATTAAGGCCCCAGGAGTGAAGCTTGAGGGGCAGCTTGGGGTTGGAGCCAGAGACTGGCCAGGGTGCGCCATCTCCCACGCAGGAAGAAGGGGCAGCCGGCCATCTATATGGCGTGTAGCTGCTAGAGGGTTTGACCAGTCCCGCCGGGCAAATGGAGTGGGTAACCCAGGCTTGAACCCAGAAACTCACTTTCAGCAGAGAACTGGGACTGAACGCTTCCATGCTGAGCATTTCAAGCCCCTGAGTCTCCTGGTGAGCTAGCGGGTGGTCGCAGGGGCCGGAAGGCAGGGATGGCAGTGTCTCCAATGCCCCCCAGAGAGAGACACTGGCTTCAGACAGCCCCTATCCCAGACAAGCCTCGCATGCTACCCCCGCAGAAAATTGCTTTGGGGATGGGGGAGGTCTGCAGGCTGGCTTTGTTTTGTTTTAAACTTAAGAAACTTTGTCTTGCCGGGGGTTCTGGGGCTCTTTGTCACCTGGCAGGCTGGAGGGAGGGTCCCGAGACTGTTGTAGGCACCTGGACAGCTTGCTTGCTCTGGCTACCTTAGATCTGAGCCTCTCAAAAGCAGGGATGTGCCCTGGCGGGGGGGGGGGGGGGCGGATTCCCTATGGGGTGTTAGCCACTCTTGTCAACAGGGCAAGGTAGCATGGGGAGGAAGCGATTCTGTGGGTGCCCTGTCCCCCAGACATACTCAGGACCCCAATAGGATCTGAATCTCCTCCCAGACCCTCCGGCCACTACCTTACCCTGGTCCCAGCCTTAGCACTAAGTTAGGGGAGACCACAGGAACCTTCTCCTTTGGCACTAAGCCGTTGGGTCTCTGGGTGGGGTTTTCTATCCTTCTTCCAATCCTGGGCAGGTTTCCCAGGACTTATAGAATTGGGGAACCACTGAGTCCTGGGGAGAGAAAGGTCTGACACCAGTGCTGGGGTATGCCAGGGGTAGGGGCAGGTTGGGCTCAGCTTGTGACAGCCCCTGTCCCTTTGTGGGGGTGCCCTTCTCACACCTACACACCAACACCCCCGCCCCCTTTCCTCCGCCTTTGGCCAGAAACTTCCTTTCTGGCTGCCGGCAGGTAGGTCCCTTCTTGCCAGGAATGTGCATATCCTGCTGGGCCCCTACTCCAAACACACCTCTTCCTTAGGGGGAAGAAAGCCCGGAGGAGGTGGGGGTGGGGGGCTTCCTTCGATGCAGTAATACCCTAAGTGTTTGCTGAGCCCCCCTACTCTGTCCGGCAGGTCCCAGGCTGGGCACTAGAGTGCCGAAGCCGTGAAGGCTGGGGTCTGCTCTCTGATCCTCATATTGTCAGGGTAGGAGAGACAGGTAAGGTATCACATCAGGGAGAGGAGAGTGGGAGCAGGGTGTCTGTTTCAGAGGAGAGGTGTGAGACGTGAGGGGAAGGAGGGGTCATTTCCTCAAGAAGACTTCCCTGCTCCGCCGGCCGGGTCTGGCAATGGCTGCACCCGCCTTTCCTACATCCTAACCCTTCACTACACCACCCCACCGTCTTGGTGGTTTGCTTGTCTCTCCCGCTGAAATCCAGGCCCCTCCACACCTATCCTGAGCACAGCGTCTTTACTTTCCTACTAGCCTAAACTGTGCAAAATACTAATTTCTTCTACCCAAGGAGCTCCACGCCATGTCCCTTCATGATCTTAGAACTCTCCCAGCTTCCCTAGACCAAGGCCAGGCAGATGCCACTTTTGACAGGATTCCATTGGCTGAAATGGTTTCCTTGGACTTGGTTCCAGAACTCTGGATCCCAGGGCAAGGAACTCAGGGCCTGCCCAGGGCAGACCATGGGTCAGAGTGGAAAAGGCTTTGGAACTGGCCAGCAGTGACGGGACTCTGGGGAACTCAATTAAGCTCTTGGAACCTCAGTTTGCTTATGTGTAAAGTGGGTCAATAATATCCACCTTAGACGATCCTTTTGGGAGTCGAACGGGAGAGTGTATGTAAAATCTGTACCACGGTGCCTGGCACATGGTAGCGCTGACCAACGGTGACTTTTATCATTAGATTCCCAGCACCGCCAGCCTGCACAGTGGACAGCATGTTGGAAATGCTTGAGTTTTAACCTCCATCTCATGGGCTGGGAAAATGAAGCCCAGAGAGAAGAAGCAACTTGTCTGATGTTCCACAGCGAATAAAATATGGGGCTCCCAACTCCTGGTGTAGCCAGTACGGCTTGGGGCTCTGCCGTGGGGAAGGGAGAAAGGAGGGGATGCGGAGGGCCTGTCAACTCCCCCCTCACTCCTTTACAAACTCAGGCCTGGGCCGCCCCTCTCCCCTCCGGTGACAAGGCTATGTTCTCTTCTCCTGCCTTCCCTTTAAGCGGGGAGGGTCTAGGTTCAGAATCTGGCATTTCCCACCCACACACAACCCTGGAACAGTCCAGTCATACATTACCCCCCACCCCCCACCATGCCCTTTTAAGGTGCTCATAGAGACAAATAAGAAACGGGAGGGAGAATTCCCCCGGGGTGTAGAGGAGGAAAAAATGGCTGGCACCATCTCTCTCCAAAAAGGGAGACTTCTGGGGCTTGGAACCCTAGCCTACACAGTCTTCTGGAAGTTTGGCCACCCATCTGAGATCAATTTGGGACCTACTATGGATGGATCATCTCAAAGAAGCAAAAAGAAACTTCAACTTAAAGCTTCTGGCTTTTTGCACTGCCTTACTGGATTGTCCGTGGGAACGCATACCTTCTTTACCCATTGCCAGTCCCACCTTGCCAGGATCACAGCAGGAAGGAACCCTGTGACTCCAAACCTTGTGGCTGCCGATGCAGTGGTCTGGGCAGGTCCCTCAGGAGTCTGAGCTCGGGGCATGCCTGCCTGAGCTAGAAATCTAGAGCTCCCAGCACAGAAAGTGCACATGTAGACAGGGCCATGGGATGTTGGGCTGTGAGACCAAGCGTCCTGTGCCTTGAGGGGGCCATCCAGGCCTGGGTCTCGTGGAGGCCTTCCTTCCCTCGATCCTTGTCCCAAATCTCCTTTCTGGGCCTTTGCCAGGCTGTCCCTCAGTCCAGGGCCTCCCAGCACCTTCTCCCCACCCTGACCAGAACCATGCAGCCTGGGCCCAGAATCTCAGTAGCTCTGCTGACCTCACCGGTCATCCTGTGCCCATCCTCTGCCCAGCTGGAGCCTCTAGAGCTGGGACCTGAGGGCCATTGGGCTCACTGGTGGTACTGGACACAGGTAAATAATGTTTTCTCTCCCACTCAGAACTGATTCCGATGGCACCTGACCTGGGCTGCCGGGCAAATGGGGGCGAGACGGTGGGTTTTCCTCAGACAGTAAGAGTGGAGTGGGTAGAATAGCGACCCTCTGGCATTTGTTCAAGGTAGGTGGAAGTTACCTAGAATTCTCACTGACAGCAAAGGAGGGACAAATGATGGTGACTAGAAGGCAGGTGACTCAGGGAGTCCTGGTCTCCACTCCACAAACATTGTGGAGCACTTACTGTGTGCAGTGGCAAGCAAGAGGGTCGAGGGGAAGAGGTGACTCGGTCGTGGCAACTTGGAAAATCAGAAATGGAGCAGGTGCCCCAGGGCTGATCTTGCAGATAGGGACTGTTGTGCTCTGGTCCTGATGCCCCCCAGGGGCGGCCAGCTGCCTGCGTTGGCCTGGGAGAGCCCTCAGGAGGGCTGCACTGTGTGAAGGGGAACTGGAGTGGGGGTGGGTGGGAGAGGGGGGCTCCCATTCTTATTTCCTCAACCCAGTGAGCTCCCTCCGATTGGGTCCCCCAGCTCTGGAGCCCACCCTTCCGGGAGACCGAGGCTGAAAGAAAGTGGTCCAAAAAAAGGGTAGCAGTGTACTTCCTCCTTTCTTTCAAAAGTGCCCTGGGCAGATGTGCATCCGCACCCTGCAAGGAAGGGCGTGCGCAAATCTGGGGAGAGATTTGGGGGAAAGATTGAATGGCAGGATTTGTGGGACACCCAGGGAGTGGCTGCAGCTGTAAGCACTTAGGGAGCAAAGCCGGAGCGCTGGAGAAGCTCCCTATCTTCTCAAGGCTTCCATACCACTGGATTGGAGCAGGAGGCGCTTGGGAGGGTCGGGTCTTGTTAAGGATGTAGCGTTGGTCCTCTTGGGAGAATCCCTCCTTTAGGAAGCCTCTGGGATATCTGCCCCACCCCCCACAACCCCTGAGAGCCAGGGCTACTGGTCTCCCCTCCCCAGCTCAGCACGCTTGCTTTGGGTTGCTTGCCTCCCCAGCCTTTTCCTGAGCTTCTGCGAGCGCATCAGTGCAAGTTGCAGGAAGCTCCTTAATCTCTTAGACCTGAGCTCGGGGATGCAGCATGGAGAAAGAGCCTGGGGCACGGGGCCCACTCCGCCCAGGGCCTGGGGGTCTAGGGAACGTTGGAAGGGGGGCTGCTTGTCTTTTAGCCCCTGGGAGGGCGGCCTGTGCCCGCGTGCTGCACTCTATTCTCTTGGCGATGACTTCGCAGGTCTGGGTGGTAAACAAGGTCTGTATTCACCAGTCGTCACACTGCTACCAGCTTCCTAATTCCCTCTAAGACCTTAGGCATGGCCAACTTCTCTCTGGGCCTCAGCTTTCCTAACTGCACAGAGGACGAGGGATCACCCGTGGGCTCCTCTCCCGGGCCTCTGCAGGCCGAAACTGCGGTTGGGCATGGGGCAGAGAAGAGACTGGAAGGTCTCAGTGCACTCCCCCTTTGTTCCCGCGCCCAGAGCCTGCTGCCTCTGCCACTCTTTCCCAAAAGGGGCGCTGTGGAACATGGGGCAGGCGACCCGAGGCCCAGTCAGGTCTCCTCCTTCCCAATTAGGCAGCGGAGCCTGATTAAAAGGGGGTGCTGCCCGCCCCCCCTCCTGCCCGATCTCCATCGACGAGATTTCCCTTCATCAGAATCTCACATCCTCCAGAAATTAATTTGATGCCTCTTGTTATCAATTAATTGAATCTCGTTGGGAGAGAGAGCTCAGCAAGGCAGGCTGCAGCTTGGCCCTTGTATGCTGCCGTTCTGCCCTCCCCCTCACATCAGGACAGCCTCTCCCCCCCCCCCCCCTCCATTTCTCTGTTTCTGCCTTGCTTTTATTCCACTTATTTTCTAAAACCACCGCTGGGAACCCTTTTGCCCAGTTTGGCTTGGATGGTACCCATGGACTGGACACTCCCTGGGCTTCACCCTTTCTGAGCTGGGGAGGGGGATAGGTCCTCTCTCCTGGGCCCTGTTCCGCCCCTCCTTAAATCAACAAAACCTCACCCTTTGGGAATTTGGCCCTGACCCTGACCCTGACCCTGTGC
This sequence comes from Acinonyx jubatus, assembly GCF_027475565.1. Lineage (NCBI taxonomy): Eukaryota > Metazoa > Chordata > Mammalia > Carnivora > Felidae > Acinonyx > Acinonyx jubatus. The sequence goes on along the minus strand of NC_069385.1, from coordinate 110,474,635 downwards.
ACTCCAGGGGCTGCTGGTGAGAAACTTGGAGAGGAGGACTGGGGGAGGGAGAACTAGGGACAGACTCCAAGGAGCTTCTCCCACTAGACACCCACACCCTAGATGGGGGAGGGAACACTGGAGGACCAGGCTAGGGACATGTCAGCCATCAGGATTTTGTTCATTCATCTTTTTTTAGAAGAGGCAGTTAGGAGCTATTGCCCCTGCTAGAGCCGATCACTGTAGGGGGCGAGGGCACAGATGTGTGCTACCTCCTGGCTGCCCAAGAGCTGAGGCAGGCATCTGAAGGAACAAGAAGGTAAATGGAAGGTGAAAGAGGAAGGTTCTAGAAGACATCCCTATCTGGGAGGGGGCTGTGGCAGGTACAGGGTACAACTAAGTGGTCACCAGACCCTGACTGAGGAGCCGGGCCTTGCCATTTCACATACTTTCTTGTTCTGATCCTCATAACACCCCTGAGAGATCCTCTAGGCAGTGATACGCGTTACTCTGAATTGGCGAGCGAGGGACCCGGGGGTAGAGTGGAAATGTAACTTGCCCAGGGCCAGTTAAAAACGGATGGTGGGGGACAATTGTCCTGTTTTCTACCATGGCGGGAATTATGGGGTCTTGTGTCTCCAGGAGCCTGTTTGAAGCTAAAACCAGCCCATCCCTGCCCAGGTGAGCCTGTCTGTGAAAGTCATCATCACCCTCTTCCCTGTCCCCCAAACTTATTTACTTTTTGTTGGGGAGAGGGGAGACTCTCTTCCAAGAATGGAATCTCAGGTGGGGACTAGAGAAGAACTAGGCATAAGTCACCTTTCTGGAACTCATTTGGAACAGGGAAAGAGGTGAGGAAGGATGCTGAATCTTATGTATTCGGATGTGGCTGTGTTTTAGATGCCCCTTGAGTTGGTACCCAAGATCCCTGTAAATGCCACACCTAAATATCGTGAGGGGAGACAGAGAGAGGGCCCAGGGCCTGTCAGGGACAGGTTAGGCCTAAAGCAGTCAAGGCCCCAGGAAGGGCCAGACCAGTGATCTGTCCCAGGCTGGCCAGAGCCCCTCCTTTGCTCACGGGAGCCCCCTGGTGCCAAGGGCACTACCAGAACCAGGCTCCAGATGGCCACTCAGGCCCTGGATGAGTCGCCCCCACCCCTTAACCAGCAGGCCCCCCCACGTAAGACGTCACTATTTAATTAGCCATCTCTGATTAACCAAACTTGGCATTCGGCTTCTCTTGCCCTCATCTTTCCCAGCTCCGAATCAATGGCTTTGATATGCTAATTAGGGAGTAATTTAATTTCAAAAGGCCGCAATTAACAAGGGTGTTGTGGACATGCTGTAGTTAAGCGGAGTAATCTAATTTGCATTAGTAACAAGCAGGGACTAATTAGAAGCTTAATTAGACACTTAGATGGCTCTTATGTTTACTTTCTTAATGAGATGGAGTGGGATCTTTGGTTCTCTTTCTTTTTCTTTCTTCCTTTTTTTTTTTTTTTTTTCCATTGTTAATTCTTCCTCTTGGTCTGGTTGTAGAAAGGAGTGTTGAGGGAGGCCACCTTGCTAGGGCCTGGTGGAAGCATTTTAGGGCCAGAGCCAGGGGAGAAAGTCCACTGTGCAGGGGTGGGTGGGTGGCAATGGTGAGGAAAGGTTCAGATCCCAGGGAGATTGCAGAGTGACTGCCCCAAGCGAGGCTTGCGGCTTCTGAGGTGGGAGTCAGGAGAAGAGCACTGGTTTGGGAGTCAGAAGAGCTGTAGGATTTCAGTTTGGCTCAGACTTCTAGCAGCCAGGTGACCTCGTCAAGTCACTAGGCATCTTCAAAGAATGGTTCCTTCGTCTGTCAAATGCATGCCAGATTGTATGAAGACGAGAGATGACAGGGGTGTGGGAAAGGGCTTCCAAGGACTCTGCGAGTGGAATGGTTGTTATTAAAATAAAATAGAGTCACAGATTTTGTGCCCAGTCTTCACTTCCTTGTGACTCAGCTTAGAAGTCACCTCCCACCTGAGGAGCCTTCCCAGAGTAGGCTTCCCTGGAGCATTCCCTCCAGGCACCCATAGCCAGGCCCCCCCCCCCCCCCCCCCCCCCCGTGTCAATTTAACATAACATTTGTAAAGTTGTGTGTAGTATAGAGCAGAGGTTCTCAACCCTGGCTGCAGTTGAAGTTTAGAATACTTGGAAAAGATTTTAAAATTATCCACGCCTGGGTCCCACACCCCAGAGTCCAATTTAATTGATCCAGGGTGGAGCCTAGGTACTGTTTTTGTTTTGTTGTTGTTGTTTTAACACCCTGTTTGCCCGCATGTCTCCCTTTCTCCTCCACCAACTGGTAAGCCCCGCAAAAGCAAGGGCTGTGCTTTCTTCCCTCCATATGCCCAGACCCCCCTGTGTTCAGAGGGCCACCAGCCAGCTGTACCCTGTCAACTCACCCAGACTTGACAGTGTTGCGTTTTGAGAACTTTATACAGGATCTGAGAGTCTTCTGGAGACAGACCTGAGGAAAATGGAGGGAAAATGCTGAAAAGGTGAGGGGCTTATAAGTCCTCCAGGATATGGGTGCATTGCTGAAGGGAGGATAAAATTGGTACCAAGTTTTTGGACATCAAGTGGGGAACAAATGCATTAACAGCCTTAAAAAGAGGCAGTTCTACCTAAACATATATCGTAAACAAATAGTTAGAAATGTAGAGTATTCCGTTCACAGAAGGGTGTTTATTGCAGAGTCATAGTAAAAAAAAAAAAAAATTGGTAACGGTCTAGATATCCAACTCTGGGCGATTGGCTAACTAAGTTCTGGAACACGCAGCCCATTCGAGCAACTATGTGGCCACTAAAAACTGTTGCTTAAAATATTTGATGTCATGTGGAAATGGTTATGATAGTAAGTGGTGAGTGGAAAAATAGGAAAATTCAAACCATGTACAGATTATGACCCCAATTTCACTTTTTAAATGTTTATATGCCAAAGAGGGTGAACACGAAGAGAAGGGGTAGATCCCAACAGGCCAGCTCCCTGGGTGGCAGAATTATGGGTACGACTTTTTTTTCTTTGTACTTTTTTTTCCCCCTCTTCAAAATTTTCTACCAAAGTGTCTGTTACTTTTACGATTGGGAAATAAAGTTATTTGAAACTCGGAGAACTTGGAACAGCCCAGGATGGTGGCTCACCTTCCAAATCACAGAGGCTCGTTGCCGCCTTTTAGAGAGGCATGTCCTCACCCTGCCACCTGCACAAAACTCCTCGGGCCCTGAAGTTTTGTGCTGAGAGGTCTTGAATGGTCGCTAACATTGGGGCAGGTGGCTGCTAGTGTGTCATTTAGGGAGAGTCGCGAAGTACAGGCAGGACATGGGCTTGGAGAGGGATTAAGCTTTTTCTGGAACCCAGGAGAGCCCCCATCTTCTTGGGGGGAATTGGCTTAGTCATAAAGCCAGGTAGTGACGGGACTCACATCATTCTTCTCTGGTTTGGGGACCCATTTTGGAACTATAGAGACATTCTCACCCATGGGCCCTACCTCACTTTCCTCAAATGCTGAACCAAGAGCTGTGGTAAGGGGATGGGCTCATAATCCATAGCCCACTCAGAGTTGAGTTGTAGCAGGTCCTTCTGGGCCCCCATAATTATACTAACTACCCTTCTCTGAATGCCTTCTTCCTGCAGTGTATTTTATTTCATATCACAGCAACCCTGAAAGGAAGGCTTATTGGTATTAGCCCCAAATCAGGAAACCAAGGCTCAGACTGGTGACCTCACTGCTCAGTGCTCTCATTACAAAGATAATAAGAGACCAGAAAAGGGCCAGCAGGTAGGATGGCAAATGAGTGGCTAGCAAAGGAGGGCCAAGGCCAAAGGTGGCTGCTGCCTGAACGAACCCTCAGCTCTTCCGGTAGCCTGAGCCAGTAGGCTTTGGGGGCCTGAGCTGAATGAGGGAGGGGGATCCCGGGGCCTTTGGATGACAAATTGGGAAGCATCCTTCAGTTACTTGTAAGGTCAGTGCTTATTGCTCTGAAAAGCCCTCTGCTTTATGTCCCTGACACAAGTAAGATCTGATAGTAGGACAGCTAGAAAAAAAGGAAAAGAAAGAAGGAAATATAAGCTGTCTTCATGCTCTGTTCCCTGTGGTACCCACGTCTTTTTATGTAATCTAGCAGTATGTCCATTTCAAGGACTTGTAGCTCTGGAGAAGTCTGAAACTGGCAACCTCTCTTATAAAATAAGGGCCTTTGCATATGCTGTTTCCCCTGCATTCAGTGTACACTTCGCCTGGCCAACACCTACTCATCTCTCATTTCTGAGCATAAATGCCATTTCCTTAAAAAGAAGGCCTTCCTTGCGCCGCCCCCGCCCCGTTTAAATTAGATTCCCCTGTTTATTCCCTGTACTCAGCATTTGATAGAACCTACTTTATTTGAGCCTATCTATTTATTTGCATCCTTATTTATCATCTGCCTCCCCTCAAGGGAACCATAAGGCCCAGCATAGAAGGTCTGCATACTCAGAGCGTGGCACGCTGTAGGCATTTACCTATATGTGGAACCAGTGAACGGATGGAGGGTCATTGCTGGTGAAATACGCCCCAGGCCATCCACCGGAAGAGAGAGAAGAACTCCGTTCATGGCCAAAACTCTACTAGTGGCTAAATGTTCAAAATGACAAATGCCTGGGGCCCCTGGGTGGCCCAGTTGGTTAAGGGTCCAACTCTTGATTTTGGCTCAGGTCATGATCTCATGCTCTCTCTCAAAATAAATTTAAAAATTAAAAAAACAAAAGAAGGGGAAATTCTGGAAAAAAAAAAAAGACAAATGCTAGATTTACCTAGTAAAAAGGGGTGCGGGGAGTAGGACCCCCGTTATTACAAGTTGCCCTCGGAGCATCTAGGACACTACGCTGGCCACTACTGTACCGGCTTGTTCACGATTTTTATTTTTTATTTTTTAAAAACTGTTTTTTAACATTTATTTATTTTTGAGAGAGCGTGAGCAGGGGAGGGGAAGAGAGAGAGGGAGACACAGAATCTGAAGCAGGCTCCAGGCGCTGAGCTGTCAGCACAGAGCCCGACGTGGGGCTCGAACCCACAAACCATGAGATCATGACCTGAGCCGAAGTCAGGCGACTGAGCCACCCAGGCACCCCTTGTTCAAGATTTTTAAACCTGCAAAGGGCAGGGACCAAATTCCAGGTTCCTTCCTGAAAAATAGATCCTCACTGTTTGTCTTCTTTTTATTTATTTTTTTTTAAAGTAAGCTCTTTACCCATTGTGGGTCTCGAACTCACTACCCTGAGATCAAGAGTCACATGCTCCACCAACTGAGCCAGTTAGGTGCTGCCCTCATTGTCTGTCTTAAGCAGGCACTAAATCCCTATTGAATGAATAAATGGCCTTGGAGACGGATCATCTCATTTTGGCCACCAGGCAGCTCATAAACTAAAGTCAGTGGCCATCATCGGGGACACCTGTTGTCTTGGATGAGCAGCCTCAACATTTAAGTGGAAACTTTTTAGAAATGAAAATTCTCAGGCTGGGTCCCAATCTACTGAATCAGAAACTCTGGGCCTGTGGCCCAGTAATCTGTGTTCTAACAAGCCCACCTAGGTAATTCTGATGTATTCAAGTTTGAGATCCTCTGGCTTAAGGTTTTGGTCCATTCGTTCTCCCTTTCTACTACCCAGTGACATTGTATTTTAAGAAGCTTCATCCGCCTTTTATTGCAGTCTGCTTCCTGACCTTCCTTGGAAGCTGATAGGGGTGTACATTGTAAATAGATAGCTGCATCTAGTCTAGTTTTCCCCGTTATACAGAGGAGAAAAGAGGGGAATGAACTTGGCCCAAGTCACACAGCAAGTTAGTGATACAGACCTGGGGCTAAGATGCCGGGTTTCCCAACTTCCAGTCTCAGGCTTTCAGCTGTCTCTCCGCCTAGGTTATGGGTTTGCGGAGCGCTGGAAACCGTGTGTACTTATTTCATCTCAAACCGCCACCATTGCTATGGGTACAGGTTACCTGTGGTCACGCCCCCACCGGTTTTGCTCGGATTAAAGCTAGGAGTGCCTCCTCGGGCTGTCCAGCTTCGCGCATGCACGTGTGCGCTGGGGTCTGCCCCGCCCCCTTCCCTCCCTCCCTCCCTCGCGGGTAAACTCCGGGCATCCATCAGTCTGTTAATTGCACTAATTAGAGATCGCGGAGGTGTTAATTGGAAAACCCTGGTATTGTGCCTGTTTGGGGAAGAAAACGTCAATAAAAATTAATTGATGAGTTGGCAGGGCGGGCGGCGCGGGTTCACTGCGAGGCACAGGGTGTCGTGGCAAATGTTACCGCTCAGATTAAGCGATTGTTAATTAAAAAGCTACGGTAATTAATACTCCCTTCACCATATGTGCCCGCGGGAAAGGCACAAAGGTTTCTCCGCGTGTGGGGCTCCCTGTCCCTCTTCGAAGGTCTCACCCCAAAACACCCTAGTCCTTGGGTTCTCCTTTTAGCCACAAGGTGGGTAGAACTCCTCACTTCCGGCCTGGGAGGGGACAAGGTGGACCAGGAAAGTTACAAGGAGGCCTCCCTTGTTAAGTGCCCCCTGGGGTTCTTCGAAGGGCCAGGAGCCTCAGGGGAAGTGGGAGCCCCCAGGGGCCCGCTGCCTCCCCCAGAGAGGAAGAGAAGGCTGCGGCTTTGACCCAGCTTCCTTCCTTCCTTCCTTCCTTCCGACAATGTCTGGGGGAGCTTCAGGGCTTGGCCCCAGGCTGAGGTGCCCGGGTTCCCCAAGGGGTTCCCTGAGAGAAAGGAGACAGGGAGCTGCCTAAGGGCGGGACTAGAGAACCAGAGAGAAATCCTAGGCCACATAAAACAACCCAGCCTGAGTCGCTTTCCCCTGCCCCCAACACGTGGTAGAAGAGGGGTCAGGGAAGGCGGAGGGTGGGGGATGAGGGCCCCATGTTTAGCGAATCCTAGAAAGATCTAATTTCCCCCTTACTTGCTGTGCGAAGGAGGAAAGACCAACCCAGTGACTTGGGCAAGGGGCAGTGACTTGCCCAAGGTCACAGAGCTGGCCCTTGAAACCAGATGGTCTCCTTCCCAGAGCTTCTCTCCTCATCTGCAGGTGTCTGCTGCTCTTTGCTGAGGAAACGGGTGACTGGGGGAGGAGTGTGTGGAGAGAGAGGGAAGGGGTAGAGTGAAAAAAAGAGGGAGCCCTTGGAGGGGGCCCCCCACCCCATTACCAGAGGAGGAAGCTCAGGTTGACGTTGGGTGGAGCCCTTCTTTGGGTGAGGGACCACAGCTGTAATTCAAATGGACCCTTGGTGGCTCCCACCGGCCCTAGAACACTGTGGCTTCAGGTGCACCTGCTGGAAGAGGGAGTTTTACTCCTGGAGCTTCAAAGTTAGATAAGACCTTCAAGACCACCTCTCCATGCAGAGAGGGGGAAATTGAGCCCCAAAGGAAGAGGAAGGCAAAGGTTTCATAGCTGGTTGTGGCTGAGCCCAGGCCCCTCCCTTCTTAGCCCGAGTCCGGGCTCTCTGGGCATTGCTGTAAAGGCCTGCGTCTGCACCCCGTGCCTGGCTGTCTGGCCCTCTGAGCCTGCTCACCCACCGTGCAGGGAACACCCCAGTGCTGTTGCAATGCCCAGCGGAGAAATGGGCAGGAGGCATGAGGCTGCTGGTGTGCTCATCTTCAGAGGGCAGGGTGTCCCAGGGTAGAGGAGGTGAGGTTGCGGAGATACAGGGAACACGTGCAGGTTTGGGTGTATGTTGGTGGGCGGGTGGGAGCATGGAAGGAGGTGAAAGCCCCGGGAGAGGGCAGAGCGTGCCACATGGGAATTAATGCCATTCATACACCCTGCGGAAATGACTTTTCAAATGCATATAATCTCAAGCATGCAAATGAGAGGCTTGCTTCACCCTGTTTAATATGAATGATCGGCCCCTGAATAGCTATTATTACACGCCACATTGCAGCAATTATGTTGTTCACTGGGTGTCGCTCTGTTCCCCCCCCCCCCCATAAAAAGACGGAAAAGAAAGGGACACCTCTGTTAGGAGCCTCCTTCCTTTTTTCTCCCTTTTTCCAAACTTGCTGTCTGATCTACAACTTTATACTGTGTGTGTGCGTGAGTGCTGGAAGGGGGGGCACTCTCCTTTACCCCAGGGAAAGTGCTGGATTCTCTTTCCTTTCTCCTTTGCACACACACACACACCCCTGAGGCTCTAGTCTTTGTCCCCTGGGGCCCAGGAGTTCTCAGATCTCAGAGAAGCTAGACTTGGAATCAAGGCAGGCAGCTGCTCTCCACCCCGAGCAGGGCCAGGATTGGGGGAGAGGAAGCAGAGTGGGCCTCTGCTGTCTCCCCATCCCCCTTATGTGTAGCTGGGGCCCAGGCCTGAGTGGGGGAAGGTGCTCTGTAGGCCGATGGCAGGGATCAGGGTGGGTGGCTCGGAGGAGGGGGCTGGGGCCCTGTGCTCTGACGGGTGGAGGATGGCGCCCACCCCATCCATCATTTGGCAGCCACTGGCCCTCGGGCTGACATGGCCATTAAGGCCTGGGACCAAGTGCTCAATCTCTTCCGAACCATCGCCCCCAACCTCACCCTCGCCCCTGGCCCACCTCCTCTCAGAACTCAGGAGTGAGACCAGCCACTGGGGGTGGGCGCTGGGGAGACAAGCCCTTGGAAACACACAGAAATGCACAAACATGGGACACGCTAACAGCACAGGGTCACCCAGGAAGCCACACAGATCCATCCACTAGGACAAAGAAACCTAGAGTCACAGATGGAGAGGGGCCACAAGAGCAGCGATGTGGCACACGTGACCGGTGGGCTCCCCGTGGACCCCTTGGCACCTCTCAGTCCCCCCGCCCCCACCAATCCCTCCAATACCCTCACACGGCTCCCAACTCTGCTTCCAGCAGGGACAAAAACAGCAAGTGGCCCAGCAGAGCGAGGGAAAAGAGTTCTTCTGGAGTGAAGGGAGAGAATTTTCGGGCCAAGAGAGATCCAGAGAAATAATCCAGTCTCTCCCAGCAGCTTTCTGGTCTGCTTCCTGCAAAGGCCCTCATCCACTTACCTGTGGGGAGTCCCATGTGGTTGTGGGTCTGCCTAGACCAAAAAGGGATCAAGAAGGGAAGAAAGAACACTGGCTGGCTTCCATAGACTCCTCAAGCTCTATGTGGTCTTGGCCTCTCTGAGCCTGAGAGTCTTCAGCCTTACAAATAGGGCAGGTGGAGAAGGGGTGGATTGGAGTGGACACCCCTGAGTGGTTTACGTGTGCTGTTGTATTTCCTCCTCACAGAACTCTTAAGAGGCTGAAATTAATAACTTTTACAGACAAAGAAACTGAGGGTTAGGGCTGAGTTTTTTGTTGTTTGGTTGTTTTTTTTTTTTTAAGTAATCTCTATACCCACACCGTGGGGCCCGTTGAGATCAGAAGTCACATGCTCTTCCAGCTGAGCCAGCCAGGCGCCCAAGGTTTAAGGGAGTTTAAGACCTGAGTCAAAGATCAGTGATGGATACCAACCAGGTCCCTTTTAACTGCAATCCACGTTCCTCTCAAGGGGCTATGGCTTTGGGGATAGCCAGGGACTGGGGACACTGCAGACTTTGAAAGCAGCCCTGGATGCTAAAGCCCCCTGTCTGCGTCACAGTGTGCTCCTACATGCCCCCTGCCCCTGCCCCAAAGATGTGGGAACCTCCTTGAGTGGTAGAAGGAAGCTCAGGCCTCCTCCTTTGCCTGGCTACCTTCGACCGCTCCAAACATTCCCTCTCTTTCTGGGAATGTTTCCACCACTCATTGAAAAGCAGCTAGGGAAGGGAGGGAGGGAGGGCACAGGATTCAGGCCTTGACTCTTTGCCCCGAACTCTCTGGACTCTCAGTTTTCCCATCTGTAAAAGAAGGAACCATGGTGCTTGTAGAAACAGTGAAGGTTATTGGGTGTCTACTTTTGGCCAGGTGCTGGGCTGAGGGCTTTAGAATGGAAGGTCAGAGACGTGGGACCACTGGCTGCCTTCCCTGCACACCTCCAGGCCCACCTGAGTGGCTCCCAGCAGGTGCTGGGCAAAAGGGCAACCATTTTTACTATGGAACAAACATAGATTAGAGCCTTTCTGGGTTCTGGGGAAGGAGACCCTATAAGGAGGCCCTGCCCTGGTTGGTCTCTATCTATGGGGAACATACAGAGAGGTCATTCATGTTGGTGGGGCTGGGGTGCAACCTATCCCTTTGCTATCCTAGCTGGACCCTAGCTTCCCCAAGACCCTGGCCTGGAGGGAGAGGCCAAAACAGGTTTCTGACACCACCCTCCCCAGGGGCAGGGGTGAAGGCATCACCTCCTCCCCTTCCCTGCCAAGGTCTCCTGGAAGTCTAGAAAATGTGGGGGAGGAGGGCAGTGGGGCCTCAGCCTGAAGCTGCCCCCTCCCTGGGGCCGAGGGGAGAGGGTGACATTGGGAGGGGGGCCGCCCCCCAAGAGGGTTCCCAGGAGCTGCTTCCAGGAAGTTGAGGAGGAGGCGATGCCCTAGGACTGGGGAGGATGGCGGTAGTGTGATGTTGGGGGGGGGGGGTGGTTAAGGGGCTTTTTGTTGGTGTTGAGGGGTTTCGGTGGCCGCCCCTGGGGTAGAACCCTGTCCAGCCTGGAGTCTCAGCCCCTCCCCCACGTCTCTCCTCCCCCACTAGGTCCCGCTAGAGCGACATGATGGTGGAATCCGCCTCGGAGACAATCAGGTCGGCTCCGTCTGGTCAGAACGGCGTGGGCAGCATCTCCGGGCAGGCGGATGGCGGCGGCGGCGGCGGCGGGGCTGGGGCTTCGGGCACCGGCGGAGGCGGCGCGGGCAGGGACACGGCTGCGGGCGCCGACAGCAACGGCGAGATGAGCCCCGCGGAGCTGCTGCACTTCCAGCAGCAACAGGTAGGAGCAGCCGCCCCTTCCCGGCCACCGGGAGGAGAGGGGGCTCGCCTGGCCTCTTCCCTCTCCCTCCTGACGACGACGTGGGCCCCAGGCTTCCTGCCCAGCAGCCTCACTTTCAACCTTCTTGAAAAGGGCCAGCCCTCCAAGGACTCCTGCTCCCTCGAATTCTAGTGGCCACCTTGGGGCAGGCAGAGGGAGGGCGGGGGCTCCCAGGAGAAGTGGGACCCAGGAGGACCCGAGGTCAGGGAGCTTAGGGCAGTCTCAGAAAGACCCATGAAGACAGATGCCTGGGCAGTAGGCTGGAGAGTGTGCATCTGGGATGGCTGGGCGCCTGGGCTCTCCTCCTGCACACTGGCTAAGTGAACAGCGTTGGGAGACGGAGACCCCGCTTTAGGTGCATGCCTCTTGGAGGAAGGGGGCTGTGTATACACCGTCTTCACTTTATTTGTATTGTAAAACATTCCCCACCTCCATGTCTGCCTGGGCCCCTGACCCAAGCTGTGAAGAAATTAAACTTCCAGGCACCAGAGTCCAAAGCAGCTAGTAAAAGGCCAAGAGCAACAGGCAAAGTCAGGCCTCCATTTTTAGGGCTCAGACTGGGGATCCCTATCTGCGTCCCCCTTCCCATTTCTCCCCTTCGTCATTCCCACCCTCAAATACAGAGTTCAGGAGTTCAAGACCAGCTGCTGACGTTCCAGAGGCTCTGGGGTGGGGAGCCTGGTTGGATGATGACAGAGCAGGGGCCCCAGGCCCTGGCCCCATGGCCCCACCCCTGGAAAAATGGAGAATCATGCTTGACAAGTTCAGGAGAACCGGCCCAGCCAGCCTCAGCCTTGGGATTCTCCTTCTCTCATTTGACTGCTCAGCCAGGCACACTGGAGGCACAGCCCCTTGGGGGCTCTGCTGGGAATGTGGAAAAGTCGGGTCTACATGTAGTCCCCGCCCATGCCTCAAGCGTGCACAGATGTGTGTACCCATATTGCCCTCACACTCTCTCCCAGGCTCACGCTGGGGCTCCTCCCTCAACTGCATAGCCCCTAAGGGGCCCTTTCCCACCACACTTGTGGAACCCAAGGTCAGACTGGAAGCCCAGCACCCTGTACTGAGTTGCTCATCTACCACTAACACAAACTGAACAAACCCAGGTTAAGTCCCAGCCAGCCTCTTACAGCAGTGTGACCTTGACCTAGTCATGGGCCCTCCCTGAGCCTTGGCCTCCTTGACACCCTAAAGTACAGGGTTTTTAGGATCAGGTGCAATTTGAGTGTGAGATCCCTGCACACAGTGCGTTGTTGATGTGGATACTAACCGAACTGAGGACTTTAGAAATCACTTCCTCTTGCAAACTATGGACAGGGGAACAGGAAGGACCTGTCACCTTTCCCTGGGGAGATAGCACTGGGGAGTTTGCTGGCATCTCCCAAGACTTCCTAAGCAGGATCTCTGCGGAAGAGACCCTCAGAGTCTGTGCCACCTACCGGGGACAGAAGGTCAAAGGGCAAAACCTACCCCTTAGGAAAATAACAAACACACCCCACCGGAAGTCTCCAAGGCCACCCATTTTATACAGCCACCTCTTCCCCTCCCTCACCTCTATGCACACAGAGCTAGGAAAGATTTGAATGTGGTGGGGGATGGGCTGTGGGGGAATACTGAAACTGGAAAGTGTCTTTTAAAACAATTACTTAAAACTGCAGAGTAAACACAGATATCTCTATAACTGGGGAGATGTGTAGGGCAGGGAGAGACAGAACTGTCTGTACTGATCAGGTTTCTTCTTTCTGCATTGCACATAAGCCATGTTTTGCCATCTATATTCCACGTTCTAGTTATTCCTGTTTGTTTTGGGGACTATCCCAAAGTCCTGGAAAATCCTATATCTGTTTCACAAATAAACTGGGGTGGAGCTTTGGAGGCAGGCGGACGGCTGTTTTATCCATTTGGGCTCACTATGGGCCTGGGGCCTGGGGCCAAGGAAAATATTTGAGACTTTAAAAAGGTTCTATTGGCTCCAAACTATGAGAGAACCCTGCAAAATTACAATTATAAATGTTTCAATTAAAGGGAAAGTCTGTGGACGGTCCTTCTACCCCCGTACGAGCAAGGCTTTGAGGAAAGCTTCAGGGGTAACACTCTCTGGTACCCCCAACAACAAATGTTCCTGATTGTTTGTGGAGTAGAATAACTGTAGAGAAGAAAGCCTGGCCCAACGGGTTCCTCCTCCCTCTCCTCCATCCCATCCAGGAAGTCCTTTGAGGACAAACCAACAAATACCTTGCCTCTGTTTGGTGCTTTGGGTCTTTCTCCTATATGGTGTCATTTAACTGCCTCCCCAGCCCTGGGAAGTGGGTGTTACTATTATTCCCATTTCACAGGTGAGGGGGGCACTGGCTGGTCCAGGTGACACAGGAACAGCTGCAGCTAGACCTCAGGTCTCCCAATTCCTAGTTCAGGGCTCAACACAGCCTCCTTTTGGCTGCTGCCACCTCACACAGTCCCTTGTAGGAAGTGGAGGGAGTAAGGCCTGGAGCATAGTAGGTGCTAAACTAAACGTCTGCTGGTGAGTATATGAGAGGACTCTATTCCCAACCCTAAAAGCTCTTAAAATAAACAAACAAAAGCAACACTGCCGGCCCTAAGGAGCCACTGTAGAGGGAGGTTAGGGGTGGGTGTACAGTCTGCATTAGTCCCATCCCGCCTCCTTGGGCCGCCAAGCCCCTCTCCCTGTTTCCATCTGCCTGTTGGTCTCTGTCCCTCCATTCTAGGTAAACAAGCCCTGGAAGTGCAGTCTTAGCCTTTGGGAGTAATGAGTTGACAGAGGAGAGAGAGATAAACAGGGCAAGTCAGAAGTCAGGCCAGTGACAGGACTTCAGGCTGAAACAAACAGTACTAGAGACGGTGGCCGCATCACTTTGGAACAAGATCAGGCACTCGTTTCCATGCAACAGCAGGCCGGGAGCTTGTTTAAACAGAGGCTGGGGGGTGGGAGTAAGGGGGTGACATGGCGTGGCTGCCAGGCCCCATCTGACTGGAGAGAGGGTCCGTGGCTGGCTGCCCCGTTTCAGCCGTCAAGGCCCCAGCTTCCGGCTCCCTCCTGTCAACCCGCTTATGGATGAGTGATAGAGCCATACCACCTCCACTCTGTCCTTGGGGCTTTCGTGGGGTCTCCAATCTCACCCCCTTATGGAGAACGTTCCCTGAGAAGAAGGCCTTGGAGTGTGCATTCATTCAGCAAACAAGCATCGAACCTTATTTGTACCAGCACCCTGCTGGCCAGCCAGCTGGAGGTGATGATCCCCAGCAGCTATTAAAGAATACCCTGGACCCAGCAGACCTGCCAGCCACCTCCCGTTGCCGTCCCCTTCCTTCACCAAGGCAGAGTCTCCTTCCTCATGGCTCCTTCCTCCCTTATTTCCCTCTGATGGCTTTTTTCTTTGAAGGTTGCCCTTGCATTTCCTTCTATTCTGGTTTCACCTGTATGAAATGTTCCCAGTTGTGGGGGCTTTCCTCAGGGACTGCACGGATACCCTTTGAGCTCTGTGATGGGGGGCAGTGAGGGCCGGGACGAGTGTGGGAAGTGGAGGGCCTACAGAGGCCTTGGGGACGGGCCAGGCCGCTCTGGCCCAGGAGAGCTGGACCTGGGGCCGGGAGGGCTGGGCCAGGCAGGGTGGGGGCTGGCAGGGCTGCTGGCGGCCGCGCTGAAAGGCGTCCTGGGCCTCCGGAGCCTGCACTTCCATTGTCCTCGGGTTTCGGGGGTGACAGGTCAGCGAGGGTCACAGGAGGGTTGCCTAGCGTCTGGGAACTCCCACCGCAGTTGCTGTGGCAACCGAGGCCAAATCCCACCCTGTTCACATCCTGTGAGGAGATTCAAAGACGTTGGGGGGCTCTGCACATTAATGGGCTTTTAACTCACCCCCTCCTAAGAGATGATCGGGGTGGGGGGACGTCAGGGCGAGGAGGAAAAGAAGAATGGAAGACATTTTTGTTTCCTTCCCCCATCTGGCTGTCCTCTGCGCAGGCTACTTAGGGGGATGGGGTGGAAAGGGGAGCCTTCTAGGGTGAATTAGCACAGACACCCCCCCCCCCCCCCGCCTCACACAGTCCTCAGTGGTCTTCAGTCTTCAGGTCTGGGGCCCATTTCTCCCTGGGACTCACGCCCCAGATTTACTCTTCCTCTCTGATCCCACACCTTTTGGACTCTTCTTTTGGTAGAATGAGCTCTTCCCCAGGAGGCGTGGGGGGCGGGGGGGGCCTGAAGGGAGAGTTGGGGCCCCAGCACCCCAGAGAGGAGACTTAGGAACTTGTCAGTGAAGCCCTTGACTTTCCAACAGCTGTAGCATAGCATGTGGAAACTACTTTCCCACCGCTGCTGGAACAGAGGGCTGGTGAGTAGGGCCCAGCAGGAAGGCATTCTTTGGGGTTGTGCAGGGAGAAGGCCTTAACCCCCTTCTTATATCCTTCCTGGGTTACTAAGCCAAAGGCCACCCTGTTTTATGTGTCTGCCTCCAAGTCCCCAGGAGGGTGCTAGGGCAAGAAGGGTGGAAAAGGCAGAGGAGAGGCCCCGGGCCCAGGAAAAGGGGCCCAGGTCCTTGCTTTGCTGGGACTGGGAGGGAACCAGCCCACTCTACCACTAGCCTTCCCTTCTGGTATGGAATTCTGAGACTTCCTCTTTCCCAGGCCAACCCCCTTTTATGCCAGGGCTCTTGTCCTTACTCATTGGGAATTTGGAGACAGAAGGGAGAATTTGGGGGAGGGGTGGCTGAATGTGGAGGGGTGGCTGAATGTTTCCTCTTCTGAGTGTGAAAGATTAAAGTGGAGAGGGTCACATCCCAGGGCCACCCCTTGGCGGGCCAGCTAGTTTTGCACCAGGGGAGCCCCTTTATTCTGAGAAGCCCGGTGAGAGTCCTTGGGAAGGGACTCACATGCCCCTACATGTCCCGCTCTGTGCCCCACACTTGAGCTCCCTATAGAAGCACTAGTGTGAGGGTAGCAGCTGGGCGCACAGTGGCTCTGATCCCAGACCTGTAGAGACACCCACTTCCGGAGACCCCACAGCTGCTGTGGGTCTGGGAGGCGTCCCAAGCGATCAAGCCCCCCCCGCAGAGCCCGGAGGGAATGAGGGAGCCACAGAGGAGCCCCTTAACCGCTTCAGAGCAGTTGGGGTCACTTGTTAGTTCTCATCTCCCGGAGGTGGGAGGCCGGCCATTCCTGGCGTTGGTGAGAAAGGGGGCCTGAAACCCGGCTGTGCACCCAGGCTCCGAGTCTCCCACCCACGTGGGCTGGGCCTGCTTGTATCAGTGCGTTGCTGGTTTTCATTTTAATGGTTCTAATTTGAGAATGCGCCGATGTCATTTTTACGAGGTTGGTGTAAAAAAAATTTACAGCCTTTCCAAAAAGCTTTTTTTTTTTTTTCCAAGGGAAAAAGGTGTAGAATCACTTCGGGGGTTTTATGGTCTCCTCTTCCCCATCCTCCTTGCCCCCCTTCTCTGTGTCATTTCATTTTTATGTCTCTGCTGGAGGACAAAGCAGGGCTGGTAGAGAACCTGGATCTCTCTAGGTCAGTACCTTTAGTGGTTGGGACCACTGACCTCTGACCCTTCTCCCTGGGCCCCTTTCCTCCACTCTCTGGCCTCAGAGGACTTGCATTTCAAGCAGTAGACCAAAAAATGCTTCCTATTTAATTCAAATCAACAAGTTCTTATTAAGCACCTACTGTTTACTAGGAGTGGGTTATGTATCTACCCTCAGAGATTATATCACTCCCTCCTTAAAATCCTCTGGCATTTTTTTCTCAAGCATAAAGTATTGCCCAGATGCAGTGAGTATCTGATCCTTGATTTCGGCTCAGGTCATGATCCCAGGGTTATGGGATCGAGCCCCCATGTAGGGCTCCCCACTGATCGTGGAACCTGCTTGGGATTCTCTCTCTCTCCCTCTCTCTCTCTGCCCCTCTTCCCCACTCACACACACTCTCTCTAAAATAAATATATATATATATATATATATATATATATATATATATATATATATATATTATTTTTTTTTAATTAAAAAAAAAAGAAAGATGGGGCACCTGGGTGGCTCAGTTAGTTGAGCGTCCAACTTCAGCTCAGGTCATGACCTCATGGTTCGTGGGTTTGGGCCCCACATCAGGCTCTGTGCTGACAGCTCAGAACCTGCAGCCTGCTTTGGATCCTGTGTCTTCCTCTCTCTCTCTCTCTCTCTCTCTCTCTGCCCCTCCACTGCTTGTGCTCGTGCTCTCTCTTGCTCTCAAAAATAAATAAATAAATGTTAAAAAAAATGTTTTCAAAGAGAGAAAGAAAACCATGGTCCCTCCATGATCTGGCTCCTGCTCACCTCTGGGACTTCCTCTTAGGTCACTCAGCACGGCTGAACTGGCCTTCATAGTTTATAATGCTCCCAGCTGAGTCCCACGTCAGGTCTCTTTTGTTCACCACGAAGACTGTCTCCTGAAAGGGTTCCCTCCCCACCCTCACAGCGGCCTTCCCTGGCCGCACAACCTAAGTAGCCAGCCAGCCAGTCTCTCTGTGTGACGCTAACCACCATGTCTTCACCGCTTGGCGCTGCTTTAGTATATGCTTCATCCCATTAGAATGTAATCCCCGTTAAAGCAAATGCCCCGTGTCCCCAGTGTCTAGGACAGTGCGAGTGCCCCGTGGGGCTTCACAAATACTTGCTGAATTATCGGTAAGTGAATAGAGAGTCCTACTGTGGCCATGCGGCGGGGGACAGGTGATGGGCTTTCCTGGGGCTCTCTTTGGGTTTGGGATAGGCTAACCCACCCCCCCGCCCCCCCCATCACCTCCTCATGCCCCTTCCCCTAAATCTAGCCAGCCCTAGTTGAAAGTAACTATATCAAGATAATTTCTCTCTCAGTTTTGCCCAAATTAGCTATATGCAGACAAAAGAAGTTTGGATTTTATTTTGGCCGCCACTCACCACGATCCAAACGGAACCAGAATTTGCTAGAAGGTCCTCCATCTTGCCTGGCCGCTCCTGGTTCCTCTTCCCTGCACAGAGCCCATTCAGGCTCTGCTTCCGCTCCGGTGTGGCTTCAGGCATGTCGCTGCCCCTCTCTGTATCTCCGTCGCCACCTCTATGAAGCGAACCACAGCTATGCTTCACAAACCATTTAGCTTAAGAGCTACCGTAAGAGATACATTTTACGTGGAGCCCTAGCACACACCGTTCCATGAAACAATACTTATGCTTACCCTAATAACTCTGATGCTTTCTTACATACGGGTGTATGTGTCCCTATTTTTTGGACCCCCTACATTGATATTATGACCCACCATTAGCTCATGACCAGCAGTTTAGAAAACACGAGACCAGATGGCTCTAACGCTTCCAGCCTGCCAGGTCTGGGTGATTCTGCTGCTCCATTCTCAAAGTTCAGCCCTTCAGGCTTGTCTCTGAGCACCCCATCCCCGCCCTCCTAATCCTCAGCCTGGGGAAGGGGCCAGTGAACAGCCCTGCACCTGGCTCCCATGGAGAGGATGCCTGTCTCTCCCCGCTGAATTCCCAAAGACAGAAATGAGGGTGTGGTCTCATCCTGCGGAGCGGAGACCCTACTGCTCCGAGACTTGTTTTTCTTTTCAGAGTGGGCCCCCGTGGCCCTCACAGCTCTGGCTTCGTTCCCCTCCATCCCAGCCGCCCTCCCTGGATGCCTGTCCGTTATAAGCCATTTGTTCCTAATTGTGGAGATCCTGCTAATGACTTCTGAATGGGCGGTGGGGGGAGGAGAGTTCGCCTTCATTAGCAAGACCGTTCTTAGGCTTGAGGGGGAAAGGGGGGCGGTGTAGCCCAGAGGAGGGTTTGGTTAGCAAGTCCTGCTGGGTGGCACTGGACAAGTGACCGGGAGCTGCCTGGGAAGGTGGCAGATTAATAGTAACGACAAAAGTTGATGTCCGCTCAGGGCCCGCTGGGTGCCAGGCACTGTGGTAAGTGCTACATGTGCCTCGTGTACGCTTCACAACAACCCTGGGGGTTAAGGACAGGGTTCTTCCTACTTTGCAGAGACAGAAGCTGAAGCTCAGCGAGGTGAGGTGACTTACCCAAGGTCACCCAGTGTATGGTGGAGCCGGGATGTGCATCCAGATGTCCACCAGCGTCCATGAACTGAATGGCCCACCACTGCCTCCTTTTGAGGAAAACTAGACCTTATCCGCCCAAGTCCCCCAGAGCTGAAGATTAGGTTTTAGGTCCAAGGGGTGGAGAGAGGGGATTTAAGAGGCCAGATGACTCCCAGTTTTCTATTCTGCCCCTGAGCCCCCTCTCCCTCTCCTTCCCTCCCTCCTAGGTTTGCCATGATGGCTCCTCCTTGGTGTGGGATTCTGAATGCCTTTTGCCACCCAAGGCCGTCTTCGGATATCTCTGGCCCTCAGGGAAGGGACATTGAGCCTGGCTTTCTGAAGAGTCCTGCCTTGGTCGTGTCTACCGGCCTGAACCAGTTTTACCTCCCTTTCACACGTAGACAGCGGAAAGCACACAGGCTTAGGGGAGAGATTCACAGGCCCTGAGAGACCATGCATCGTGAAGGCCCTCCAGTGGGTGAAGGGACCTGGGGCATCAGAGGTGTGTGGACTCCATTTCCTGGCCGCGGGACCTTGGGTCTCAGTTTCCTTGTCTGTAAGATGGAGACAGTGAGACGTGCTTCAGCAAGATCTAGAAGGCCCTATACCGATGCTAGCTCTTTGTCCACCTGCCCAGCCAACCCTGTTCAGCCTAGACCAAAGTGAATTTCGCAGGGGTGCCTGCTGCTGGGGAGGGGCTCACAGGTACATTTCATAACATCGGTGTCTTCAGGGGGGCTATGACCTGGTCGGCATCAGCAGAGAAGGTGGGGCTGGATCTGTCCGGGGCTGGATCTGTCCAGGGTTGGGGGCCATCATTGCCCCCGGCTCTCAGCAGCAGGCAGTGGTGATGTCATCAGGCCTCAGGGCCAGCAGCCAGTGTTGAGGATGCCTGGCACGTCAGAGTGGTGGCTAGGAGTCAGGCAGGGCTTTAGAAAGTCTCAGCTCTACCTGATCCCTTGGGTGACTGCCCTGGAGGAGGGAATCCTGGGCCAGAGGGACCCCCTAGTTTCCAGAGTGCTGTCCCCAGCTGGGGCTCTGAATGTGTGGACGGTGGCGGGGAGTGGGGAGTGGAGCAACACTGGAGGACGCAGCAGTCAGGGCCTTCCTTGTCCAGGCCATCTGGGGAGGGGAGCTTGGGCCCCAAGTCCAGGGTCTGCCCATCACCCTTAACCCTGGGTACGCACAGCGTGACTTTTAGATGGTACCCATGCCACTCTCAGTTGGGTCAGGGCTGAGCTCTGTAAGCAAATTGCACAAGACAACCCTGTGTACCATCACCTCCCTGTCTCCTCTGAGCACAGGGCCTGTGCAAGGTGGGTGGCCACGAATGTGAGAGACTGAATGAACGAATGAATGAATGAATGAATGAATGAATGAATGGAGTGCCTGCAGGAGCTCTGACCCTAATGACCTGAGGGCCCCTGTGGGCTCCTCCAGCCTTTCCTGCTGCCAGCCCAGGAGTGGTTTCAAGGTCCCGGGACTTGCTGGGCCATTTCACTCCTCTGTACGGCGGGGGTCGCTATGCCAGCCTCCTGTCCTCCTGAGGAGCCCGCCCTTCGGGAATCCAGGCAGTGCAGCCAGTGCCGCCGTCTTCTCCGGGCTGTGGTGCCCTGTGCTCACCTCTACTCAGGCTCTGAGGGGCGGCCGTCGTCACAGCCCCGCAGCCACGGGTCCTGGGGCAGGCCAGCGTTGGCTTCTGTGTGTCTCAGCACCTGGCACACAGCAGGCGCTCAGTAACGTGAAGGAAGAAGTGAGTGGGGCTGTAGCCGGGCTCCCTGTCACCTGGCCTGCAGGGGAGGCCCCAAGTGGGAGGAGGGCACGAAGGCTAGTGAAGGGCCTGTCACCGATTGAGACTATAAGGCCTGTCGTTTTTTCCTACAAATCTTGTAATTTCGTGCTCCAGGGGACCACAAAGCAAGAGAGTCTGTGGGGAGTGAATCCAACTCCCCCCAACTTCCCCTGGAAGCCCCTCCCCTGCAGCTCCCCTCTCCCCACTCTGGGTTGCCTGGGCTGGCCAGCTTCTCCAAGCCTTCCTCTTCCCCCAGCTTGCCCCCTGACCTCTGACCTCCTACCTCTCTACCCCACCTCCACTTTTGGAGGACAAAGAGCATCTGTCTGACTCCGGTAGACCTGGAGGAGGTCACTAAGGCAGCAGGGGCTCCTTCCTGATGACCACGTGGCCACCTCCCCTCCTTCCCTCACTCCATCTCCCTCGTTTCAAAGCCCCTCAGAGCCTTTTGACTCAGGTCAGATTTCTACTTTCTGAAGTCAATCTGGGAGAAGAAAGCCCAGGCCACCTCCCTAGGGGAATGGATGGGGTGCTGGGGAAGGTCTAGGACCTGGGGGACTGGGGAAGGCATCTGAACTCCAGGTTTGCTGGGGGGCATGTGCCCCGAGGTACACAAGTGAGTATATGGAAACCGTGCCAAGGGGAGCTAGGCTTAAGCCTGGGGGTGGCTCAGCTGTTCAATGGCAGTTAAGAAGGGGCCGCGAAGGACGCGTATATACGTGCAGTGGGCCCCCCCGTGAGCATTCTCTGGGTGGGGAGTGTGTATGAGCGTGTCCATATTGCACTGCGTAAGGTTTGCCTTGGTGGTGGTGAGGTCAGAGAGCAGAAGTCCACACGGGGACAATGTGGATAGAGGTGAGGGAGCTGCGGTGATTACATAAGTACGCTGGGCAGGAGGCCGTGCTGGGGACTGGCCGAAGGAGCCAAGGGAGAGAGCCCAGGAAGAGAACCGAGATTCCCGAGAAGGGAAGGGGGCAGACGCTTCGTGATGCCACCCTGATGCCAGGCAGGGGTCCTTTCATCCCCCTGGTGTTTCAGAAATGGGTAGTGTCCTGGTTTCGCAGAAGAGACTGAAGCCCAGGGAGAAAGTAATTTGCCTGAGGTCATACTGCTGGGAAGCAGCACAACTGGGGTTCAAACCCAGGTCTGTCTGGTGCCAGAGCCCCCTATCAAAGGCCGGGACACAACTGCCTGGGGTGTCGAAGGAGATCTTTGTGGAATGTGGGGGGAGACAGGTGTTGTGCTCCTGGAATGTGGATTCAGGACAGGTCCCCACATCCCCTGCCTCTACCCTCCCCCCCCCCCCCCCCCACACACACATATAGTGACTCAGAGTCTGGCAATGGAGGGCCTGGCCGTCCTTATGGATGGAGAACTTCCTACGGCTGCCTCCCTGACCCCCCACTCCCCCACCAGACCTCTCGCTGCTCACCTTCCAGGCTCATGGATGGGCCGGACCTGCTCCACCTGCAGCCTCCACACCCTGCCGGCCCACAGTCCTGTCCAAGCCACCAGGGCCTCTGAGCCCGGACTGCCACAGTGAGGTCGGAGCTACTCGCTGGTAGTCCAGACACACCCTTGAGGATTTGACCGAATTCCCCCATACCACGAGGGCCTGCACCCAGATCCCCCGACTCAGAAAGCCACATAGTGCTTGGACCCTGAGATTCCGCCCTCATGGCCCCAGTGACTCCGAGTAAATGCCCCTCCCATAGCCTCCAGACCGGCCACCCAGCCAAGGCTTCCTGGGCTCAGATCCTGTCTCTGACACCTGGCTGTGTGATCCTGGGCACGTCCCTTTACCTCCTGGAGACTCCCATTTCCTCAGCCGTAGAATGGAACAGATAATCAATCCCTGGCTCCCAGCCTCACAGGAAGGATTCAACGAGATCTTGTGTGTGAAGGGCCTGACTCGTAATAGATGTTCAGCGAGTAGTACCTATTGTTAGTACCTGGGGTCCAAGTGCTGCACTTTCCCCTGGAGTCCTTTCGTGGCCGCTGTCCCTTCCATTTGCTGCCCCCACTGAGTCCCAGTAAAACCTCTCAGGTCCTAGAGTCAGGACCTAAAGGCTCTGATCCCCATGCCCTGGCGGCTTCTCTCAGGGACTCCTACTTTGGGCCTTACCTCCAAGCCTAAGTGGGCCCTGGGACCTGGTCACTCACCCCCAGGACCTTCCACCTTAGCCTGCCCTCGTCCCCTTTGCTGCCCCCCCCCCGCCCCGACTCTCCCTGAAACCCAGGTCCTGCACTGACCCCTGACCACCCCCTCTGGGCCCTTCAGGCCTTTGTTAGAGCAGGGAAACCTTGCCCTGACAGGCCCCTATCTTGCAGGCTCTCCAGGTGGCCAGGCAGTTCCTGCTGCAGCAGGCGTCGGGCCTGAGCTCCCCGGGCAGCAATGACAGCAAGCAGTCTGCGGTGCAGGTGAGGAGAAGGGTGTGGGCTGGGGCCGGGCAGGTCGGGAGGGGGTTACTGGGCCCAGAGGGAGGGGTAGGGCCAGCAGGAGGATTGCTCTTGCCAGTCCCCAGTGCCACAAAGTGCACAGCTTTCCAGAAGCAAATGCAGCCAGTGCAGGCGTGGGGTGGAAGAACTTCTCTTTCTCTGGCTTCACCTGATCAGCCAGGCCTTCCTCAGCTCAGCCTCTTTGTGTCTGTGGCTCGGAGTTTGTGGCCCCGCGCTGCAGCTCTCTCTCCCCTGGCTTCCCTTCCCTGGCTCTGCCCTCAGGGTCCCCATCCCTTCTCAGCTTTCTGCTTCCCCATCCTTGTGAATCACTCAGCCTGTCCCTTTCTCCCCAGCTCTCTCTTAGAGGCTGCTCCCCATCTCTCACCCACCAACTCTGTCTCCCCCCAGTTTCCTGTCTCTTGGTGACTCTCTGTCTCTTTTGTTTTCCTTTGCACAATCTGCCCTTTCCCCCCCCCCCCTTCCCCCAGCTTGCCGGCCCATCTGGCTGGCTGGGGGAGGGGAGATCTGTGGGAGGTGGGGGGGGTGGGGGGGTGGGGAGGGAAGCCGGGCCTTCTGTTTACCTTTTGTGTCACAAAGAACTTGGGAGAATTGCGGTCTGAGTCGGGTGGGTCATGATTCGGGCAGCCAGCTCCCCTCCCCCGGGCCCTGCAGCCTTGTTTCCCGGCTCCCCTACCCCTCCCCACAGCAGCAGGGGAGGCTTGGAATTGGGGAGAGGATTAAGCAGGGCTTTGAAAGGAAGTTTATCCAGGGGAGGAAGGGTGAGCACGGATGCTCTGGAGTTTGGGGAGGGGGTGCTGAAGGAAGGAGGAAAGTGAGGAGGTAAGCAGGGGTGGGGTGCACCGTGCTTGGAGGACCCAGGACTAGACTTTGTGGGGGTGGGGGGCGGGGGGAAGATTCTGGTGCTCTGAGGAGTATCTGAGCTTTATGTCAAACAAGCTTATGTTCCGGAAAATGCTTTGAAGAAGTTCAAGGTGACTGACAGATGTGGGGCCTGAGCAGGGGCCCTCTTTTAAAGTCTTGAACCTAATGAGACAGCCCTCAAGGGGGAGGAGTTGGGTCAAGATGGGTAGTGGTCTGGGTGGGGAGGTGAGAAAATCTGGAAGATCAGTAATGGGCAGAGGAGAAAGTTCTCACACTGCAATGATGTAGAAGGTTCTCATGCTCGTGTAGTATCCGGACTGGGTCTCTTTGAATTAGGGATCCCTCCACCCCCCACATATTCCCTGGGTCTGAAGTGGTCTTCAGGCTACTGCTCTGGGTCGTCCTCACCCTGGGCCCAGCCTCCTACCTCCTTCTAAGAACAGGGAAGGGTGGGCTGGGGAGCAGGAATGCTCCCCCAGCTAGAGGAGACCTGCTGACCCAAAGGCAAGAAGGAAGGAACTAGATGGTAGTTGGAGAGACCGAAGTCAGGCATCAAAAAGGACTTTACCGTTGGCCATGAGGTGTAGGAGATCTGAAATCATTAAGAGGGGAAGGGAGACCATGGAATCTTCCTGAGAGGGGCCCCTTCCGCCAAATAAGGGCGACCCTGGATGGCAGACATTTTGGTCAGAGGGACAGATCAAATGATCCTTTTCTCAGGCCTCCTCTCTCCTTGCCTCCTCCTCCTAATCACTGACTGAGTCATCCATTCATCAAACACTTACTCAGTGCTGACGAAACTAACATTTACAGAGTGCTTACCATGGGGCAGACGCTACGTGCTTTACGAGTGTCCTCTGTCTCCCTCTATCCTCACAACCCTGTGGGGTCTATAGATGCTATTATTATTAGCCGTCTTGCAGATGAGGAAACTTTGGCCCAGATAGGTTAAGTAACGTGTCCAAAGTCACACAGCTAATGAGGGACAGAGCCAGGATTTGACCCCAAACAACTTAGCTCCAGAATTTAAACTTAAATGCCAACACTGTGACATTGTGTGTGCTTTGCACAGTAGTGAACACCAGTAGTCCCCAGGGATGATTCTCTGGGCTCAGGGAGATGGGGTTCATGGGGCCATGTCTGTACTTCTCCAGGAGCCTGGAGCTCTGACTTTGGTCCTCCTTCTCCCCCAACCCTGGTGGATACCTTCCTTGCCTCTTCTCTCTACCCTTAGGTTCATCATCTCTAAGGAGGTGGAGCTTCTGTCCCTGACTGGGTCGCAGGGCCTAGAAATAGCTTTTCTGTGAGTTAAATGGTTAAAAGAAGGAGATAGGTGGCGGCCCTTTAACAGTGGCCCCCACATGACACTGCTCTGTTCCCCATCTCAAGACAGGATTGGCTGCCCACTCACCTCCCCACCATGTTCAGGACCCCTCTCCTGCAGCCAGCTTCAGAAGTTTCTAGAACCACTGGAGTCTCCACCCCTAGCCTGGAGATGGCCTAGTTTGTGCCCCAGTCTGGGCCCCCAGGCAGGGAGGGGTCAATTATAGAAGGCAGCAAAGGTAGCTGGGAGTTTTGGGGGGTGGAGGGGATGATGGTAGGCTAGGGCCAGGCCCCTTAGCTCTGTCCAGCCTCTGTATCATCTTCTCCAGAATTTCTGGAAGTTCATCTTGGTGCCCCACCACTTCTTTACTTCTTCCTTGCTGCAGCTCCAGCCCAGAACTAGCCTGCGGACTTCCTTCTGGTCATTTGCAAGGGAGTTTAACCTAGACCAAGCTCTGGCCCGTCTGGCCTGTCTGGCCTGGTCTCTCCACCGAGCCAAGGACCTTAGACCCCACTTAAGAGGGTGAATTTGGGTCCTTGATTCTGGCACCAAATCGCATCCATGGGGTGCACAGCCTCCCAACCCTCAGGTCCCAGATAAGCTGCCTCTATGTCAGGCCACCCAGCCCAGCACACTGTAGTCATGGTGGGTGGAGGACTCAGGGGCCTGGGCAGGGTCCCTGAGGGAGGGGCTGGAGGCAGCTGTCGGCATTTAGCCCAGGGCTCGCACTGCCAGGGCTTTAGTAAGCATTTAGCTGTCCTGGCCACTCTCCAGATAGTGACTCACGGGCCTTGCTGAGCTGACAGGCTGACAGTGCCTATCCTGACACATCCTAGCCTGGTGAGGGGTCAGTGGGGACACCAGGGGAGCTCTAACTCAGTTCTCAGAACCCTAAGGGGCACGGGAGGAGGCGGATGGGGTCAGGCAGTTCAGAAGCTCAGCATGCGGCAGCCACTTCGCTGACCTTTCTTGACCCCTTGGCCCCACTGGACAAGTACACACAAGGTGATCCGTCCACATCTCTGCAGCCGCCTCTCCGGCCAGCTATTCGGCCACTTGGCAGGAATGGCAGAGGCCAGGGAGGCCTTCCAAGGTCATCTCTTCCATTCCCCTGCGTCCAAGTAGGAAAGCCCCAAGGAAGGAAATGCCACATCCTTTCTTGCATGCCACTCACGGTGACTCACAACCCTAGTGGCTGGAAAGATCCCCTGGTGTCTGGTCTGCCTCCCTGCCTGGGCCATGTCCGGCTCTAAATTGAGTCCTCCCTGGGAATGACAGGCCCCAAACTCTGGTCCTTGGGGACCCTCGCCATGCAGTACCCTCCAGGGCTCCAGGCAGGCCTAAGGGGCAGTCATGGGGAAGAGAGAGGGAAAGGGGGAGGAGAGAAAAGAGGAAAACCCAGAATGTTTTTAAAAGTAGTTTTCCCTGCATTTGTATGGAATTTGATGGCCTACAAATCACTTTCACTTACCCCTTCTCCCATTGTGCCTTTGAGGAAAGGGCAGGTGATTTGACTCCGCTAGGCCTCAGTTTCCTCATCTGTGAAATAGTATGAGGATTAGACCCTCCTTCCTCGGGGTTCTGTAAGATTTGTGAGACAATATGCACAAAGGAGCCAGCTTCAAAAGTTTGTAGAACTTAGGGTCTGGGTGCCTAAAGGCATGTAATTAGCAATTGGAGGTCTGGTAGGAGATGAGATGGGGTACAAAGGATGGTCAGTGTCAGGGACAGGAACTTAGGTCACCTGCCCCAGGAATCCAGGACTGAGCTCAATACCACCATGGTGGGCACCCCCATGGAAGGAGGAAAAAAAGGACAGCTGAGCCACCTCCCAGCTTTGGGGACAGCCTGCAAGGGGCATGGGTCTGTGCCATTGTCTGCCCCCTCGGCCCCAGCCCCTCCGAGAGCGAGGACCAGAAGACCCCTACACCCTGGCTTTCTAGAGTCCCCTCCAAATATGCTTGTAAAAAGGGAGGCTGGCCTTTGGATCTCCAGCCTCATTGACCCCTCAGCTCCCTGGATAAGTTCAGTTTCCACATACTCTTCCAGACCTTCCTCAAGACCTGCTCTGGGCTGGAGAAGGCAGTGTGGGACATAGAAACACCAGGAGCCATGGAGTTCACAGACCTGGGTGTGAATCCCAACCCTGCCATTTAAGGCTCCTCGTTAGAGGCCCCTGGGAGCCTTCATTCACACAGAGCATCACAGCTAAAGAGCTAGGGTGTGCCCCACCCTAGGCTGTTGGCACAGAGATGACTGGGATAAAGGAGAAAAGCCCAGGGCCGGGGCTCAGCCACTAGTTGTCGGTGGGGGGTGGGGGGTGGGGAGAAGAATCGGGGGCACTGGGACTTCCCCGATGTCCCTGGATCCACCACACTTCCCCTGCTGCTCCTCTATCAGGGAAGCCCCTAATTGGTGGCTTGAGGCTGAGTCCTGCCCCTGCCAGGGATCCAGAAGGGAACCAACTCCTCTCCCTTGCCCCACCCATGAGGCGAGGGGGAGGTGACAGGGCCACAAGTCCCCTGAGGACATAACCTGTCACATCCTGCCCAGGACAAGTCCCTGCAGGATACCCCTCCCTGACTGGGCTGCCCGAACCCCTCCCCACCCCTGGGCTGGCAGAGGGGCCTCTGATCTGCTGGGGAAGGTATTTCAGCTCAGGGGTGCAAACACTCAGTGAGTGCCTGCTGTGTGTGGGAAAGGGGGGGGGTTGTGGGGGCGCTTCTAGGGCTTGGCTGTGGGAGGGGAGATTAGACAAGCCGGGCTCAGAGCGGTGGGGTTGGCATAGAGCCCCATCAGGGCACCTGCCCTGCCAAAACAACGGGAGAAGACAACGTTGCAACTTGGGCCTCCCTGGCATGACTGCCCCAGCCTGGGGATTTCAGGGAGGTGGGGCCTAGAAAAGAATGATGTTATTGCTTTTCCAGGAACCTCTTGCTGGTAGCTAGGTCCTGCAGGCCTCCCACAGAGGCCTAACCCAGGGCAGGGGATAGAAAGCTGCTCTACTTTGAGACTCCTGCACGTTCCTACTGGGAGTCCTCTCTTGTAGTTTAATCCCTGTTTCACGTTTGAGGAAACTGACGCCCCAGAGACAGCAAGTGACCTGCCTAGAGGTCACACAGCAAATTCATTCCAGGGCTAGCAGCAGCAGCATGCCTCCAAACTCCCTGCCTGGTGTTCTTTCCACCTGCGCCCCCCCCCCCCTTTGACTTAACTACACCTGTGTGTGCCGTCTAGACAGGTATGTGAGAGTCTGTGACGTGTATGGGATCAGAGCCAGAGTCCCCATGCCATGCGGGCCACTTTCTGAGTTCTTCCCATAGCTGCAGACCGCCCTCCTGGCCAGGCCCAGCTTGTAGACAGTGCTGTCAGATTAGACTGAGCAAGAACTGGGAAGGGCCCGGTGTGGCCTGTCCCCCGGGGGAGAAGCATTATGGGTTCTACTGACCGCTCCTTCCTGTTCAGCGACCAGAAAACAGAGAACAGGGAGGTAAGTCACTTGTCACAAGACACACAGCTGGCAGGTGGCAGAGCCAGATTTCGAACCCAGGCAGTCTCACTCCAGTCCATGCCACCATACTGTGGGTGGGATCGAGGTGAGCAGGCTAATGGGGCCAAATCCCACAGGTGCCCGTGTCGGTGGCCATGATGTCGCCGCAGATGCTTACCCCCCAACAGATGCAGCAGATCCTGTCACCCCCACAGCTGCAGGCCTTGCTCCAGCAGCAACAAGCGCTCATGCTCCAGCAGGTGAGTCTGGCCCCGGGGCAGCTGGGAAGTCTAAGAGAGGAGGGGGGGGCAGGGTAGGTGCTGGCTTCCCATCTCCCACCCTGTTTACTGCCAACATCACTGCTGGCCAAAGCAGTGGCAGGAACCAGAGAGACTGCTCAGGCTGGACCGGTCTGCATTCCTCCAGGGCCACTGGGGACAGGTCAGAGGTCAGGCCTGTCCCACAGCAGCACCCCCAGACTCCTCCTCGTACGGACCCCACCTCTATATACAGAACCCCAGGGAAGGGCAGAGTACTGGAACCTCCTGGCACCTTGTTGTGACCTGTTCAGGAGACCCACCAAGAGGCAGGGAGGGCTCACAGCTGTGGGGTGAAGCCCCCTCTCCCTTCTCCACGGCCTCTCCATCCAGGCCCTGCTGGGGACCCTCAGAGCCCACTAGGGAGAGCAGACATATCCCTGCAGGGGGGTGTCTGTGGTCACCGCCCCGGTGAGACTCCCTCCTCCTGCTCCAGGAGCCCAGTTAACAGCAGGCTGGGGTTGCTGTAGGGTCATCAGTCCCCTACCCACGGTAACCCACTCCCACCC
This sequence comes from Acinonyx jubatus, assembly GCF_027475565.1. Lineage (NCBI taxonomy): Eukaryota > Metazoa > Chordata > Mammalia > Carnivora > Felidae > Acinonyx > Acinonyx jubatus. The sequence goes on along the minus strand of NC_069385.1, from coordinate 110,444,924 downwards.
CTGCCACCCCCTTCCCCCCTCCCCCCGCTCCCACCCCAACCCTCCACCCAGCTGCAGGAATATTACAAGAAGCAGCAAGAGCAGCTCCACTTACAGCTCCTCACCCAACAGCAGGCTGGGAAGCAGCAACCCAAAGAGGTAAGGGGCTTGGGCAGGGCTGGCTGTGCCCTTGTGTTGTTGGATTAATGAGAGCAGAAGGCTAAGCCCTGCTGTGTTCCTCGCACACAGGCATGTAGATGTGTGCATGAGCGTCCAACGGTCCTTGCTCATGACCGGTTGCTTTGTTGTTGGCCCCTTTCCTACCCACTTGCACCCCCCCCCCCCCAGCCCTGCCCCAGCCTCAGCCACTTGTCATATCCTGCCCTTCCCCTCCAGAGAACTCCCTAGCCTGCATCCCCTCGCCTCATCTGGGCCACCGCGTCTCCTGAGCTTCCATACCAGGCCCCTTGGCTCTCCCTCCATGCCCTAGACATGAGCCTCCCCTTCAGCTGGCCAAACCACAGCCAAGTCCTGAGCTGCCTCTTCCCAGAAGGCTGCCCTGGTGATGCCTAGTCATTTCCCAAAGCCCAGCAGCCTCCCCCCTCAACAGTCTTGTAATTGTTGCATTCTCTGCATTATCTCTAGGCTGGGTTTATTGAATAGCCAGCCCCCCACCCCACCCCCAGGGCAGGCAGGCAGGCAGAGCCGTCCCTGCCTCCCAAGCACCCAGGACTTGCTTGGCTCCTGGGACTCAGAAAAGACTTGCTGACGGCCCGACTTGTCAGTGCCTGTGTGAAGAACTGAGGGGGGGGGGGCGGGGGGCGGGCAGAGAGAGAGGGAGAGAGCCGAGCTCCCGTACAGCCAGCGAGCAAGCGTGCCACTGAGCAGTAGCGATGTGCCTCTTCCCTGGGCCTGGGTCCCAATGACCAGCTGATGCCGATCTTTGAAAGTCTCGTCAGACTCTTTGATTCCTTGTATCTAAGAAGCAGGAGAGGAGAGGAGCTGGAGGGGGTAGGCCCCCTCCTCAGCGCAGAAGGGGGGCACCTGGGCATGTGGGAAGGGTGCCCGCCAGGCGGGAGTGGCCCCCGGAGTCTGACAGGCTCATCGATCATTGTGATGAGAGCCCCCCCCCCTTTCCAGGCGAGCACAGCTGCGGTGCGGGGAGCTGAGGCAGCGGAAGGAGGGGGGCGGGAGCAGGGAGGGCGTCGTGCTGCGTGTCTGGGTCCGCTGTGTGTGTTTGCGCGCGTGCGTGCGTGCGTGCGTGCGTGTGTTTACTGCGAGGAGGCATGCAGCCCTATGGAAGCTGGGCCGGGAGCAGAGAGGCGGCAGCCGCGGACGCCGCTCCCACAGCTCCGGGGGCTGACAGGCCCTGGGAGGGGGTGGCCGCAGGGTGGGGGCCAGACGGCTCGCCCTCGGCCGATGGCACCCCTCTCTGCACGCCCCCTCGGGCCCCCCACCAGGCACTGGGGAACAAGCAGCTGGCCTTCCAGCAGCAGCTCCTGCAAATGCAACAGTTGCAGCAGCAGCACTTGCTCAACCTGCAGAGACAGGGGCTGGTCAGCCTGCAGCCCAGCCAAGCCTCAGGGCCCCTCCAGACCCTCCCGCAAGGTGAGTGCGCGCCCCCCCCCCCCCCCGCATGACCTGGCCCACCCCCGCTCCCCTGGGGTGAGGTGGGAAGCCCCGTGGATTCTCCGGGGGCCCTGCCAGCCTCCCGCCTTTCTCTCTCCCGCAGCAGCCGTGTGCCCGACGGACTTGCCCCAGCTGTGGAAGGGCGAGGGTGCCCCCGGGCAGCCCGCCGAGGACAGCGTCAAGCAGGAGGGGCTGGACCTCACTGGCTCAGCCACCACCGCTACCTCGTTTGCCGCCCCCCCCAAAGTTTCACCCCCCCTCTCCCACCACACCCTGCCCAACGGACAGCCCACTGTGCTCACACCTCGGAGAGACAGGTGCGGGGCCCAGGTTGGGAGAGGGTGCTGCACACCTGCCCCCTCCCCGGGGTGCCCCTGGAGCCCCAGGGATTGGGGGGGAGGTGGAGCTGGGTTCTGGATGTTCACCCCTCTCCCAGGGCACACGAAATTATTCCCGGCTTCTGGGAAACCCATAGTAGGGACAGAAACATCAACGGCCGGGGGGAGCCAGGGCTGTTGGAGTCTTTAGGGTCCCTGACCACTGCCTCCGTCCTGCTCTCCTAGCTCCTCCCATGAGGAGACGCCAGGCTCCCACCCCCTCTACGGACACGGAGAGTGTAAGTGGCCAGGCTGCGAGACCCTGTGTGAAGACCTCGGCCAGTTTATCAAGTAGGTGTCACCCCCAGCAGCCTTTCCGTGGGGCCCCTGACTCCCCAGCCGGCCACCTAGCTTGCCCCTTTTTGGGCCTCCAGCCGCCAGCTGTCCTGCTGTCCTCACGCCTGGGGTACCTAGCTCCTTCCCTGCCCCCACCAGCTCCCTGATCACTCCCCCCTCCAATATGTCGCAGGGCCTGCATCCTCTGTGTACCCCATACCCAGGCTGTCAAGAGCTCAGCAGGGTGGGGGTGTGAGGAGCAGGAGAGGACGCCCCCCGCCACCCTCCCCAGCTTCCCCACGGACTCAGCCCCGGAGACTGATGGCCTGGTGACAGGCCGGAAGGCCGGTGGACAGGCAGGGAGGGAGGCGGACAGGCGGCTGGCAGCAGGCGGCCAGCTGCCACAGCCGTGCCAGGCTCTGTCACTGACTGATTAACTCCGCTGTCTCCCAGACCCTTGCAGCATCAGGGTCAAACAAATTGTTTTCACGCTTCGTCAGAGGTTTACTTAATTAGTTCATTTGCAATTAGATCTCTCTGTAGCTGCGATTTTAGCAAAGACATCAAAGGAGGCTGACGAGAAGGCGGCTTCCTTCGTTGCCCCGTTGCCCCGTTTTTTGTTTTGTTTTGTTTGGTGTTTTCTTCTTTCCCACCTCTTTCCCGTTGTATCCCTCGGTCTGTCTACTTTCCAGGCCGTGGGTGGGATTAGAGCATGGGATGGTGCGGCGGGGTGGGGGTGGGGGGATGGCAGGCGGGGGTAGTAGCAGCTGGAAAGCCAGGCCCAACTTTCCCTTCTCTGCCCCCTCCCCCTCCAACAAGACACCTCAACACAGAGCACGCCCTGGATGACCGGAGCACAGCCCAGTGCCGGGTGCAGATGCAGGTGGTACAACAGCTGGAGATCCAGGTGTGCGCTGCAGGGACCTGGGGACCTCCGGGCCCTGCCCCACCTACAGCACTGACATTCCAGGAGGGGCTTAGAGGGTCTCGTGGAAGGGTCATCTTCTGCTTTCTAGTTCCTGATAGCCAAGGTCATGAGGTGATCGCAGTCTGATTCTGAGCAAATCCGGGGTGGGGGGTGGGGGGGGGTGGCCAGAAGAGTGCCATCCTTATAAAAACAATAAAAACATTAACAGCTAACACGTTGAGCACGCCCTTTGGGCTGGTTTAAATACTTTACCTGTATAACTCGAGGAATCTTCTAAACAACCTCATATGGCAGGTACTATTACCATCCCCACTCTACGGATACAGAAAATTAAGGCCCAGAGAGGTGAAGAAACTTGCCTCTGGTCACTCACCCAGTGGGTGGCCAAGCGGGGATTAGAACCTAGGCAGTCTGTCTCCCGAGCGTGCACTCTGAAGCCCGTTCAGGGCAGTCCGTCAGGCAGCCAGTCAGCATAAACCCATTTCCCTCTGGCACCTAGCAGAGCACCCTGCCATGAGAGGGCAGTTGTGAAAGATCTATTGAATTTATGAATGGGGGTGAATGAATCATTCATCCATTCCCACGTCTCCATTCATTGCGCGAGGACCCTCTCACACACAAGTGCCACTGAACTTGGGTGTTGTTCAGCCACAGCCTCTGCCTTCGATGGGGAGAAAACGCCTGTGCCATGAGGAAGGAGGCCCCTGACTTGTAGCAGCTTGCTGAGCTTGAGCCTGGGACACACAGTGTGGGGGAGAAGGGGACGGGGGCTTTATGCAGTGGGTGGCGGCCCCAGGCCCTGGCCTTGAGGGTATGAAGGGGCAGGGCGGAGGTGAGGCTTTCCAGCAGTAGGGGACCCCTGGGGTGGGGAGGAGAGGGGTGGTGGGAATATGGGTTTTCATGGGTGTCTGGTGGAGGGGGAAGAGGACTCGAAGCCCCTGGGGCTCAGCCCCTGCCCACCTCCCGCCTCTTCACAGCTCGCCAAGGAGAGTGAGAGGCTGCAGGCCATGATGGCGCACCTGCACATGCGGCCCTCCGAGCCCAAGCCCTTCAGCCAGCCGGTGAGTGACTCACCCCTCCCTGCGGCCCTCCCGGGACCCCCACCCTTGGCGCTGATCTCAGCACCTGCCCCACTGCTCACAGCTGAACCCGGTCCCTGGCTCCTCCTCATTCTCCAAGGTGACCGTGTCTGCAGCAGACTCCTTCCCAGATGGCCTCGTGCACCCCCCCACCTCGGCCGCTGCCCCTGTCACCCCCCTACGGCCCCCCGGCCTCAGCTCTGCCTCCCTGCACAGCGGGGGCCCCGCCCGGCGGAGGAGCAGCGACAAGTTCTGCTCCCCCATCTCCTCAGGTAAGGACTGCCGGGAGGGTCATTTTCCCCCGCAAGCCGGACTCCCCAGCTGGCTACCTCACCCTCTGCCTGTCTCCCCCAGAGCTGGCCCAGAATCACGAGTTCTACAAGAACGCCGACGTCAGGCCCCCCTTCACCTACGCCTCCCTCATCCGCCAGGTGAGTGTGGATGGTACAGGGGGTGGGAAGGGCACACAGGCTGCGCACGCGCGCGCACACACACACACACACACACACACCCTCAGTGCCCCAGACTCCAGGAGGGCCAGAGGAGAGACTTCCCCTCCCACACCTGTCCTGTCCTGGCACGTGGGTTTTCCTTCCCAGCCGTACCGCCTCTGGCACAGGCTTTGCCTCAGCACCTGCTGGTGCAGACATGTCTCTGGGGGCACACACATTTTTGTTGCTCATACCCACTGTCAATCGTTCTCTCACTCCCATGTACATACACTTCTAGGAGATTATTTTCTCATAGGCTTGCCCTTTGTCTGCCTGCCCCCTCTCCCCCTCCCCCCCCAACCCTCTTACACACACACACCCCTGTGTTCCCTCCCTCATGTCCTTAATGCTTAACGTACGTTTACACGTACGTCCGCTTGCTCTAATCTCCACACGCAGGCACACACATCCTCACACTTATTCTCATATGTGCTGCATACATACCCCATCTCATGCTTTGGGTGCCCTCTGCCAAAATTAGGATAAATTCCAAACGGCCCCCACCCCGAGGACATCTCTTTCCTGAGAACGCTGCTTCATTCCCACTCCAGGGCAGGGGTGCTTGAAACCAGTTTCCCTCCAGAAGGAAGTCATGTGCTGCTTGCACAAGTGCGTAGCCCTTGAGGCTCGTGTTTTCTTTGGCCCCTGGCTGGGCGGTAACCAGCCTGCTCCCATCAGGGGACCGACAGGCACCCACCAGTTCTCTTGTCCCACAGGCTTCTGTAGTGGGTGTCCTCTCTCCTCGGGGTGAGCGTTGGGCCAGGCAAAAGGGAGAGAACACAGGCCTGTGACCCCTCGAGGCCCAGACTAAGGGTCTCTTTGCTTCTCTCTTGCCCATAGGCCATTCTGGAAACCCCCGACAGGCAGCTGACCCTGAATGAGATCTACAACTGGTTCACCAGGATGTTCGCCTATTTCCGGAGAAACACTGCCACCTGGAAGGTGAGGCATGCTCCTTCCTCCTTCCCAAGGGCCCCAGTCACCCTTGGACATGTCCACCTCCCTTTGAGACCAAGGGTGCATAACATTTAGTCCCCTCGGAGGGGCAGTTCTACAGAAATGGCCCCAGCAGGGCCCAGGCCGCACCATGGGCCCCTCCACCCCCACTTCAGCATGGGCTATATAGTATGTTCTCAAACTGCTTCTTAATACTCCCTCCTTTCCAGCCTTGTGCTGCCTTCCTTCTGGGAAGAAAGTTTCCTTTCTCTGGAGTGCTCCCCGACAGGCCCCAGAGACTCCAGCCCCATGAAGTAGGGCCTCCAGGAGTCCGTAATGCCCAAGCCTGTTAGGAAGAGCCAGGTTACACCCTCAAGAGACCCTAAGGGTCTGGGTACCTCGGCTAAAGATACATGTTCTGAAGCGTAGGGTGGGGTGAGCAGTGTGCAGACCCGGACACGTGGATGGACCAAGCAAGACCCGTAGATTGTGCTGGGGCACAAACACAGGCTCTCACACCCTCTCCCCAGCTCTGCCATGGTGGCAAGAAGATAACTGTCTCGATCCAATTAGTCATTTCAACACCTTCAGCCATAGAGTGTTCTCAGGGGACCAGAGGCAGGGAAGGGAGGGACCCTAGAAAAATGGGACACTGAGATGTGGACTGGGGCACTCAGCTATTTGTTTTTCCATAGCCAGGAGGAGATGTGTGTGTGTGTGAGAGAGAGAGAGAGAGAGAGAGAGAGATGGGTGAGAGTATGAGGGTCTGTGCAGCAGAGTGGGGAGGTGATATCTAAACTGGGAAGGGGGAGGGGAGAGGAGAAGGGATTGTTGGCACCCTGCAGGGAAAGTTAGACACCCGGGAAAGAGTCCCTGGGTCTCAGAACCTTAATTGGATCCCTGGCTCTTGAGTCCCCCTGCTGGCCAGCTTGGAAAGTGCAGCAAAACAGGCTACCTCCCCACCACCCCTCTAGGTTTCAACAAGTGTCATTGAGGCCCCCTCCCCACCAGTGCCGGATTGGGTGGGGTCTGCACAAGGCCCGGTCTCCTCTGCCCCGAAATGTGCTAACTGCAGCAGGAGACACTGCTCTATGACCTTCCGTATCCCTGTGCCCAATTCCCAAAGCTTGGGAAGGAGGCTGTTGGGCTGGGACAGCTGCTCTGATTGGCTGTGAATGATGTCATTTCCTGCCAACCACAGTCCTGCCCTCTCCCTGAGCCAGCAGGGCCTTGTGGGGACCACCTAGCCCGGTCTCCAACCTCTAGGCCAGTTTGGATGCCTGGTCTTATAAATGATAAGAGTTCTATGCAAACATAAAGGATCACTACAGTTTTTATCTAACGTTTATGTTAATGATGCAGATTAATCTTCTGTCTTTTGGGGTGAGACTATAGAGCTTCACTTCATAAGACAGCCTCCTTCTGGGGGCAGAGTGTCACTCAGCCACCTACCCTCCTTTCCTGTTCTCTTAACTGTATCACCCCATTGTCCTTTCTTGAGATCAGAAGGAGCTGGTTTGGGGGACTTCCTGAAACCCCTCAATGACCGTCTCGAAGCCCCTCCCTTTTAGCCCAGTGCCTTTGGCCTCCCACGCCACCTTCAGTCGTCACCCAGCCAGGGTCATCCCAGTCGTGTGTCTCTCACTCCCAGGTCTTCACCTCCACCCTCCTCACCTAGTGTAGGTCCCAGTGCGACACCGGGAGCTGGGGGAGCAGTTGACCTTCCTAGTTAGTGCCCTGCTGCTGTTTCTGCCACTTAGGGCACTACCTGTGCCCTCCCTACCTGTGGCACAGTAGAATCTGTCCCTGCTCGAGGTCCACTTTCACCCTCAGGATTTTTGCAGCCAGGCTTCATCCCTGTTCCTCAGGAAACGTACCCTGTCTACACCCAACTGTTCCCCTTCCACTTTCCACCCATTCGTCTGCCCCTTGAGACCCCGCCTCTTCCCAACTGTATCTCGTCCCCTCCTCCCTCTTCACCCTTTCTGGCCCACACCCTGAGTTGCTGTCCACTTCAGACCAGGGCAGAAGGGTCGGGCACCAGCGTGGGCCAGGCCAGCTGCCGTTCATCCGGGGACAGAGCTGCCATCTGCCAAGCCAGTGGTCCTCACCAGCCCGCCCCCTGTGTCCATCCCCTCTCAGGGCCCGTGTTGTGGGCCCGTCCTTTTGTTTACGCAGCCCCCCGCCAGACCCCTTAAATTGCCGTTAATGTTTCAGCGTAACGAATTAGTCTCTCATCACGAATCAGGCTTCGAAATGAGGGAAAAAAGCCCCGGTGAGGCCATCCTCGGAAATTGGGGTCATTCTCATTTGCAAAGCGGAGGATCGGAGCCCCGTAATGCGGGCAAATTTATTCCGAGGCAGGAGCCCCGGCGTGATTAGGCCCTTTGTAATTATCGCTCCAAGAGATTCCACTCCAGCCGCCCGCCTCCCTCGTGGATTAGCAAGCGAGTCGGAAAAATACACAGGATTTAATTAGAGGCAAATTAAAATTGGTAATGAAATCGGGCCAGTTGCAAGTGGCAAGAGTTGGAAGGGAGAGAGGGAGAGGGGATCTCCAGGGGCACGGGCTGCCCGCCCTGCTGGCTTTCTTCCCCGTTTAGAAATGTAAAGAGGAGACAAGGATGGGGACAAGGCGGGGGAAGCAGAGGGAGGACAGGTAACAGGGACAGGGATGGCTGGGGGTGGGGGGGCGAAGCCGAGAGAGGAGAGCACAGAGACGGGACTGAGGGCCATGCGGGGAGTGGGTGGGCTAGGGCCCTCGTCTAGCCCCCCCCCGCCCCGGGGGGAAATTGGGCCAAGCACCCCTGCCCTCACCCAAGTGTCCTACAATTCAGATGGCCTCAATTCCTGAAGTTACCCTGCCAGGAGGAGGTGGGAGCGACAAGGTGACTTTTCCTCTTTTCTCTCTCCTCTTCCTGCCTCCCAGCTACTAAACCCGTGCTCTCCTTTCTCCCCGTGTATTTCAACAAGTATGCGTTAGGCCTGCTGTTTACCTCATGCTCTTAATAAGCTGTCTGTTCTCAAAATCATGGTTCCCACACTCCTAGAGATTGAGGAAGGTTGCAGCGAGGGTTCCTGATTTATGTCCAGAACTTCTAAAGCCTAGTGGAAATTCTGCATGCACCTGAGATAACAGGTCACTGATGTGCCAGGGCCCGAGTGTGATCTGGTGATCAGGAGCCCCAAGTAACAGCTACGTGTGTCTGATCAATGCTGACGGGAAAACAAATTATTACTACCTAGATAGCATTTAGTTGGTAGACAGGGTTTTCCAAAAGATGGCAGGGAGAAGGGAGCAGATCATAAAATGGGTTGTGGGCTCTGAGGACCCTGGCAGTCCCTGGGTCAAGGGTGGGAGAGAGGCCTGCCTTCGCCCCTGGCTGGGACTCCTCCCTGGGGCAGCCTGCTTGTCCTTGGGCCAGGGGAGGTGGGACATGGTGGGACAGGGACTTTGCTGTGTGTGCTTGCCTGAGTGGGGAAGGGGCCTCTGAGCACCCGCCCTGTCTCCGCACCCCCAGAATGCTGTGCGGCACAACCTCAGCCTGCACAAGTGCTTCGTGCGCGTGGAGAACGTCAAGGGCGCCGTGTGGACCGTGGATGAGCGCGAGTATCAGAAACGGAGGCCGCCAAAGATGACGGGGTATGTTGGCCCAGCCCCAAGCAGAGGCATCTGCCTGGGGCGTGGACCGGGTCACCCCCCATTTTTCTCCAGGACACCCATGTGAACCCGGTCCTTCCCACTTTGGGGGTGGGGAGCCTAGAATCTGGAAGTGACGGGTGATCAGAAAGAAGACATGTATGTCTTATTCTGTCCCTGTTTCTGGCTGAGGGGAAGGAGCCTAGGGGGACCTGGCACCAGAGACAGAGACCCAAAGTAGCCATGGCTGGAGCTGGGACATGGGCAGATGCCAGCTAGGTGGCCATTGGTGAGGGGGCTGCCAGCCTCAGAGTCGTACTCCCCTATCTCATCACAGGATGAGCTGACCTCTGAGGACCCCAGGCCCCACCTCCGTGTTTTATAGGGAGAGGAGACCGAGAGAGGGCAAGGGGCTGGGGGAAGGTCACACTGTACTGCAGATTCACAGCAGAGCTGGGTCTCAGAACTCCCACCTTTTGCGTTCGCTCTAGCATGCAGCATTTTCATTGGAAACTGAGGAACTTGGGGGCGGGTCGAAACCTCCCCTTGGCTTCCCTTCCAACACCCAGTGGCCTTTCCACCCCAGATGTCCCTCACGTGGGCCACCCTTTGCCCGTGCTTCTTGGGCCAGAGGCCTGTTGGGAGGGGGAGAGAAGTGAGGCAAGTAGGTGGATATCTATTTGTGTGAATGCCTTTTGCCCTTGAAGATCTTTCTCTTGGGAAAAGAGCCTCTCCACCCCACTCAGCTGTGGGGGCTGGGCACGGTTGGGGCCTGGAAAAGGGAAGGAGAGCCATCCCCTTCTGAGTGCCCCCCTCCAAACATGGGGGGATTATTTTTACGTCTCTTTACCCACTTGGTCAGAAGACCTGGATTCAGATGCACCTCTGCGTCTCACTGGCTGGGTGAGCTTGGGTCAGTTCCTTAACCTCCCTTAGATGCTCTGTAAATGGGGGGTAGGGGATTAATTGCTATGGAAGAGGGACAGCCTTGAGCCATGGTTTTTCCTGACCCAACTCCTGAACCCCTTCCTGGGCAGACAAGCCTTTGGCGTGGAGCACCTGGGGACAGGCCAAGCCAAGCCCCTAGGTTATTAGATGTCCCACGATTCCGTATGGCAAGATAGTGTGGATATTACAGACTGGGGAGGTCAGGGCTCTAGCTTGGGTCCGCCAAGCACTGGGAAATGGAGACAGCAGAGAAGAACTGCTGGGGTGGCATGATGTGAAGACAGGCATCGGGAGGGACCCCCATTCCCACTTGCCGGCTCTGAGACACTGCCCAGGTTCCAGAGCCCCGGGCCCGGGAAGGGGGCTGTCAGCACGTGACGCACCATGCCGGGTCAGCGTGAGGGTTGAGGGCGATGGAGCCCACTCAGGGCTCGGCAGACGCTGCTGACCGTGCCGTAGCCTCCCAGCATCAGGAATGGAATGTCGCCGAGCACAAGGCAGGACCTAGTCAGGGTCAAGGCCTGAAGGAACGAACAGAGCACTGCCTTCTCTGTCTTCCAGGAGCCCCACCCTGGTGAAGAACATGATCTCGGGCCTCAGTTACGGAGCACTTAACGCCAGCTACCAGGTGAGTGCGCCCTGACAGGAGCCCTTTTCCCTCTTGCCCCCTTGCTGTCCTGCCCACACACACTGCCCTTCGTCCACTCTCCCCTGCAGAGCTCCAATCTGGCTTGGGAGGGGGAAGACCACTCCGAGGGGCCCAGACCCCAGCCCTCTGCCCCACCCCAACTCGGGGCACCAAAGCAGGGAGGGAGGTCGGCATAATCAGCCGTGTCCCCTTCTCTGGCTCGTCAGGCTCGGGGCCCTCTGCCTCCTGGGAAGGGATAGGTCAGGCCCACGTTCCCAGGTTCCCGGGAATGTTGTGAGGCAGTGGGTCAGGGTCACAGTCTGGCCTTGGGAGGGGAGACGTGATGTGTGGGAAAGGCCGAGCCTGGGCTGGGGACTTGCCAAGATAGATCTGCCAGCACAGGACGCCCTGGAGGCTTTCTAGGGACACGGAAGGGACAGCACCTGCCTGGATAGGGCTGGCTGATGGGGTCAACCCTGTGCCCTCCAGGCCGCCCTGGCCGAGAGCAGCTTCCCCCTCCTCAACAGCCCTGGCATGCTGAACCCGGGCTCCGCCAGCAGCCTCCTTCCACTCAGCCACGACGACGTGGGCGCCTCTGTGGAGCCGCTGCCCAGCAATGGTAGCAGCAGCCCCCCTCGCCTCTCCCCACCCCAGTACAGGTGAGCACACAGTACGGATCCCCCACCCCCGGGGCCCCTCAGACACCACTGCAGGTGGGGTCTCTATCTAATTACACCCCCCCACACACACCTGTCTTCCCACATGAGTGACTTCTTTCTCCTTTCCCATGGTGCCTCTCCTCCCCTCTCCCTTCTCATTCTCCTCTCTCCACTTCCTTTTTATTTCCCTCCTTCCTGCTTTCCTCCTCCTCTCCTTCCTCCTCTCCCCCTGTTCTCTGTCTTCTCCCAATTCAGAGGCGACCGCTGCCCAGCCCAACATCCCCCTTCCTGGGAGGAGAGCTCAGGGGGAGATCAGACCTAAGACGTCAGGCACCAGTGGCTCAGGGATGATGCGGTCCTAGGGGAGCGAGCTGCAGGCACCCCACTGCACCCCCAAATTCTGGGTGTTTGTGGAGGCCAGGGAACAGCCCTCCCCCCCCCCCCCCCCCCGGGTGCCCACACGATCCCTTCTGTCACAGCCACCAGGTGCAGGTGAAAGAGGAGCCGGCCGAGGCAGAGGAAGACCGGCGGCCAGGCCCCGCCCTGGGCCCCCCCAACCCCAGCACCGCGGGGCCTCCAGAAGACAGGGACCTGGAGGAGGAGCTGCCAGGAGAGGAACTGTCCTAAGGGCCTCTAGGGGCAGGCAGGGCAGGGGTGAGACCCCTCCCTCCGGAACCCAGGCCCCACCTACCCCCACTCCTCAGCCCCGCCCAAACCTCAAGGCACTTCCAGGACTCAGATGGGGGGGGGTGGGGGAGGCTGGGCCAGCAACTCCCAACGTGACCTGACTGACAGACGCTCGGGGGCAGCGACGGTCCTGCCCCCGAGGGGACACCGAACCCCTGGTCTGGGACCGGCAGAGGAATCGGAGGGCCCAGACCCTTCCTCAGACCCTCCCCTACATCTGAATACAGCCTCCCCCCAACCACCAGCAGCAGGGCCCTCCTCCCCCACCAGCTCTCCCCTACAGGGCCCCTCAGCGCCATGGAGACCCGCAGGCGGGGCTAAGCCACCCCTCTCAAACCCAGGGCCCCTCGCACCTGGCTCTGGCAGTGTTTGCTGGCCAGAGCCCCCCCCCCCCTTTTCCTAATTTGTGCCCCCTTTCACCTTCTTTTCCGTACTGTGAAGAAATCTCCCCAGCCCGCACCTCCTCCCCCTGCCCCGGCCTGGGCCCAGGGGGGAGCTGACGTTCCAGACCATCCCCAGAAGAAACGGGCCCCCTGAGCTGTGCCTACTCAAGAGCCACAGCTGGGGTGTTGCTGCCCTGTGGGGTCTGTGAGAGCAAGGCTGCCTCGCTCCCGGACAGGAACCCAGGCCGAACTGGGCCTCCACCCCATTCACTGGGTGCCCCTCGGCTGCCCCCCACACACCAGGGAGCAGAGGAAGAGGCCCAGTGCTGGCTTCCTCGCAGAGGTCTGTGCCGGGTGGGCCGATGGAGGGGGAGCCGCGAGGCCCTCGAGGCTGAAGCTGCCAGTGCCACCCAGGAAGCATCCTGCCTCTGTCACGGGAGAGGCCAGGCCGAGACCAGGCTTGAGGGGCAGGTGATTGCCGTGACCCAACAGGTCACCCCCAGCCTACAGGTCCCCTCATGGTAGTCCTCCCTCACCCCTCCTCAGCCCCACTCCCCACCCCCAGTTAAACCGATGACCAAAGACCTTTCTTATGCCGGAAGCAAAAACCAAAACTTTTTGTTGGCTTTTTCCTTTGTGGCCTCCCACCCCCACCCCCACCCTCCTTGCTCCCCGCCCCTAGCCCCAGGCTGGAAGCCCTCCCTCCACTTAAGTTATTGTTTTAAACCAAAGTTTACAGTGTCTGTTGGTGGCCCAGACCCTCTCTCCACCCTTCCTCCACCCCACCCTGAGGACCCTGGGACTCAGTAGAGGCTGGGGGCCCTGCTCACCCCCACTTCTGCTCTTGGCCAGCCAGGAGGAAGGTCCGAGGGCAGAGGGAAGGAGGTGTGCTGCCCTCAGCATCCCGAGGGGCTCTCCTCTCCTCGGGCAGTGGGCCTTGAGCCCCAGTCCCAACCCTGGGCTGCTTCCTGGGGGCTCTCCAGACCCCTCGCTAGGACCAAGTCCCCCATCACACTGGGAGTGTGGATTCCAGCAGAGGAGCTGGAAAAGAAGTGAGACTCCACAGACCCCCTATGGGGGACCCCAACTTAGGCCATGGACTGGGTGTGTTGGATGCTCGTGATACCCCAGGCCAGGCCCCTTTGCTGAGAAGACCTCCTTGGACTATTTCCCAAGAACCCCCCACATACACCCCTTCACAAGCCACCCCTCCTGAGAGGCAGGGGGCCCTCCGCCCCCTCCCCTATGTACTCCCCACCTGTGTTCTGTTTGACCAGCACAGAAATATTAAACGTCCTCTATTCACCGGGCCCTGCGTGTGTCACCAGGGTGAGGGGGGAAAGGCACTGAAGTGGAAAGATTGCTCTGAGGGGCCGGGGGAAGGAGGCCCTGTGGACAGTGGGGGCTCCTTAGGGGTGCTTTCTGGGAGTGCATGAGCAGACCAGGACATGGGGGTTGGGGGGATGCGGTGGGGGGGCAGGGAACCTGTCAGCAGCTCCCGCCGGCCTCTTCCACTGTCACCCTGGTGGTGTTCTCTGGTATTTTCTTTCAAACCAGGTCTCTCCACCATTTTTGCTCCCAAAGTCACTGTTCCTTCCTGCCCGCCCCCACCCCTTCAAGGGTAGGTTCAGCAGGGAGATTTCTTCCGGGGATGGAGACGATCCTTGCTGCAGGACCACCACCCCTGGAGACCTGTGCTTGCAGGCCCAGGTGCCCTTCTGGGCCCATCACTTGGCCTCTGTGGGGGCCTGGATAGGGGCCTGGGTGTGCACATGCATTGGGGGGGGGGGTGGCTGTTAGTGGGTGCAGGCCTGCCGCTGTGTGCCCTGTCCGTGTTGTAGTGCTGGTTGGCTCTGCTAGGAAAGGGGGTTAGCCTGACCCACAGGTAGGGGTGCCCTCGATGGTTAGAGGAGGGAGGGAAGGAAATCGAAGCTGTGAACCCAAACGTGTGTCCTGACACCTCCCTCGGCCTTCCATCCCGCAGCATTTCCTGGTCCTTCCCCAACGGGGGACCCCCTCTGGCCTTCTCAGTGCCCAGCACCCACCGGAACTCTACCAGTTCCCTTCTTCCAGCACCTCGAGCACCTTCCAAACACTTCCTTCTTGAGGGCAAGGCCCCCAGACCTCTGTCCTGGGGCAGGAGCCCCCAGAATGTGTGTACCTCGGGGGGAGGGGGGGCCGGGAGGTAGAGGAGTAGGTGTGGAGAAAGCAACCCTGTTGGAATCTGTTGCCCTTGCCACCAAACTGCTAGAACTTTCCAAAAACGTAGCTGGGGGTGGGGGAGCAAGTGGGGCGGGAAAGAATACGGGATCTGGAAATGGGAGTCTTCACTGACTTCTCTGTCTCAGGACTGTCTTGTCCTTTCCTAGTGCTTTCGACCAATCTGTCACCTTCTGCCTCTTTCTCCCCCCGTTTTCTCTCTCTCACTGCTGTCCAGGCCACCTCCTCCCCCTGCCCTAATCCCCTGGACACTTGCATAGAGCCTGGGGTGAATTCCCAGTACCTCCTCCCGGCATCTCAAGATGGCCTGGGCGGGTCAGGCCAGGGGAGCTCAGCCTGGAGTCTGAATCTGCACACCGCCCCCCCCCCCCCGCCGCCCCGCACCCTCCACCCACAGACTCGCCCACCAGCACCGTATCAAGAAGCAGCAGTGCGATGTGCTGTCGTGTGGCCCTCCCTGCCCTCTGTGGAGGCTGCCAGCCCAGGAGAAGTGGATGCGTGTGTAGTCTGGGGACAGCAGCATCCCCTGCAATGTAATAAAACAATCCCCCACGATTTCACTGCGGCCACTTCCCCTCGGGGACCCACCAACCCCCTACAAAGCCCCAGAGAATCCTGGGGTGTCTGCGCCAAGCTCCCAGCTCCCTTAGTCCACCCTGGGAGACCAAGGTCTCTGTCCTCCAAACTAGCCCCAGAGACTAAAGCGACAAGACTACACCCAGCCTCG
This sequence comes from Acinonyx jubatus, assembly GCF_027475565.1. Classification (NCBI taxonomy): domain Eukaryota; kingdom Metazoa; phylum Chordata; class Mammalia; order Carnivora; family Felidae; genus Acinonyx; species Acinonyx jubatus. The sequence continues at coordinate 110,429,337 of NC_069385.1, read as the reverse complement.
CTCTCAGGACAGTCCTTACCGCAGTCTAACTTGTGTTTTGCTGCTTCAACTAGAGTTTTGTTTTTTGTTGTTGTTTTTAATTCCTCCCTCCCACCGCCCCTCCCCCCCCCAGAGGTACAGCAAATGTCTGGCCAGTGCACTTGGACATGGAGGGAGGATCTATCTCGGGCTTTGAGGAGGAGAGGGGCTTACAATATGAGCAACAGGAGACAGCTGTGGGCCACCCAGCTTCTGAGTGCACTGGGCTTACAACCCAATAACCCATTTTCTCTCTAGTCTCCCAGGTTCCACGTGGGGCCCTCTCCCATTACCTTCTTCAAAAGAAGAACCAACCCCCTAAGCCCTTCATTGTGCTTTGCTGTCAGGATGCCCTGTGTGTGTGGTCTTGTCTCTCCTTCCTCCTGTTCAGGGAGATGGGGGCAGGTGGTCAGAGCTGGCTGGCAGCTTATCCTGGTCTTAGCATTTCTGCCCTGGTGGGGAGACGGGAGGCTATCTGCTGAGCCCGTTCTCAGGCTGGCAAACAAACAAACAAAAAAGGGCTACCCCAAGCCAGATATTTTGCAGATGAGAAGGTAGGGCTCTGGGCTCTGCACTGGACAGAAGTCCCCCTCGCATTCAGAAAGCTCTTCCCTGCCTCTACCATGAAGTGTCCACCCCTGCTCAAGGTCTTTTGCCAGCGGCCAGCAGAGGGCGCTTTAGCCAAAGCCGACCTTGGGCTCCTCCTTTGGGCAAACTTGCGGGTCTGAGGAGGTGGGGAGGACGGGCTCTGTCTAGGGTGAGAACAACAACCCTTCACCCCTCTGGCCCAGGGCAGAAAAGGGTTCCGTCCGTTGAGTGGGGACTTCGCGGACCTCTCCAACTTGGTGACCTACGCAGTCTCCTGAACAGAAATGGGAGAAGGCAAGAGAAATACTGAGTGATCTAGAAGGGAGTCGTCTCTAAAGACTAGTATACCGGGCAGACAGGCTCAATAAAGATGTTTAATGGTAATTGCTAACATTTGATGGGCTCTCGTGTGCCAGACACAATTCTAGACACTTTATGTTTCCTGTAATCCCCCCGCAACACCTCTGAGTTACATGCCATGATTACCCCCATTTTACAGATGAGGACATTGAGACCCGGGAATCAAAGAGATTAACAGACAAAGCATTGAGAATGAGGAATACTGTGGTGGGAGGCTCGGTGGCTTAGTCTCAGCGTTTTAGTGACACTATTTGCTTTGCCTTCTCCCCCCCGCCCCCCCCCCACCACCTTCTTGGAGACTCCCAAGGGGGAAACTGAGGTAAGAGCCCCTCAGCTGCCGCTCTTCTCTCGGCAGAATGAGGTAAGTCGGGGCTTGTTGGAATAGCCACTGTGGGACAGAGGGAACGGGAGAGAGAAGGACTGGAACGCCCTATAAAAATAAGCAACCGGGGGCCTTCTGAAGGAGCAGAGAGTCTGAGCAGGGAACACAAAGAGGCCCTTGTCTGAGGTGGGGGATTCACAGCGACCACACACAAGCATACACCTGAGCACGTGTGCAGACGCACACGGGCACACACACGTGCCCCTCGCTACTCGAGCTATGTTTACACCGAGAGGTCCCTTCCACCCCGAAAGCCTGCAGTTAAGCCTGTGGACACCCAGGGCAGGGACACATACCACACGGTAGTCACAGAGACATCCCATCACACAGGCCCAGGACCTCTCCACACCTGCAGTCTGCCTCCCTCCTGGGATCAAAAGTTTAGAAAAACAGCCCCTCCCGAGAAGGTGGTCATGGAGGCAGCCAGGGCTGAAAGGCCCTGTGTCCTAGCCAGGAGGGGCCGGGGCCAGGGGGTGGGGGCCGTTGGGGGTGGGGGCGGGTAGTGCAGAGGTGGGATGGGCACTCCGGAGCTTCCGGCCCGGACTAGAAGGCCTGTAGCCGCACTAGGGGTCAGTGCCCCTCCCGCTCTTGAACCGGGAGATCGGACTGTCTACCTCAGGCCACTGCCTGGGCTTTAGGACGGGCCAAGCGTGTGGGGTGGGTAAGGGTGGGTGGACACCAGAGAACTCCAGGAGGGGTCTCTGCTCTCAGCTGGTTCTCTGGCTGAGAACCTGACAGAGATGGGCTGAGTGCCCGGTGCTCCGAGGAAGAAAACTCAGGTCCTGCGGGGGTCAGCCCAACGAGGGTCTAAATCCTACGTCCGCTACTTGCTAGCTCTGTGGCTTTGGGAAACTTCGTGACCTCGCCGGGCTTCCATTTCCTCATCTGTAAGACTGGAGCTGGATAATCATCTCTGGCTTGCTGTTCCTGTGTAGGAAAAGTGGCACATATTAGGCCCACAACACATAATAGCTGTTAATAAAATGTAGTCTGGGATGCCAATCACCATGGGGGGGTGAGGGGGATCAGAGTGCTCCTGGAGGAGGCCCTGGCAGAGAGGCTGGGATGTAGGGAGACAAAATGTAGGGGAGAGGAGCGACGTTTTAGGTCTGCGGCGGAGCTTTGCTGGAGCTCGGGGAAGGTTCTCGTGGCAGGAGACAAAGGGTTCAATCAGGGCAGGAGAGGCATTGCCGAGGCACATCCACATCCTGCGGCAGTGGGCGAGGCCACAGGCAGGTGAATTGCAGCAGGATTTCCTTATCTCTAACGTGGTGAGGAGCCCTGACCTCGCAGAAGGCTAAGGAGAAAATTAAGAGGAACAGCAGATACGAAGCACGCGCACCAAGCTTGCACCTGTTTGTATCCCGCAAGTGCTGACGCTGCTGAGGTTGCCGAAGAAGCTTCAAGGGGTGGCCCGCGTCACTGAGGAGCTCCCATCACAGGGGACAGTCTCGTATTTAAATAAACACATAGCGGGCTAGGCTTCCAAGTGGTTCCAGCACTACGTGCTTGGTCTTCGAAGGGCGTTTAGGAAAGGGCTCTTGGAGAAGATTAGGCTTACAAGGAGCCTGGAAGGAAAGACAATGGGAGAGCTTGCCATGCAGGCCAATACGTGAGTCAAGGCAGGGGTGGGACCGGTTCGGATGTTCAGGGAAAGGCCGGAAAACCCCAGGGGCTGCGGTATTGGAAGATGACACTGGAAAGGTGGGAGAGCCAGGCGGTGAGGGGGTCCCACAGGCCAAGCTGGGGGTCCAAGCCAGGGGCATGGGGCAGCGTGCCCAGGAGGAGCTTAGAGCAAAGTAGTGATTGATCCGTGTCCCGTTTGGAGAGAAAGTAGGTGTGGGGAGGATAGGCTGGGTGAAATGTTGGGGCTCGGGGGCCAACCGGGTGGCCACCCATATTGGCAGGTGGCAGGCAGCAAAGTCCCAAATAGGGAGGGTGCTCTGGAGAATGCCAGCAGGAGGCTTTTTGAACAACAGCGGAACAGAAGACAGGACTGGGTTGCTGCCTGAAAGAAAGGTCCAGAATGGCCTCAACTGGGTATGTCCTAAAGGTCTATTCCAAGTGTGGCACATTCTCACGTGGAATATTAAACTGCAGAGAAAGGGAATGCGTAAGACCTGCCTGTATCCATGGGGTACATTTGAGAGGGAAAAAAGGAAGGGGAAGAAAGATATGGAGAGAGTATTGCCATTTACATAGTGTTTGAAAACAGGCATAATAATGCCATATGTCATGTAAGGGTGTATGTGCATGTAGCGAACATTTAAGTAATTTGTAGGACAGATGGATAACAAGTTCAGGTCACTGCCTCTCTGGGGAAGGTGGGGAATGCGATGGGAAGGGGCACTCAGGGGGCTTCAAGTATACTGATAATTCATTCTAGAGCTGGGGGCGCTAGGGCAAGAGGCACGGCTGTGAAAGAAGGCAGAAATGGTCGGGGCCGAGGAGGAAGAAGAGGCAGGAGGGAGGGCAGTCCCGAGGCAATGATGGGACTCATGGGCTACAAGGCCTGGGAGATCCCCTCCCACCACCACAATGGACTTGGCAACGGGAAGCCTCTGGCCCCCTAGGACAGCAGTTTCCAAGGACAGGGATGAGCTAAGTAGTCAGTGTGTGGAGTGGAGATGAAGGCAGAGGTGAGGTCTCTCTTTCGATGAGTTTGGTGGCCAGGGGAGAGAGGGGACACCCAGAGGCAGAGGGGAGGGAGACACAGCATGGAATGCCAGGAAAAAGTTTTCTTACTGATTTTCTCAACTGTAATGATCTCGTGTATTGTTATGTATCTTTTAATGTTTTTTATTTTTATTTGGGGGGTGCAGAGAGGAGAGGTTGAGAGAGAGAGAATCCCAAGGAGGTTTTGTGCTGTGAGTGCAGAACCCAACACAGGGCTTGATCTCACAAGCTGTGAGATCATGACCCGAGCCGAAATCGAAATTTGGACTCTCAGACAACTGAGCCATCCAGGGGTCCCTGTATTGTTTTGTATTTTTAAAATTTTTTAAAAATGTTTATTTATTTTTGAGAGAGAGAGAGAGAGACAGAGTGTGAGCAGGGGAAGAACGGAGAGGGAGGGAGACACGGAATCGGAAGCAGGCTCAAGGCTCCGAGCTGTCAGCACAGAGCCCGACGCGGGGGTCAAACTCACAAGCCGTGAGATCATGACCTGAGCTGAGGTCAGATGCTTAACTGACTGAGCCACCCAGGCGCCTCAATTGTTTTGTGTTTTTAAGTGGGGGAGAGGGCAGGAGAGGATCAAGCTGGATATTCCTATGAGTATATGTGAGGGTGCACCTTCCCTCCTCCATCAGACTAGCCGATGCTCACTTTCCGTCTTCATTAGCTCTCCCAGGACTCAGGCCCAGATGCTCAGGAAGATGGGAGTCTGGAAACCATCATGGCGCTCACATCCGGCCCGGGGAAGGAGTGGGGGTGGGAATCCCATCCCATCCCATCCTGGAGCTGAGGTCTGGGTCCAGACTGAGGACACGCAGGGGGAGAAGGGAAGACTGGGTGGCTCCCCCACGCACACTATAAGGTGTGAGGTCCTGAGGAACTGGAGGAAGGCCGGTGGGAGGGAGGGCTGGGGCCAGGCAGCCATGGGAGGGAGGCCTTCCCACCTACTTCAGCCCTCCCGCCATTGCACTCGCCACCCTCACCCAACTGGCACTCACCCCCCTTTCTCTCTGTCACCATCTAACACCTTCCTCATCCTCCACTTGCTCCCCGCTTCCCAAAGAACGTGTGGCTGTGACCGGCTGTTCCCAGACGTCCTCTCCCACAGGCCGTTACCACCCCCGGGCCAGACCCAGGCCTGGCGGGGCTTACCTGATTTTGCCTCCATACCAGAGACTCACCCCAAACTGGCCCACTTCTCTCTTCCTGTACCCGGAGCACACACAGTCAGTCTACAAATCTTTACTGAGTGCCTCTATGCCCAGTGCTGGGTGCTGAATAGCCAGGCACAGGCCCTGCCCTCAGGAGGCTGACAGAACACCGAGAGATCAAGAAGTAAAATAAGAAATCGAGATAAGGCAACGTGTGAAAGAACATACTCTTCTCCCCCTTGCTGTCAGCAATCCTTGATATGGAGACGGTTCTTCTTAGGAGACTTTCAAGGAGTTCAATTACTAAAAATCGAAATTAATAAAATTATTATTAATATGGTGGCAGGGCGCCTGGGTGGCTCCATCGTTCGAGCGTCCAACTTCAGCTCAGGCCATGATCTCACAGTCTGTGGGTTCGAGCCTCACGTCAGGCTCCGTGCTGATGGTGCAGAGCATGCTTGGGATTCTCTCTCTCTCTCTCTCTCTCTCTCTCTCTCTCTCTCCCTCGCTGGCCCTCCCCGACTCGCTCTTTCTCTCTTTCTCAAAATAAATAAATACACTTAAAAAAAACTATAAAACACAAAATATTTTAAAAATACACGGTGACCGTGAAGCCGGCAGCATAGACAGGCATGGATAACTAATGAAGTCCAGTTATAAAGTCAATCATTCAGTCAATGCTTACTGAGAACTTATTGCACACAAGGCACCAAGCCAGGCCCTGGAAGACGAGACCCATTCCCTCCCCTCTGCAAGAACCCCCAAGAGAGAGACAGACATGTAAGCAAACACAACATTCTGTTTTGAGTCTGGGGACCCAGAAAGGGTGGGCGCGCTTCCTTGGGGAGCGGTGTGTTGGCGGCAGGGTTTAAGCTGGGTCTTGAGACCAAGTGAACAGAGTCAAAGCGGGGCCAGTGTGTTCCGAGTGACCACGCCCAGCAGAAGTGGCCGGAGTATTAAGCCCAGAGAGGCAGACTGGAGTCATATTGCAGAAACTTGCCTGCGCAACTCAGAAGCATGGACTTTCGGCTCTAGACAAAATCTGTTGGGGCAGAGAGTGACAAGGCATGGCAGGTTGTTTGTTTTGTTTTGTTTTGTTTTGTTCCTTCAGGCCTGGGTGTGAGACGGACGATCTGGGGGTGGCTGGCTTCTTCCGCCAGAAAGGAAGTAGGAAGAAGGTGGGATGCTCCTCAAGCTGGAGGCCAGAGACAAAGGTGTGAAAGGGGCCCTGCGGGGTCCCCCTCAGGCGAGAGAGGGTAGCAGAGGCACCGGCGGAAATCAGGAGAGACGGAAGAGGAGTTTATCCGGGGCGGAAGGTGACGGATGGGTCCTGGTTACGCTGGCTTTGACATAACAACGGAAAACCCAGTGGGAGCAACTTGTAATGAAAGGTGGTAGATTGGGCTCATGCATTTCCCTTCAAGTCAGCCCGAAGCCTGGCTAAACTCTAGTAGGGGGCCTTTTTTTTTTTTTTTAAAGTGTGGACTTGTAGAAACAAATAGAACAAGCAGAAGAGGACAGCAACAACTTTTGGAGGTTGGGGAGAGGGTGGCACAGGAATCTGAGTCCTGAGCCAGCAGCCAGGAGAGCTGAGATGCGTCCAGATGTTGATGGTGGGGAGGTTGTGTGTGTTGGGGGGTAGGGGGGTCTTTGCACCGGGGGACACTGATGTAGTTGAGGCAGGGACACCACAGGTGGATTAAGTGTAAGACTCTGACATCAAGATTTCTAAAGAACAGGGCAGGAGAGCCCCACCCCCTGCACAGAGCTTTGAGAGTCCCATTCTTCAGTAGAAATCCAAGGATCAATAGACCTACGAGGAAAGTATCTAATAGGAAAAAGAGACGGGGGGGAGTGGGGGAGATCAAAACAAGCAGACAGGGGTGCGTGGGTGGCTCAGACGGTTAAGTGTCAGACTCTTGATTTTGGCTCAGGTCATGATTTCATGATTTGTGAGATCGAGCCCTGCGTTGGGCTCTGCACTGAGAGTGTAGAGCCTGCCTGGAATTCTCTTCCCCTCTCTCTCTGTCCCTCCCCTGCTTGTGCACTCAAGCACTCTCTCTCTCAAAAATAAATAAATATACATTAAAAAAAAAACAGACAAAAGCAACTTGGAGGACTCTGCTATGCAGAGAGAAGGAAAAAATTTTAAAGTCATTTATTCTAAGAGAAATATGATAATACACCCATGAAATTTTTTTTAAAAATGCTATAAAAGTAAATGTTCAGAGAACAAAATGAGGTCTTAGAAATTAAGATATAACAGAGGGGCACCTGGGTGGCTCAGTCGGTTGAGTGACTGACTTCAGCTCAGGTCGTGATCTCAAGTTTCATGAGTTCAAGCCCCACCTTGGGCTTGCTGCTGTCATCGTGGAGCCTGCTTCGGATCCTCTGTCCCCCTCTCTCTCTGCCCCCAACCCCACTCATGCTATCTCTGGAAAGAAAGAAAGAAAGAAAGAAAGAAAGAAAGAAAGAAAGAAAGAAAGAAAGAAAGAAAGAAAGGAAGGAAGGAAGGAAGGAAGGAAGGAAGGAAGGAAGGAAGGAAGGAAGGAAGGAAGAGAGAGAAAGAAAGAAAGAAAAGAAAGAGAAAGAAAGAAAGAAAGAAAGAAAGAAAGAAAGAAAGAAAGAAAGAAAGAAAGACGAAGGAAGGAAGGAAGGAAGGAAGGAAGGAAGGAAGGAAGGAAGGAAGGAAGAAGGAAGGAAGGAAGGAATTATATATATAACAGAAATGGAAACAAACGGGAAAGCTGGAAGTTAAAGATATCCTCTCCAAACTACAACAAACAAAACAACAAAGGAAAACAGAGAAGAGGATGAAATTAGAAGACCGGTTCAGATGGACCGTCGTCTAACCAAAAGGAAATCTGGAAAGAGAGAAACTGAGAAAGCAGAGGAGAGAAAATCCCTGAACAGGTAAGTGAAGAGCATTTCCCAGGATTGAATGGCGTGAGTTTCAAGCTGAATAGGCCCAACAGTGCGTAAAAATGTGCCCTCACCAAAGCACATGGCCGTGGAATGTCAGAACGCAGGAGACAAAGGGAAGATCTTACAAACTTTTAGAGAGAAAACCGAGCCACGTTAAAGGACCAGGACTCAAAATGGCATTGGTTGTTCAGCAGTAGAAGCCAATGGAGCATCTGTTGCCTTTGAAGTTCTAAGAGAAAATTATTTCCAACCTAAAATTCCATACCCTGCCAGACTATTAATTAAGTGTAGGATAAAAATGTATCAAGACATGAAAATTATCCAAAAGCAGCAACTCCGGTTTACCGGTGACACGGTGGGAGGGGAGAGGGTGTGTTCCACCAAAAGCAAGGAAAAGGAACAGAAGTTCAGCAGCAGAGAGCGGTTAGGGACCCATCCCAGGAGCAGAGGACAGCCGGGTCTGTCAGGAAGAGTCAAAGGTCTCTCTCAGGCAGAGATTTCTTCAAGAAGATAAAATGCACAGGATGCCTGAAATTTAAGCATATTGTGATAAAAATCTATGCTACTGGGAAAGATTTGGGGGGGTGAATCACTCACATGTATAAAGAAAACTAAGCAAACCTGGGGCGCCTGGGTGGCTCAGTTGGTTAAGCATCCAACTTCAGCTCAGGTCATGATCTCGCAGTTCGTGGGTTCGAGCCCCATGTCGGGCTCTGTGCTGACAGCTCAGAGCCTGGAGCCTGCTTCGGATTCTGTGTCCCTCCCCGCCGCCCCTGCTTCCGCACTGCTCTCCCACTGGGGAAAAGCAGCTGAAAGAGAATTTAATCTACACGTTATAGAGTGAGAAGAACTTAACTGGTACTTAACACTGAAAAACCCAGAAGTAGCCATGCATGTCTCTTTTCTACAGATATGATGACTCAAAGGAATCCTCTAGAAAATTCAGAGCGGCCATGCCTGGGGAGTGGGAAGGGAAGGCCGAGAGGCCAGGAGACTGCCGCTTTTCTTAACAAGTTTGCTACAACACTCTGATTCTTTCAACTGCAGCCCATAGCCCTCTGTGTTGCGTTCCATGCCTCTCCGTCTGCCTGTCTTCTAGAAGGTGACTTCTGTAGGGACAGGGACAGGCCCCACTCATCTTGTTGCCCCAGCACCTAGCCCGGTACCTGTCCGACAGCAAGCCCTCAATTACAGGTTTGTGGAATGAATCATGGTAGGTTCAAGCTGGGAGGGACCTCTCATTTCGCGTCTATCATTTTACAGGTTAGAAAACGGAGGCCCACAAAGAAGAAATGACATGTTCCCAATTGTTCCGGGGGTGAGTGGCAGCTCCAGGGCGATGCTGTCAACCTCCGGAGGCTCTGTCCACTGCTCCGGCAACGCCAGCGACTGCCTTCTCATCTGCATAGAGGCCACCGTTCTGGGAGCTGACAGCTCTCTAGGGGAGAGGTTTTAAAGAGAGAGGAGCGGGAATGTGCAGAGGGGAGACAAGCCATCCAGGAGGAGAGGTTAGACAGTAGGCACGGCTCCCACCGGCATTGTGTAATGTTGCCAAGCAGGGAGAAGAGCATCTCCAGAAGAGGAGGTGGCCGCTGGGGACCCCCCGGGGTGCTCCTCCCCGCTGAGGCCCCACTGGTTCTCAGAGTTCAAGCCCACTCCCCACGGCTGCCATCCAGGGATCAGGAAGAGGCCACCGCTGCGGCCAAACCTGCTTGTCAAGGGGCGGGAAGCTCAAGAAAGGCGCCTGGAACAGTGTCGCCGAAAAACTGCACATTTCTACCACCTCATCTGTGAGCGAAAGCAGCCGCAAAGGGTGCTCGGTGCGGCCTTTCCAACAGCACTAAGTGCATCGACACAGGAATTTGCACCTGCATCACTGTTGCCTGTGAGCTTTTGAGGGACGTGGCCGTCGCTGTCTGCAGCCTCCAGAGAAGGTTGGACCAGAGATCGAGAGCGACATTCCACAGCCTCCTCTGTTGTCACGCTGTCTGTCTCGTCTCTCCCTCCAGCCTGGGCAACCGCACCAGAAATGGCCCTTGCTTCCCAGGCCTCTGAAGAAATGCCCACCCGGGCGTTTGTAAATTCATACAATCAGATGCCCTGGGGTGGGGGTGGGGCGCCCAGACACCCAGTTCTGCCCCTTAGCAAGGACACCCTGCTCCCCACGCCCGAGGAAATATTAGTGTCATTAATGGGCACCTTGTCCTTCCTCTCTCATCCATCAAGGACAGCATGCAGCACCCAGAGGAGAGGGGGATGCTAGCTTTAACTTGTGACCCAAGGAGAATGTTCGCCAGCACACCGGAGTGTGATATAAAGAGGCAGGAGGGAGAGTGGGTTCAAGAGAAAGGAAGCAGCCGATGTTCTCCCCAATGGGACTCTGATGTGATCCTCGTGCTCATGACTCCAGCTCTGTGCCAGAGATATGTGCGGTGCAGGCAGCCTGTCACTGTCACAGTGTGGGTGCTGGCCTACAGGAGGCTGGCTGCATGGGTCCCCCGGTTGGTGAGCTGAACGAGCTAGGAGACCTTTTCAGAGACAATATCCGTTTGGGACGGTGTGAAGGTGGGTGGCGTGTCAGGCAGGGGACGGGGTAAGGTCTGCCTGGGTCAAAGAGCTCCTGGCCATGAGGACCCCCCACCCCATGAGCCCTTGGAGTTAACCCCCCCGATGCAGAGCCCAGTCTCCCCACCACATTCCATCCAGCACTTTCCTCCCTCACCTGCTGCGCACCTGCCCTGGCACGAGGACCATCCCGCGGGGAGTGAGGGGGGAGGCACCGATTCTCCCTGCCTCCTGTCGCGAGAGCACCGGCCCTGCCCTGGACCCCTGGCCATCCCCTCGTCCTGCCCCTCTCGGAGTCAGACAGACTTAGGTCCCAAATCACGGTCCGCCACTCTGTAGCTGTGAGACCGGAAGCCAGGTGGCGCCACACTTCTAAGTGTGGCTTTTCTCATCCGCCAAAGGTAACATTCTCCCAGGGATGTCGTGAGGATTGAGTAGATAACATGAGTCAGGCTTCCAGCAGTGCTTGGCCTGCAATGCATTATCTGTTGCTGTGTATAACCCACTCCCGAAACGTAAGTGGCTTCAAGCAACAGCTACTTATGATTTCTCACGATTCTGGGGGCTCAGCCGGGCCCTGGTGGCTGTTCCTCGCTGTGGTGGCTGCGGTCACCCATTTGGCTGCATTCGGCAGGCAGTTCAGCTGGGGTGGTTGGAGCAGGCGGACCTCTTGGACCTCCTGGCTGGACCTCTTTCTCTGACAGGGTGCGTTTCTTGCATGGTGGCCCAGGGCCACAAGAGCTCAGGCAGAAGCGGTCAGTTAACGCCTAGGCTAGAACTTGCATGATATCACTTCCGGTGCATTGTAAAGGTCAAAGCAAATCCCAAGGCCAGCCCAAGAATCCAGGGGAGGGGAAACAGCTCTTGTTCCCTGCTAGGAGGAACAACATGGCACGGGGGTGGGAGAGATGGTTGGGGGGCGTCTTGGGAGACAGTGTACCCAGCACATAACATTAGAACAATGGCAGATGGGAAAGGCGGGAGTTTGGCGTGGCCGTGCAGATCAGCACCCCCATGGAGTCCGGCCCAGAGCAGGGTTTCCCGGACAACGGGCTCTGTATCACTGGTGTCCTAGAGATGATGCAGTGGACCTGGGCATGGCAAAAAGTAAGTTTGCATTTTGAATTCTTTTTGCAATCTTTGGGTGCCACCAAAGAGAAAGATCTCAGCCTAGCTCGCTTGTCGGTAACACCTCTCTGACCCTGGCCATCTGTGGCCGGCACTCCCAGTATCTAGAAGGCAACAATATTTAGCTAGACTATAATATGCTACTTTTCCCCCCTGTGTATATTTTTATAATTGCCAAGTGAGGGGCGCCTGGGTGGCTCAGTCGGTTAAGCACGTGACTTCGGCTCAGGTCATGATCTCACGGTTCGTGGGTCCAAGCCCCGCGCTGGGCTCTGTGCTGACAGTTTGGAGCCTGGAGCCTGCTTCAGATTCTGTGTCTCCCTCTCTCTGCCCCAACCCTGCTCACACTCTGTCTCTCTGTCTCTCAAAAATAAATAAACATTAAAATGGCCAAGCGATACTGGCTTTCCCTGCCTGAGGATAATAGTTGGCTGATGCAGAGAGCCAGAGCGGTCAGAACCCAGGGACTTCCTAGTCTAGACTACAGGCTCTCTCCTGATAGCCCCCTTTCAGTGAGTCCGTTGTCCCCAGAGGGAAAGTCAGTACCTCCGGGACTCCCCACCCTTAATCTGTACTCCTTACCTCCCTTACCCATCAAACCTTTCCCCCCTCAACATAAATTCCACTCCCTACAGAGGTTCCTTGACCTCTTTACAGGCCTCTTCCAGAAACTTCTCCGTGCCTTCCTCTTCCCAAACACCCTGCCCATTGTCTACAACCAGGCAGTGTAGTACAGTGAGAAGTGCTTGGTCTGGGGCCAGACCACCTTGGGGACGTCCTGGATCTACCACCCGACAGACATTGCCCAACCCTTCATGTTTGCAGCCCAGGGCAAGAGAGCAAAGGAGGCCCCCAAATTCGACATACTTAAAAGTTATAAATAAAGCCAACAAACCATTACACAAAATGAGCTCCAGCCTCCCACGCTGACAACTATATTTTCTTTATAACTAAAAGAAATGCACACACATACACAGGTATGGTTTTTTTTATGATGAAAGACAGAAAAATATAAAAATGCCTGAATTTAATTACTATCGTAAATGTATGGGAGTTCTTTCGATGGGCTGGCAATGTTTGGATGAGTGATCCACAAAAATATTCATAATTCATGAATTATATACTTATTCTAGAACATTTCTATTTCTTGCTCTCATTTCATTAAGATCACCAACTATGTTTTTATAATTGATTCCCATGTAATTGTTGTATTATTTTTCAAAGTTAGTTATTTTGGGGACAGCACAAGTGGGGGAGGGGCAGAGAGAGGGGGACAGAGGATTCAAAGTGAGCTCTGTGCTGACAGGCTCAGCAGCGAGCCCAATGTGAACTTGAACTCATGAACCGTGAGGTCACGACCTCAGCCAAAGTCAGAGTCTCAACCAACTGAGCCACCCAGGTGCCCCTGTAATTGTTTTATTGACAGTAATGGTATGACGGCTTAAAAACAAAATGTAATTGTGCTCAAAGTAGACAATGTTTTCATATATTTTACTACAAAAGCATTTAAAAATGTTTAAATATCTACTTTTGAGAGAGAGAACAAGAGAGACAGAGCCTGAGCAGGGGAGGGGCAGAGAGAGAGGAAGACACAGAATCCAAAGCAGGCTCCAGGCTCTGAGCTATCAGCACAGAGCCCGACACGGGGCTCAAACTCACAAACCATGACAAGATCATGACCTGAGCCAAAGTCGTACACTTACCCAACTGAGCCACCCAGGTGCCCCTATAAATGCATTTTAAAGTAGATGTAAAAAGTTTGAAATTATTTAGATTCTAAGTTTACTTATTTTTATTTTAAAATATTCAACATTACTATAATTAAAAAGGGAAAATGCAAATTATAATTGATGAACACCAACTGATGATTTGTCTGTACATGAATACCACACTATAATTTTATGACAAGCTTTGAAATCAAGTTAGTGTAATTCTTTCTAGTTTACTTCTTTTCAAATTTTCTTTGGCAATTCTAGATCCTGAGTTTTCTGTCTGTAGGTTGCCTTCATTTCTGAAAGATATTTTCACTAAGTATAGAATTCTGGGTTGACAATTTCTTTCTTCCTTTTATTTCTTGTAGTACTTTAAAGATGCCTGTCCATAGTCCTATGACTTTCATAGTTTCTCATGAGAAATATACTGTCATTCTTTTCCTTTGCTCCTCTGTATAAAACGTGCCCTTTTTTCTCTGGCTGTTTATACAATTTGCCCTTTATCATTGGTTTCCAGCAGTTGGATTATGATGTGTCTTCATGTGGTTTTTTTATGTTTCTTCTTCCTGGGTTCATTGTACCTCTGGAATCTGTTGTTTCTCTCTTTCACCAAATTTAGAAATTTGGGCAGGGGGGGAATGAATTATTTTATTTTCTTTTTTCATCATGATGAGTGTACTCTTTAATCCCCATCATCAATTTCTCCCATCCCCCCACCCCCCTCCCCTCTGGTAACCATCAGTCTGTTCTCTATAGTTAAGATTCTTGGTTTCTGTCTCTCTCTCTCTTTTCTTCCTTTGCTTGTTTGTTTTGTTTCTTAAATTCCACAGATAAGTGAGATCATATGGTATTTGTCTTTCTCTGACTGACTTATTTCACTTAAATTTGGAAAATATTTGTCTATTATTTCTTCAAATATATTTGTTATCTCCCTGCCCCAATCTGGGTGTCTGATTACTCATATGTTTGATTTCTTGATATTATCTCAAATGTCACTGATGTTCTATTTACTTTTTCCCATTCTTACTTTCTCTCTGGGCTTTATTGTGGCTGTTTTATGTTGCTGTATCTTCAGATTTACTGATCATTTCTTCTAAAGTATCTAAATCTGCTTTAAATCACATCCAGTACATTTTTAAATTTAAAATATGCATTTTTCATTTATGGAAATCACTTTTGGATCTTTTTTATAACTTCTGTTTTTCTCCTCGTAATGTTCATGTGTTTATCTTCTTGAACATGTGAGACATATGAGGAATATTATATTATCTCTTTCAATGTCCTTCTCTAAGACTAATTCCTTCACATCTCTTCATTTCAGGGTCTTTCTACAGAATGACTTTTCTCCTGATTGTGGATTATACTTTCTACTTTTTTTTAATAAGATTCTATTTTTAGGTAATCTCTAATTAAGATTAAGATTAAGCTTAAGCCCCAATGTGGGGCTCAAACTCACAGCCCCAAGATCAAGAGTCCCATGCCCTACTGACTGAGCCAGCCAGGCAACCCATCCTTTCCACTTCTTTGCATACCTTTTGTTGTTTGTTTGTTTATTTGTTTGTTTGCTCTTTATCAGGTTGAGGACATTTCTTTCTATTCCTAGTTTTCTGAAAGTAAATGAATGTTGAATTTTGTCAAATGTTTTTCTATATCTATTAACATGATCATATTGCTTCCTCTTTTTAGTTTGTTGAATATGGTGAATTAAATTGATCGGTTTTAAAATATGAAACCAACTCTGCATTCCTAAGATAATCCTCACTTTGTCATGATGTATTATCTTTTTAATATATTGTTAGGGGCACCTGGGTGGCTCAGTCGGTTAAGCGTCTGACTCTTGATTTGGGCTCAGGTCATAATCCCAGGGTCGTGGGATTGAGGCCCATGTCAGGCTCAGAGCTGAGCATGGAGTGTGCTTAAGATTCTCTCTCTCTCTCCCTCCTCCCTCTGCCCCTCTCCCTTGCTTACACACTCTCTCTCTCAAAATATAAAAATAATTTTAAAATATTGTTAGATTTGATTTACTAAAATTTGTTTAGAATTTTTGCGTCTGGGACACCTGACTGGCTCAGTCCAAACAGCCTGCAACTCTTAATCTCAGGGCGGTGAGTTTGAGCCCCATGCTGGGCATGGAACGTACTTTAAAAATTGTGTGTGCGTGTGTCTACGTTGAGGGATATCGGTCTCTAGTTTAATTAGACGCCAGACATTGTGAATCTCGCGTTGCTTGATGTTGGGAGTATGTTGCGTTCCTTTGAATAGTATTGGACTTGGTTCTGATACATAGCTAACATACTTGGAATACGATGTATGCTTCTGAGGCTTGCTTTTAAGATTTTTAGGACAGATACAGAGAAGCTGTTAGACTAAGGTTAATTTAGACCTCTACTAAGGCAATACCTTTCTGAGGACTGTACCGCACGTATGACAAGGTCTTGCCCTTCTGCCTTTTGGGAACACAAACTAATCCCTTCCCTGCGTGAGCTACAGAGCTACGCCTATAGCTCTAGTGACTATTTTCCCAGCCATTCCAGATATATGTTCTGGATATATGTTCTGGATATATGTTCAGCTCCCCCTCCCTGGGACTCTGCCCTGTAAATTCTAGCACCTCGGCCTCTTGAACTCTAAATCTGTCTTCTCAATCAGCAAGACGTCCGGGCTCTGTTTAGATTCCCTCCCCCCTGCACTAAAGCCTGGAAACTGCCTCAGGCAGGGAGCTGGGGTAATTACAGGGCTCACCTCATTTGTTTCCCTTTTCAAGGGATCGTGGTCCTGAGACGCCTTTGTCCAAAGTCTGAAAATCATTGTTTCATACATTTTGTCTGGAGTCCTACGTGTTTAAGGGCAGGGGAGTAAATCCAGCCTCTTTCACTTCATCGTGGCCAGAAGCTGAAGTCTTGTTCTGTTAATACGTTTATTTTTGGGGGCGGCGGGGAACCACGGAGCCTTCTAAGGTACAGATCCCAGGTCAGAGGCCCCTTCGCCTACATCTAAAAACAGTACTAACTAGATGTGTTACTTTGGACCAGTTACTAATCCTCTCTGTGCCTCTGTTTAGATTACTGTCAAACAGAGGAGACAAGAACAGTATTGATCCTAAGAGTTCTTGTGGCGAATGGCTAAGATTTGATAAGCTTAGCATCTAAAACAGTGCCAGGCACACAGCGAATGGGTGTTCAGTAAGTGTGGATGCTTTCGGGAACAATCAGGACCCCCCCGGGCTCCATCAATCTCCTGTCACTTTTGCTCAGAGAAAGAGGAGTCCTTCTTTATTTTTTCTAAGGCCATCATATCCCCTGGCCGATGAAGTAAAAAGATCTTTTATGGTTGTACCTTCTCTTCATTCACTTTTTTCCCCGGATTTTGTTCACCCGCCTCCCTCTTTCCACCGAGTCTTTTCCCTCAGACTAAAACATATTCCTGTCTGCTGCCTTCTAAACACAAACAAATAAAAACATTCCCTCTTCCCTACCTCCCTCCTGAGAGCCTTTCCTCTGGCTCTATTTCCGTTCACTGCCAACTTTCCTGAAAGAGGGCTCTGTACTCTCTGGTTTCTCCCCCTCACCTCATGCTCACCCGACATCTCTCCACACCCAGCTCGGCTCCCACACTGCCCTCTCACAAAGCCCAGGCCACCTTGTAGCTGCAGTGGCCACATCTTGATCCTCGGGCCACTCAACCTCCCTGGAGAATTTGACATTGGATAGATGGAGCCTCTTCTTAGGGCCTCCATGATTCAGATCCAAAATGGCCTTCAGACACGGACTAGCAGAGTCCCTGACCCAACAAGTTGCTCATGAGGCCAAAGACTCACACCCTCCTAAGAGCACGGAACTTTTCTTCTAGGCCACACTCCGGGTAGCCGATATTTAGGAAGTCTTCGCCCAGGCAGCCCTAGGCTCACTTGCAGGGCCTTCGAGGGCTTCCTCCCTCAGTGTCTCCTCTTTTTTTTTTTTTTTTTTAATCTTTATTTATTTTTGAGAGAGAGACAGAGTGCAAGCCAGGGAGGGGCAGAGAGAGAGAAAGAGGGAGACACAGAATCGGAAGCAGGCTCCAGGCTCTGAGCTGTTAGCACAGAGTCCGACGTGGGGCTCGAACTCACAAACCACGAGATCATGACCTGGGCCGAAGTCGGACGCTCAACCGACTGAGCCAGCCAGGCGCCCCTCTCAGTGTGTCCTCCTAAAGGGTGAAGTCTGATTAACGCGGGCACTGTGGGCCTGAGGGGTGACGGGGAGACTGTTTGCAGGTGAGGGGTGTGGACAGAGCTTGGCTTCATGGTTGCACCGTGCATACATGCTGATATGAGACCCTCCCTCTGCAGGACAAGCTGAAAGGGTGAAAAGAAAGGGGACAGGCCGTGAGCCAGGGGCCCTGCAAGTGTTAGGGTGGGTCCCGTTCTGCCCTCTGGCCCTCCTGAACTCCCAGACCAGCTTTCCCTGTCTCCTTCACTGACTTGGCTCCCCCTTCCATCCTCTTGGCAGAAGCTTCCCAAGGGTCAGCTTTGGTCTCCGTGCTCTACCTCCTCTGTGCCCCCCTCTTGGGTACTCACTGTGCAGCAAAGTAGTTCAGCACCTACGCACCTGCCTCTCCCTCCGGATGGGAGGTCCTCAAGGGAAGGCTGCTGACTCACCTTGGTTTCCCTCGTACAGAGCTGGCTGGTACCCCGTGGGTGTTCCATCCAGATTTGTTGAATGACAAAGTGAATGAATACATGACGTTCACTCCTTTGCTCCCATGGTCTAAGTTCACCCTGCTGAGCTCGTATTT
This sequence comes from Acinonyx jubatus, assembly GCF_027475565.1. NCBI lineage: Eukaryota > Metazoa > Chordata > Mammalia > Carnivora > Felidae > Acinonyx > Acinonyx jubatus. Next base: position 110,411,059 of record NC_069385.1, on the reverse strand, counting down.
CCCCAGAGGATGGGATGAAAAGACTAAGCAGGACCTCTAGAGTCAGGCCACCAGGCTGCAAACCCCGGCTCACCACTCGGAAGCTGGATGTGCTCCAGGGAAAGTCATTCAACTTGCTCTGTGCCTCAGTCTACTCTTCTGCAAAACGGGGATAAATAACAGTACCTACTCATTTAGGATGCCATGAGGAATAAAAGAGCTAATCCGCAGGCCTCCATTTCCCTTCCTCTTTGCCTTTGCTCGTACTGTTTGTCCTACCTAGAATGCCACGGCACCATCCCGGTTTTTTAAGACCCAATTTAAACATACCACTTCCTTGCAGCCTTCCCAGATTCCCCCAGCCTCGTGCCTCCTCCCCAGCTAAACAGCCATGACATGCTGCCTGAAGGCCACAGTCCTACTCTGCCTCAGGTTCTGGTTATGCCCGGCTATGTCCCACTCTCCCCCTTGGAGAGCTTCTGGAGGGCAGGGCCTCAACAGTTGGTGCTTTTTTTTTTCTTAGTTTTTTTTTTCTTTTTTTTCTTTTTTAATGTTTGTTTATTTTTGAGAGAGAGACAGAGACAGAGAGCGAGCAAAGGAAGGCAGAGAGAGAGGGAGACACAGAATCTAAAGCAGGCTCCAGGCTCTGAGCTGTCAGCACAGGGCCCGAGGCAGGGCTTGAACCCATGAACCGCGAGATGTGACCTGAGGCAAAGTCGGATGCTTAACTGACTGAGCCACCCAGGTGCCCCAGGTTTTTTTTTTTCTTTTGAGAGAGAAAGTGTATTTGTGTCCCAGCACGTGCGAGCAGGGGAGGGGCAGAGGGAGAGGGAGAGAGAGAATCGCAAGCAGGCTCCATGCTCAGAGAGGAGACCACCCCAGGGCTCGATCTCACAAACAGGAGATCGTGACCTGAGTGAAAATCAAGAGGCGGGCCCTTAACCGGCTGAGCCACCCAGTTGGTGCTTAATGAATACTTATTGAATAGATGAATGAATGAACGACTGAATGCATAGTTGCAGGGTATTTCAGATACTCTGACAGTATTTTTTAAATTAACTTGTTTTATTTTTTATTTTTTAAAATTTACATCCAAATTAGTTAGCATCTAGTGCAACAATGATTTCAGGAGTAGATTCCTTAGTGCCCCTTACCAGTTTAGCCCATCCCCCCTCCCACAACCCCTCCAGTAACCCTCTGTTTGTTCTCCATATTTATGAGTCTCTTATGCTTTGTCCCCCTCCCTTTTTTTAATTTTTTTTTTTAACGTTTGTTTATTTTTGAGACAGAGAGAGACAGAGCATGAACAGGGGAGGGGCAGAAAGAGAGGGAGACACAGAATCTGAAACAGGCTCCAGGCTCTGAGCTGTCAGCACAGAGCCCGATGCGGGGCTCGAACTCACGGACTGTGAGATCATGACCTGAGCCGAAGTTGGACGCTTAACCGACCAAGCCATCCAGGCGCCCCCAGACCCTGTTTTTATATTATTTTTCTTTCCCTTCCCTTATGTTCATTTGTTTTGTCTCTTAAAGTCCTCATATGAGTGAAGTCATATGATATGTGTCTTTCTCTGACTAATTTCACTTAGCATCATACCCTCCAGTTCCATCTGCGTAGTTGCAAATGGCAAGATTTCATTCTTTTTGATTGCCAAGTAATATTCCATGGTGTGTATATATATATATATATATATACATATATATATATATATATGTATATATATATATATACCACATCTTCTTTATCCATTCATCCATCGAGGGACATTTGGGCTCTTTCCATACTTTGTCTATTGTCAATAGTGCTGCTATAAACACTGGGGTGCATGTGTCCCTTTGAAACAACACACCTGTATCCTGTGGATAAATGCCTAATAGCACAATTGCTGGGTCATAGGGTAGTTCTATTTTTAGTTTTTTGAAGAACCTCCATACTGTTTTCCAGAGTGGCTGCACCAGCTTGCATTCCCATCTGACAGTATTTTTTTAAGTGTATTTACTTTGAGAAAGAGAGAGAGAGAGAGAGAGAGAGAGAGAGAGAGAGAGAGAGAGAATGCATGCAGGGGAAGAGCAGAGAGAAAGAATCCCAAGCAGGCTCCACACTGGAAGCACCAAGCCCCACGTGGGGCTTGAACTCACAAACCATGAGATCATGACCTAACCAAAACCAAGAGTCGACGCTCAACAGACTGAGCCCCCCCAGGCTCCCCACTCTGACAATATTCTGATAAATCTGCAAGAATTGTTTTTTAGGGGGGCACCTGGGTTGGTCAGTCGGTTGAGCGTCCAACTTCAGCTCAGGTCATGATCTCGCAGTTCACGAGTTCGAGCCCCGCGTCAGGCTCTGTGCTGGCAGCTCAGAGCCTGGAGCCTGCTTCGGATTCTGTGTCTCCCTCTCTCTCTGCCCCTTCCCTGCTCATGCTCTGTCTCTCTCTGTCTCTCAAAAATGAATAAACGTTAAAAAAATTTAAAAAAAAACAGAATTGCTTTTTAGGAAGATTTGAACTGAGGTGAAGCTGGCCCTCAAGAAATGGTAGAATCACCATCCGTGTGTTCTTGGCTATTGTTATCGTTAGCAAAAACTGAGTCTGCAAGGGAAAGATGCCCGCAGGCTGATTCTTTTGCAGTTAGGACGAAGTCACCTCTGCCTGTCACCACTTCCAGCCCGGCACCTGTTCTTTAGGTCAGAGGTCAAACACGGGTGTCATGGAGCTAAGCTCCCGGCAGGGCTGCGTGCCGTTCTGGGGCCAGCGGCCCCTCCTCCTTCTTCAAAACTGGCAGCTGTAGGTTGAGTCCTTATGCTCCCATTTCTCTGGCCTTCTGCCATCACATTGCGTACCTTCTCTCCAATCACAGCCAGGACAGTGTCTTCACTGGGAAGGATTTATGTGACTCGATAGGCCCACCTGGATAATCCAGAGTGATCTTCCCATGACAACAAGGCCATATCCTTTATCATATCCGCAAAGTCCCCTTTGCCATATAAGGTAACCTATTCATACATTTTTGGAACATCTTTTGGAGGGACATCATTATTCTGCCTAACACAGTTTTACACGTTGTTTTCTGTGCGGAGGCTGCCCGATCTCGTCTTCAGAGGACCTCCCCATCACCACCATAATAACAAGTCATTAGGTAGGGTTTAGCACATGCCAAGCATTGGTCTAGAACTATACATTTCTTTTTTTTTTTAATATTTACTCATTTTTGAGAAGCAGAGCATGAGTGGGGGAGGGGCAGAGAGAAAGGGAGACAGAGGATCTGAAGCAGGCTCTGAGCTGACAGCAGACAGCCCAACGCGGGGCTCGAACTCACGAACCGTCAGATCATGACCTGAGCCGAAGTCAGACGCTCAACCAACTGAGCCACCCAAGCGGCCTGGAGGACCGACTACACATTTCTTAACTGATTCAGTCTTCACAAATTCCTTATGAGGCTCCCCGCACCTTAAGCATGGGCTGCGCACGGTGACTTCCTTCCAAAACGCGCAGTCGAGAAGGAGGCGATAACTTCCCAGTAGAGAAACCGGAGAAAGCAGGACCTCAGCCAGGTGACCTAGGGCAACACCCATAGTCATCAGTCACACTGATTGCATACAATATTGACATGCCACGATGGGAAGGGAACTTCACCCCTGTGATCATCCACCTTTCCTGAAATCCATAATCCCAGTTTGATCATGAGAAAAAAGCAGACAAATCCCATAAAGGGGCATCCTACGATACAACTCACTCGTACACCTCAAAATTGTCAAGATCCTCAAAAGCAAGAAAAGTCTAAGAAATTGCCACAGCCAAGAGGTGCCTAAGGAGACATGCCAACTAAGCGCAATGTAGTATCCTGGGTGGAACCCTGATGCATAGAAAGCACATTAGGTAAAAGCTAAGGAAGTCTGAATAAACTGCGAGCTTTAGTTGATTACAGCTCATCGATATTGGTTGATTAATTGCAAGAAATGTTAACAACGGAAAAAGCTGGCCAGGATATATAGGGGAATGCTGTGCCAGCTTCTCGATTTTTCTACAAATCTGAAAATTCTCTAAAAAATAAAGTCTGTTATTGAAAGATAAATAAATAATTTCAGAAAACCCTACAAGATTGGTGCCAGTGCTGTCCCCATTTTACAGATTAGAAACGAAGGCACAAAAAATAACTCGTCCTGTAAGTGATGGGGCCAGGAGTTGAAGCCAGGATTCTGCCTCTGAAGTTCATGCTCTTAACCACCATATTTTTCTGCTTCTCTAGGGGCTGTCCAATCTCTCCTCTTAGTCCAGAAGTTCCCCCAAGGTCAGGATCTGTCTCTCCCCCAGACTAGGAGGAAGACTGTGCTTCTCTGCCTTAAGGGACAAGGACTATATTTTCTGCCAGACTGAACCAGCTCCTGGTCACTGGGCACATCCAATGTCAAGATATGTCCTACGTTTGGGGGGAGAGACCCATGTTTTTTTTTTTAATTCTTTAAATTTTTTTTTTTAAGTTTAGGGTGCCTGGGTGGCTCAGTTGGTTAAGCAACCGACTTCGGCTCAGGTCATGATCTCACGGTTGGTAAGTTCGAGCCCCGTGTCTGGCTATGTGCTGACAGCTCAAAGCCTGGAGCCTGCTTCGGATTCTGTGCCTCCCACTCTCTCTACCCCTCCCCTGCCCACACTCTGTGTCTCTCTGTCTCTCAATAATAAATAAAAACGTTAAAAAAAATTTTTTAAGTTTATTTAGAGAGAGAGAGAGAGCAGGGAAGGGGCAGTGAGAAGGGGAAAGAATCCCAAGCAGGCTCCACATGGTCAGCTCTCTGAACCCGATGCGGAGCTCGAACTCACAAACCATGAGATTGTGACCGGAGCGGAAATCAAAAGTCGGACGCTTAACCGACTGAGCCGCCCAAGGTGCCCCTAGACCAGTGCTTTTTAAGCAGAGCACTTTTGCACCCCCAGGGAACATTTGTCAACGTCTGGAGATATTTTGGGGTTGTCACACCCCGGGGGAGTGCTACTTGGCTTTTAGTGGGTAGAGACCAGGGCCGCTGCTAAGAATCGCGCAATGCCCAGGACAGCCTCCCGAAACATTGTCTGGCCCCACGATGTCAAGTGCCAAGTTTGAGAAACCCTGTGATAGACCCCACTTCTAATACTCACGTCCATTGCCCTCAGCCAGTCATATGTGTCTCCCCACGTGTGCCGATTTCTGATTTGCGAAATCCCGCCCACCATGAACTTACTGGTGACTCTGGTGGAGAGCTCCACTCTGGGGAAACAGGAGGGAGGGCCCAGCGCAGGGCCACCTGCTCCTCTCCTCCAGCCGCTGCCTAGATGACCTACCCTCCATCATGGCCCTTTGGGCAGAGCCGCCAGGATGCCCCTATTTCCTGGGGCAGAAGTAACCGGCAAGGTCATGCTGAGTCAGCCCTTCTCGGCCTCCGCTCCAGGAACACATGGGGACTGGAAGGAGGCATCCACACGGTGGCTCAGAGCTTGCTTGGGGCAGCCGCACCGGGAGGCGTGGCGGCTGCCGAGTCAGCCCGGTCTTCACCCCACAGCCTTCCAGAGGTTTGCCAGACGGGCATGTCATGGCAGCCGGGGCCCTTTGGGCAAGTTACGACTTTCTGGACCTTGGTTTCTTTGTACGTTAAGAACGAACATTCACGCTCTCTATTTGCGAGAGGACGCAATAGTCAGGGAGGACATTTGTACTGAGCGCTGACACCGGTTCTGGTTCCAGGCGCAGCAGCAAGTGTGGGGAACAAACAGCACCCTGTCCTCATAGAGGTCAGACTGTGGCAAGGGGAGACAGAAAATACGCAGGGAAACGGCATCTATTCCTGGTGGGGACCCGCAGGGGCTACATGGCACGCCAGTTCTCTTCTTGTTGGCCCTCAGCCTCCTCTCCCCTTCCCCCTGCACCCCCTCCCCCCCTTCCCCCCCTTCTGTGCTCAGCAAGTGCTGGTGGCCTGAAAACGTTTCCCAAACTCCAGTTAGGTTCTGCCAGTGGGAAGAGCTGGTGAGAGAGGGGAAGGGAGAAGCGGCTTTATCTGCTTCTTCAGGGGACTCCCGCACTGGCAATAGCGGTGGCCACAGTGGGAGTCGCTGCCTCAGCGTGGCGGTGGGGGGGGGGGGGGGGGGCTGCAGTTCCTTGGATGCTGTTCAGGGGCAGTGGTAGCACTTCGAGCTGCTCAACATGAAATGCAGGCTGTGGGCTCCAGCCCAGGGACGTTAGCAGCTTCCTCGCCTCTGAGCACTGCCTCCTCCTTTCCAAGACGTCTGTGACCCGTTCCCTGTACTCAACCCCCTTCTGCTTGCAGCCCCTAGAATGGTTTCTGCTTTCCTGACTGGACGCTAATTGTTACCGAGGGCAATAAGTGAGACGATACGGTGAAAATGCTTTTTTTTTTTTTTTAATTTTTGAGTTTGTTTATTTTGAGAGAGAGACGGAGGCAGGGAGGAGCAGAAAGAGAGAATCCCAAGCAGGGGCTCGAACCCACGAGCCGTGAGATCACGACCTGAGCTGAAACCAAGAGCCGGGCGCTCAACTGACGGAGCCACCCAGACGCCCCCCCCCCCCCCCGCCCCGCCAAATGCTTTGTTTTATTACTGCAAGGCCCAGAGCAGAAGGGAAACCCCAAACCCAAACCCAAACTCTCAGTGACTTACTTGCCCCTTAGAGGGATTCTGACATGTTCCCACCCATCAGCTAGACTGCTTTAGGCCAGACCACCTGCCACCCCAGTGGTAGGCCATGGGCATCTTCAGGGACCAGGATACACAAATACCCCCTCTAAACTCTACACCCCCTTCACTCCTACTACCTTCTTCACCCCCCACAGTCCCGTTATAGTCTCATGGCTATGTAGAAGTTCGCTCTTTCTTTCTTCTCTTTCTTTCAAACATATATATGTTTAATTATGAATAATTAATATATTAATATAAACATATTAATATAATATTTTAGAGACAGAGAGAGAGCACGAGCATGAGCAGGGGAGGGGCAGAGGGAGAGAGAGAGAGAATCCCAAGCAGACTCCATGCTCAGCACCGAGCCCAACACGGGGCTCGATCTCACAAATCGTGAAATCATGACCTGAGCCAAAATCAAGAGTCTGACAACCGACTGAGCCACCCAGGCACCCCTAGAAGTGCTTTCTGATTACCTGCCTCAATCCCACTCTCTATGCCTTCCTTCTATTTTGCTTTCTCTGTTCTCTTCAATAATATCAAGATTGCCCTCAAAGGCCTACAGACGCAGAACATGGCCACACAGGTGGATACGATCTTTGCTCCCTTACCTCCAAATACCACTGCCTGCAGGTGCCTGAACCGCCACCCCAGAGTGGTCCTTCCGATTTAAGTCAGATAAGCTTTTAATGAGGTTCTCTGGGAGTCCATGAATCTCCCAAACAGACAAGGCTGTCTGTCAATCACATATATTCCTTCAGGAAGAGGAGTACATCATTGCCTCCAAAGTGGGATTCGGGAAGGAATGCCTAATTATATTTACTTCTATTTGTCTCAGATTCATTCATATTTACTTTTTGTCTCACATTTTTTACTTTTGTTTTTTTAATTTTTATTTATGTATTTATTTATTAATTTATTTAAAGAGAGAGAGAGAAAGAGAGAGAACAAGCATGAGCGTTAGAGGGGGAGAGTGAGAGAGAGAGAGAGAGAGAGAGAGAGAGAGAGAGAATCTTAAGCAGGCTCTACACCCAGCAAGGAGCCCATTGTGGGGCTTGACCTCATGACCCTGCCATCATGACCTGAATGGCACGAAACCAAGAGTCGGATGCTTAACCGACTGAGTTACCCAGGTGTCCCTATTTATTTTTTTAAGACTTTATTTTTAAGGAATCTCTATACCCAACATGGAGCTTGAACTTACAGCCCTGAGATCAAGAGTCACGTGTTCTACTGACTGAGCCAGACACGCAGCCCCCTTTCTACTTTTCTACTTGGATGATGATTCTTACATACATGTTATATTAAGTCTGTAGCACAGGCATATAATTTGTAAGTAAAGAGACACACATCGGGATTGATGCTCAAGTTTTTAGGGGCGCCTGGGTGGCTCAGTCGGTTAAGCGGCCGACTTCGGCTCAGGTCATGATCTCGCGGTCCGTGGGTTCGAGCCCCGCGTCAGGCTCTGTGCTGACAGCTCAGAGCCTGGAGCCTGTTTCAGATTCTGTCTCCCTCTCTCTGACCCTCCCCCATTCATGCTCTGTCTCTCTCTGTCTCAAAAATAAATAAATGTTAAAAAAAATTTTTTTTAATTTGCCCTGTCAAAACAGTTTGGAAGAAGAAGGGCTGAGACAGACGCTTGTACACCAATGTTCACCGCAGCGTTGTCTAAAGCAGCCACAAGACAGAAACAACCTGAATGTCCCTCAGTACGTGAATGGGTAACCAAAATGTGGTCTATCCATACGGTGGAATATTATTCAGCCATTAAAGGAGTGAGGTTCTGATATATGCTACAATATGAATGAACCTTGATGGGGCGCCCGGGTGGCTCAGTCAGTTAGGCGTCTGACTTTGTCTCAGGTCATGATCTCACGGTTCGTGAGTTCGACCCCGCGTCGGGCTCTGTGCTGACAGCTCAGAGCCTGGAGCCTGCTTCCGATTCTGTGTCTCCTTCTCTTTCTGTCCCTCCCCCACTCACACTCTGTCTCTCTCTCAAAAATACAGATTAAAAAAAAAAAGTTATGCTAAGTAACATAAGCCAGACTCAAAAAGACAAATCTTGTATTCATTTCACTTACATGAAATATCTAGAATAAGCCAATTCGTAGAGACAGAAAGTATATCAGAGGTTATCAGGGGTAGGGGGGGAAGAAAGAACAGGGAATATTATGGGTTAAATTGCATCTCCCCAACCCAAAATGATGTGCTGAAGTCCTAATCCCTGATACCTGAGAATGTGACGTTATTTATTTGGAAATAGGGTCCGTGCAGATTGAACGAGGTGGAGGTCATAGGGGGGGCCCTAACCCAATATGACTGGTGTTCTTATAAAGGGGGGCAATTGGACTCAGAGACACACATACACAGAGGGGAGACGATGTGAATTCGGAAGAAGAAGGCCATGTGACCGGATCCATGTGTGTCCAAGCAAAGGAATGCCAAAGACCGCAAGTAAACACCAGAGGCTAGAAGACGCAAGGAAGGAGCCTTGCCCAGAGCTGTCAGAGAGAGCGTGGCTTTGTGGACACCTTGATTTCAGACTCCTAGCCTCCAGAACTGTGGGGACGATAAACCGCTATTGTGTTAAGCCTCCTAGTTTTTGGTACTTTGTCATGACCACCCTAGGAAGCAAACCCAGGGAGTTATAGCTTAGGAGTTACAGAATTTCTGTTCAGAGTGATGAAAAAGCTCTGGAAATAGATAGCGGTGATGCTGGCACAACATTTCGAATGTAATGAATGCCAGCGAATTGCACGATTAAAAATAATGTGACAATTTTTTTGTGTTATATATATTTTACCACAACTTAAAGCAACTAATAACGTAATATACACCAAATCATTGAATTGTACGTTTTTTCAAATGTTTATATATTTTTGAGAGACAGAGCATGAGCGGGGGAGGGGCAGAGAGAGAAACACACACAGAATCCGAAGCAGGCTCCAGGCTCTGGGCTGTCAACACAGAGCCCGACGCGGGGCTCGAACCCACGACTGCGAGATCACGACCTGAGCCGAAGTCGGCCGCTTAACCAACTGAGCCACCCAGGCACCCCAATCAATACAGCCACTTTGGAAGAAGTTTGGCAGTTTCTTACAGAACTAAAATACTCTTACCATACAATGTAGCAATCACAGTCCTTGGTATTTACCCAAATGAGTTGAAAATTTATGTCCACACAAAAACCTGTACATGAACATTCATGACATTCTTGAAGAGGCAAAACTTGAAGAGGATAGTGGTGCTCAGGGTTTTAGGGCAGTGAAACAACTCTGTCTGATGCCACAGTGGTGGATATATGCTCATTATACATCTGTCCAAACCCATGGAACATGCACCACCAAGAGTGAACCCCGATGTGAACTCTGGACTTGGGGTGATATACGGGTATATGGTAGATGGGACCTCCCTGTACTTTGTGCTCAGTTTCGCTGTGAATTTGAAACTGCTCTAAAAAATCCTGGGGCGCCTGGGTGGCTCAGTCGGTTGAGCCTCCGACTTCAGCTCAGGTCGTGATCTCGCAGTTTGTGGGTTCAAGCCCTGCGTCGGGTCCTGGGCTGACAGCTCAGAGCCTGGAGCCTGCTTCGGGTTCTGTGTGTGTGTCTTTCTCTCTCTGCCCTTCCCCCACTCATGCTGTCTTCCTCTCTCTCTCAAAAATAAGTAAACATTAAAAAAAATTTTTTTAAATCCAAAATCTGGCACTGTCCAGAAAAATTTTAACAGGTCAATTTATCATTGTTATAAAGTTAAATTACTAAAAAAAAAAAAAAAAAAAAAAAAGTTTGGAGGTCACGGCAAGAGGACATTTATATGTGGATAACAGCTCAGAGTTAACTCACCATAGGGATGACGGCGAAGGGATGGAGGGGAAGAAGTTCTATGTGAGAGTGAAGCAGCAGTGATGACCCAAGCCACCTCCTTTCTCCCGGGGAAGATGGCACCTGCGGAGGGTCGCGGGGCTAGGGCAAGTTGCGTAACCTCTCTGTGCTTTGGTTTCCCCATGTGTGAAATGGGGGCAATACCGGTATTAGCATTAATCGATATTTACTATTTGGAACATTAAACCGGGGAACTAACGCACAGTGCTGTTCATTGTGCCTGTCGCATGGGAAGCACTTGTGTATCACCCGGAACAGCAACCCCGGGGCCCTCTGAACGCCCCCCCCCCCCCCCCCCGCCGCACCTGCTGCGGAGAAAGCGTTGGGGAGGGAAGTGTCGGCAAGAGAGTTAACTTTTACTGAGAGACAACCATGTTGTACTGGGCGCTCACTCAATCCCCCCCCACCCCGATTGTGAGGTGGGAACTCTCCTCCCAGAACTGGACACTCAGAAAGTTGCAGAAGCAACTTAGAAGCTCAGTGGAAGCGACCGAACCAAGATGCACATCGGGTCTCCATGACACCCAACCAACTCATTTCCACTCTGCCAAGTGCCCGGGTACCCCGATTACCAATGAGACAGAGGAGAGGTGCAGAGGGTCGTGTCTCCCTATTCGGCAAGCCGCTTGGAGGTGACAGACACATCATGAAGAATATCACAGTTCCCTCCACGTGCTAAAGGCTGTGCCTGGAATGGAATGAGCACTGCATGTGGCCTCAGAAAATGTGGCACAAGTCCCAGCTACATCCACTACTAGTTGTGTGGCCATGAGCAGGTCACTTTACCTGGGCCTCCGTTTCCTCGTCTGTAAAATGGGCATAATAACTAGGCAGACGGCGCGGATTTTGAAGGAAGCAACAAACCTAGAAATGTCTAGCAAGGGGATGGCATACAGGACATACCCAGTGCGCGTTTACTGAATGTGACCTACCACCAAGAACAGAAGAGAGGCCTGGGGGACAGAATCAGGCCTGGGGTCCAAGCTCACATGGCATCTCTTTCAGGAAGGCGTGGATCAGAGCTCCATTCTCCACACGGTGCCCATCAGGGAGGGAGCCAGGGAGGGGAGCTGGAGGTTCTCAGTTCCAATCCGGCAGCCCCCACTGCACACAAACACACCCTCTTCTACACAGCCCTCTGCCGGGAGGTTGCGCCACAGTGTCCCGTCCCCCATTCCCCCGGGCACAGCAGAGACCACAGCTGCGATCCAGCTGCGGAACCGGGCCCAGCCGCTCCCGACTGGCCTTGAGCCAGAGACAGGAAGCCGGGAAGAATTGTGCATGGCTGCCGGACACTGGAAAAGGGTGGACACCAGGGGCTGAGCCCGGGCCAGACTTGTGAGCGCATTGTGTAGAAAGGACTAGATGGGAGAGCTCCATGGGGTCATGGTCACCCTTCATTGCCCGGAGGGCTCTGGGTGGGGGGAGGGGATTTGATAAGCCCCAGGAGGCTGGAAGGAGCACTGGTTTGGGAGTCTAGACACCCGGGATTTAGTAAGATTTTTCAACCCATTCACTGTGTGACATGCAATCCACCCCTTCCCCCTCCGGCCTCTTGGGAAACTGATCTATTGAGCTCTCTGTGGCAGACGCCCTCCAGGGAATACACTGGCAGATGAGACAGAGTCCCCTCTCTCCCGGAGCTTTCCTCCTGCCGATAAACAAACACGTGGAAGAGAACACATGGCGAAAAGGTCGTGAAGAAAAAGAAAGTGGTGTGAGGGGGCAGTGAGGGGTCCCGGACGGCCTCTGAGAAGGTGACACAAGCAGAGGAGACGTGGAAGTGAGGAAGGGGGCCGTGTGGAGATCTAGGGGAAGCACATTCTGAGCAGGGAGTGGAGCAAGAGCAGAAGCCCTGAGGCCAGCACGTGAGGCAAGGAGAAAACACGAACTCAGGAAGCAGCCAGGCTGGAAGAGAATAAGCGAGGGAGACTAGGCTGGTGGTAGGAAGAACCCATCTCACGGAGCCCGGAGGCCACTGTTAAGCACTCGGCATTTTACTCTGAACCGATCAGTGGGCCCCAGGAGAGCCAGGCCAGGACAAGGGGAGCAGAGCCCGCCTGGTGTGTGTGAGTGGGCAGGAGTGGCATCTTAAACCTCCACTCATTTGCCCTGGGGTCCTACCCAGGTCCTTCGGGGAAAGTGGTGTGTAAGGCCTAGAGTGATCAGGGCACTTGGCTCAGATGAAAAACGTCAAGGGGCATCAGAAAAAACTCCATAATGAAGGGGGGCCTGGGTGGCTCAGTCTGTTGGGCGTCTGACTCTCAGTATTGGCTCAGGTTGTGATCTCACACGGTTGTGGGATGGAGCCCCGCGTTGTCAGGGCGGAGCCTGCTTAGGATTCTCTTTCTCTGCCTCTCCCCTACTTGTTCTTGGTCTCAAAATAAATGAACTTAAAAAAAAAAGAAGAAGAAAACACCGTAATGACAATAAACAGTATCTTCCTGCAATATATCTAAAAATCAAAATTAATGCAAAAAATCCACGGTGCACAAAATGCCAACATTTTGTAAATCAATGCAGGGTCTAACCCTGAACTTGCACGATCCTGTCTCCCTGGCTTCACTCTAACGCCAGCCCTGGTTCCAATAAAACTTTATTTATGGAAACAGGCAGCTAGCTGGCAGGGCTGGAATTTGCTGATTTGGGTGTTTTAAATACTAAAATAATTGGATTAAAACGTGATGTATCTTGGCATCCTTCTAAATTTTGCACCCCAGCCAAGTGCCCCGTATACCTTACCCTAGTCCTGCTCCTGGACAATGGTGAAAGGATTGAGTTCGACACCGAGGGCCCCAATATTCATCCCTCCTGAAGCTCAGACAGATGCAAAGATTTCACCAGGGAAACATATGGATGGTGGGGCTGGGATGTGAACTGTAGTCCCATGACAAGGCCCACCACCTGGCCATCACATCCTACTGTGCTCTGTCCTGGAATGTTGATTTCGATGAGTGTTGATTTTTTAAACCTTTATTCATGTATAATAAACATACAACGAAGCACATGTACCTGAAACGCTCACCTTGCTGAATTTTCACAAACTGAGCACACCTGTAAAACCAGCATGTGGGGATTCGATTCAAAGCCTATTTTACATTTCCAACAAAACAAACATACTAGTCCTGGGCCAGATTCCTAGGACTTGGGCTCAAGCAGGAGACTTGGGACCCTAAGGTCGGGGGACTGGACTGATCCAGAGTTTAGGGGCCCTGGATAGAGACTGAGAAGGGAGAAACGGTGCCCATCTAGGGGGTGTGGTTGAAGAGGGGGCCCTGTGGTGCAGGAGAGGGCAGACAGAGACGGTCCCTGGAGACAACGTCCCCCCACCCCCTTGGAGGAGGGCGAGGCCCACGCCGCTGGCCCAGGTAAGCCGGTAAGAATGCAGCAGTCGCCGAGCCGGGCGCGGGTGCGTCCCGGTGACTCAGCCCTTGCCAGGAAGGGGGAGTTCACTCTGCTCTCCAGAGCTCCCAGACCGCAGCCTGGTCCGGGCTGGCTCCCGGGGCGCCAGGCCCGGGCCCCGCAGCAGGCAGCCCGGCCCCGGGAGCGGGACCTTTCCTCCAGGCCCTCCCCCCCCCCTTTCCGGTCGCAGCCACCTGGGGTCATCACACGGACGCGGCCGCGGGTGGCGAGAGCGTGGCGAGCGAGCGCCGTGGGGCCACGGCAGTCCTGCCCCTGCCGCGACGGCGCCGCAGGGGCCTTCGAGCGGCGTAAGTAGCGACTGCGGGGGCTGGAGGAGGCCGAGGAGAGGCCCCGAGTCACTCACTCGGCTCCCGGTGTCCCAGCCCCCTGCTTCAAGCCCGGGCTGGAAGGCGGGATTAGGCGAACTGGCCTGGCGCCGCCGCCTCCCTAATTGCTCACTGGCCGGCGTGGTGGGGCGCCCAGACTCGGCTCCGAGGCGGCCCGGGTCAAGTGTGGCCCAGACGCTGTCACCCCAGCGGCGGCCCCACCTGAGGATCATCCCACGGGCACGCCCAGCGGGCCGCAGGCTCCAAGCCCTCCCCCATTCTCGGGGACCTGGTCCCGGGGTCACGCTGAAAGTCCTCGCCCCCCACCCCCCACCTCGGGCTGTCTGATGGCGGCTCCTTCCTGTCCCCACCGCCCCGAGGAGGGACTCAGCTCGCGATTCCAGATATGCTGTCGGGCTGTCCCTGCCTGGAGGGGCCCCTTCTCTCTTTCCCGAACACCCGCAGTTTGGAAGGCCTCAGACTCCGGTCTGGAGCCAAAAGAAGGGCTCAACTCGGAGAACCTCTCTTTGCCTCCAAAGTTGGTTTTCTGACACAAATTCCCACGCACAGCTGGCAGGGCCGGGGCAGGGGGCGGGGGTGGGGGGGTGCGGATTAGGGATGCTCGGGGCTGCTACCGGACGCGGGAGGCTAGATGGTCACTAACCGGATTTCCCGGAGGGACAGCTTCTGGCGGAGTGGGCACGAGGTCTGTGAGCCCCAGGCCCCAGGCGGAGGGGGTGGGCGAAGGGTGCCCGAGGGCCTTGATCACTCCCATCTTTGGGACAACGAGATTTGGGGCCACAATTATTCAGACCATTGGCTGGAGGTGGTTGTGGTCACAGCGGTTTCTCTCTCTCTCTCTCTCTCTCTCTCTCTCTCTCTCTCTCTCTCTCGTTCTCCTGATTTCCCGAAAACTTTTGCAGAGTTTAGGGCAGGAGAAGGCGAGGGCGCGGCCCCTGGTGCGGCCCCTCGGGGCGCTGGGCCTGGGGGCGGGCGGAGATTTGGGGAGACTGGGGCCCAGCCCCGAAGTCGCGGAGGAAACGCGCGGAATCGGCTTCCTGTGGGGGCTCCGGCCGCGGCGCCCCGCGGACAGACGTGTCCGGCCCTGGCAGCGCCCGGCCAGGCGCGGGGAAGGGACGTGGGGGTGGGGGGGAGGGGGCGACGGGGAAGCCGGGGAGGGGGCGGGAAGAGGGTGGGCCTGGGAAGAAGGGAGGGGAGAGGCGAGCGGGGGAGGAGCGAGGGGGCTGGAGAGGGAGAAGGAAGAAGGAAGGGGGCGAGCGGCGCGAGCTGGCGCCGAAATGGGAGAAAGGAGCGAGTGAGAGGGGAGGGGGCGCGGGGCGAGCGGCGGGGAGCCGAGCGGCCCCTCGGCTGGGGCGCCCTCCGCAGGCGCGCATGGCAGCCTCCGCGCCGTGATCCCCGCCGGCTGAACGAGTAGCGCGCAGCTTGCACGAGTAAGTTGGTCGGGGGGCCGCGCTGGAAAGGGGGGAGGCGCGCGTCTGCGGCCCGAATACTCCCCCCCCCGCCCCTGCGCGTTCCCCCCTCCCCTGCTGGCGCTAGGGGAAGGTCGGCCTCGCCTGCTGAGCCCTGTTTTCTGCAGGTCCCGGGCCGATGTCCCAGGTGAGTGGCCAGCGCCCCCCTCACTGCGACGCGCCCCATGGAGCCCCCAGCGCAGCCCCGGGCCCAGGTAGGACCGCGGCTGAAGAGAGAGACTGGAAGGGAGCGGGGTGGGCGGCCAAGCCGGGGGAAGGAGGGGTGGGGGGGGTGGGGGAGTTGGTTGGGGGGATTTGTTAATTCTCATTCCTCCTCCGGGAGACGCGGGGAGACGGGTCCGGGGAGCTTGGGTGGAGGTGGGGGTGAGGAGACTGGGTATGGGGACTGGGTCCAAGGAGAGTAGAGGGCTGGGGTGATGGGGGCAGGGCCGAATGGAGACCGCGGCTGCGCCAAACTGGCTCCAATTACCCCCACTCCCAACACCAGGCGCGCGCGCGCGCGCACACACACACACACACACACACACACACACCCCGCGGTGTCTGTCCGTCTGGGACTTGTGTCCCAACCGTTTCTGCCCAGTGTGTAAATATTTATGGGGGCCTCAGGCTGGGGTTGGGGTGTCTGAGTCTCTCTCTCCTTCCCTTCCCCCAATCCAACGAGAGCCTAGCGCTTCCAGAAAACTTTTGTCCGCCGAAAGCTGCTACAGGACCCGGCCCCTCCCCTCCTTGCCATCTTGTCTCCCTCGTCTTCCTCCCCACCCGGGCCTCGCCGCTCCCACCCTGCAGGCGCGCGCGTACACACACACACACACACACACACACACACACTCCAACCAAGTGCCCATAGCTGGAGTGAAATGCCCCTTCCCCCACCTCGCAGGGTCTGTAACCTCTCTGGGATTCTTGTGGGAGCCTCCCACCCCAGGAAGGCTTTGCGACTCCCAGAGAGATACGGGGTGGGAGCCCTGAGGCTGTGGCTCTCAGTCCATTCTCCTCATTGTGCGGATGTAAACTGAGGCTCACAGTGGCACGCGGGGCCCAGGAGAAGTGGGGATTTGTTGGGGGGCAGTGTGGCGGAGAACAAGAATCTAGGCCCAGATTTCAGGACTTCAGCTCTAGGTTAGTCTCATATTCTTTTGCCTTCCTCTCACCCACCCCCACTCTCCCTTTCTCCCCTCTTTGAGACTCTGAATAAAGAAGGTCTGGTCCTGGGTCTCTGACACCAACTCCCTGCATAGCCTTGGACAATTTCCTTCCCTTCTCTGGCCTCAGTCTCCACCTCTGCCCATAGGGGCCTGTGTGCCTGTTGGAGAGGCTGTCACCTCCCCAGGTCTATCTGCTGCACACCCAGGGCCACTTCAGTGGGGCAAGGGCAAGTGGGAGATGTCTGGCTAAAGGCCAGCGCGAAGATGGGACTTATGTGCCTGCTGAGTATCCCCACTAGACCTCAGATTCTCTCTCCTCTTTGTGGGGCCCTTGGAGCAGAGACTTCTGGAGAATAAGCTCCTCCAAGAAGTGGACTCCTTCTTCAGCCTGGAGAGAGAGGTTGGGGCGAGGGCCAGGAAGGATCTTTCTCTGTGTCTGGGAACCTCTCTCCCTCTCGGCTTCTCTCACCCCTCCTCACTTTCTGGGCCTCTCCTCTTTCTCTCCCACCCTCTCTCTCCCGCCCTGCCTTCTTTCTCTGCTCATCCGTTTTCTCCGCTCTCTCCCCCACTACCTCCTTGCAAGCTCGACTCTCCTGTGTGACCCATTCCGAGTGCTAGCAGGGAGCCGAGGGGGGTGGATGTGCTCAGGGAGGGTGGGCCACCTGGAGGGGTAAACTCTAGGCTGTAACTTAAGGCTCCCCTGACCCAGAGCCCCAGCGAGCCCCCTCCCCAGCCTGAGCTGGGCCAGACAATGTGGCTTTCATAACTCGAGGAGGCCTGGCTCTGCCGCCTTGGGAGAAAGAACCCTGCTGCCCAGGAAGCCCAAACCGCAGGAGACCCAGCCAAAACCCCACAGACGCCGAGACCAGAATCCCCCACACTCCCTGCTGAGGGCTGACAGAACAGCAAGGCCAGAGCGCTGCCTCTGGGGGCCCTGCTGGCAGGACAGCCTCGGAGCAAGTTCCCCCCGCTCCCTCAGCCACCCAAGATGCAGACGGGGTGCAAGGGGACTCAGGGTAGCTCTGGCTGGGGCAAGTGGCCAAGCCCCCACACCCTTGGCTCCCCCAGTACCTCCTCCCCACCCACCCCTGTGAGCCCCGGAGAGCCTGGCTTCCTTACCCACGGCAGATTTCTGTCCAGCACTGGGGCGTCACATTCCTGCTTTTGGTTCTAAATTGAATTTCCTGGGGAATTGGAGCCTTCAGACCTAAAATAAAACCAACCCGACCCAGCCTAACTGGCCAGCTCAGGCTGTCTTCAGTCCTCAGCCTGGTGGCTGGGATTGGGACTGATGTGTCACAAGTGTGCATCCAGTGAGCTCACATTCTCGCCTTCTTGGAGTCTGGAGCCAAGTGCTACCCCTAATCCTCACCCCCTCATTCTCCCTCCTGCCCCTGACCTGGGGCATTCCAAATTCCAGGACTCAGTCCTCACCAATGGAATATTTGTCGAGTGCCCACTGGGGGTGCAGAGATGAACCGTGACACCACGGGAGCAAGCTGGGGAGGGCTGCGGTCTGTCTGGTCAAGGAGCTGTGACCTCACTGTGAGATATAAGTAACAACAGGTGTTAAATGGGTCCTAAGTTCTCAGGAGAGGGGCCACTCTAAGGAGGGACTATTGGCTTGAAGATCAAGGGAAGGCTTTCTAGAGAAAAGGGTGAAGCTGGAGCTGGGCCATGAAGGATAGGTTGGATTGGAGGAGTGGGAGAAGGGAGGGGTAGGGCCTTCCGGTCAAGAGGAGTGTGTAAGCAAGGATGGATTGGTCAGAAGGCTCGGTGGTGGCCTGAGACCATGGAGAGGTCCGGCTGCCTGGAAACAGAATCCCTGTCCATTCATCAGGCTGAAGATGTAGACTGAGGGGCCTTGAATGCCAGGCCAAGTAGAGACTGGGGTCCGAGGTTCCAGTCCCTACCCTCTGAGCAGAGAGATCCTGTCCCTCTCCAGAGACGGGCAGAAGTCCAAGGGGGAGCAGCCTGAATCCACTGCTCACAAGATAATGGAGAGGGCTGGGTTTGAGAGACCAGGCATTGGAGCTCCGGAACAAGGGCCCCAGAGTGAACCCATCCCACCGAAAGAAATTCCCCGTACTCTGCGGTCCAGGAGCACCCCTCACCTTGGAGGACGGCAGGAGGAAGGAGCCCCCAGGGCTCCTGCTGAAGTTGTGGGTCTCCCTACCTTCCCTCTTGGGCTTGCAGATTTAAAGGGGACTTTTCCGCTCCCTTCTGGGAGGCCTTTCCAGAACTCAGGGCATTGGCTTGAACCCTATCCTGTGTCAGGGAAGAAAGTGTGTCAAGGCAGAGGGACTGCTGCCTTTCTATAGTTCCCTCTTGTGGATGGAGACCCTAGAGAGAGATGCAGGGCTGGGGCTTGGTCTCTTGGTTGAGCACTTGAGCTCCACCTCTCGTCTGACTTTTCTGCGCCATGGGCTTCTAGGGAAAGCTGTTTCCTGGTCCAGCACCTGGGCACTGGGCCATCTGGGTAGTATCTCGGTCATAGCTCAGGTCTCCCCGCCACTTCTTAATACCTCCTCATTTTGCTTCCGTGTCTCTGGGCACTCAGCACGAGTTCCTTGTGCCCTCAGGGTCGCGTCTGTTGGGTCCCCTCCTCACTCCAGGAGGCCTGTCCTCTATGTTTCCAGGTCACGATGACTGGAGTGGATTGTCTTTCCTCCCTAATAACCTTCCAGGTCTGAGCCTTGCCCCAGAATGGCCCGTTTCCTTCAGGAGGGCCTCCTCGGAACTTGGGCTGGGCTGTCTAACTTCCTGTCTGCACTGGCCTCGAGGTCACCAGCCCCACAGGTGACCTACAAGGAGAGACCGCCAGAGAGTGGCGACACTAGGGGTGGAGGGCAGAAATGGGGACCAGTCTCCCTAACCCCGCTTTCTCACCTTTATCCCTTTCCAACCCTGGAGGGGGGCCAAGGGAGCTGCAGTCCTGGCTTCCTCTGTGGCAGAACGGATGGTGTCATCCCGGTGCACCCCAGTGACCTCAGGAGAAAGCCTGGGAAGCGACCACAAGGCCCCAGTTCTCTAGGCTCACCAGCCTCAACGCCACCAAATGACTGTGGCTTCCCTTGTTCACGATGTAACCGTTCACCCTGGGATGTTGGCTTCCCGCTGCTATTCTTGAAATGTCTTTTTCCCCTTCTTTGCTGATTATCCAAGACCCAGTGTGATCGTTGTCTTCTCCGGGAAATGTCCTAGAGACACAGCACGCACACTCACCCCTGGATGAGTGCCCATCTTCTGTGCTTCCACAGCCTAGCGTACCTCCTGCCCCTCAGTGTGTGTGACCGCCCCCCACCCCCCACAGAGAACTCCTGGGGCAGTGACCTGGTCTGTCTCATTTTGGTCTACCCAGCACTTGACGTATTGTAAGTTGCATTATAGCTGCTTAATAAATGTTAAACCAATGGCGGAGGGAGGGAGGGAGGGCAGAAGGAAGGAAGGAAAGGGAGGGAGAAAAGAAGGAAGGAAGGAAAGGGACGGAGGGAGGGAGGGAAGAAGGAAGGAAGGAAGGAACGAAGGAAGGAAGGAAGGAAGGAAGGAAGGAAGGAAAGAAAAAGGGAGGAAGGAAGGAAAGAAAGGGAGGAAGGAAGGAAAGAAAGGGAGGAAGGAAGGAAAGGAGGGAGGGAGGAAGGAAAGGGAGGGAGAGAGGAAGGAAGGAAAGGAGGGAGGGAGGAAGGAAAGGAAGGGAGAGAGGAAGGAAGGGGAAGGAGGGAGGAAGGAAGGAAGGAAAGGGAGGGAGGAAGGAAGGAAGGAAAGGGAGGGAGGGAGGAAGGAAAGCGAGGAAGGAAGGAAGAAGAGAAGGAGGAGAAGAAGGAAGGAAAGGAGAGAGGAGAAGGAAGGAGAGGAAGAGGAGAGAAAGGAAGAATGGAAGGAAGGAGGAAGGAGAGGAAGAAGGAAGGAAGGAAGGGAGGGAGGAAAGGAAAGGAAGGGAGAGGAGAGGTTCATGAATGGCCCCCTACATGCCAGGGGACTGCTGAACATTTCTTCTACTCTTTGAAACCCTGAGGGATAAGCACTAGGACCTGTCTTTACACACAAGGGAACACAAGTTCTGGTCACTTGCCCAAGCTGGTTACTGATAAAAGCCAGGGCGTGGGTCTTCCAGCTCCATGCTCAGGCCTTTTTCATGACACCACATGGGAGGGACAGTGCTGGCTGTCAGGGCCATGGCGCGGTGTCTCTAGGGCCAAAGGCTGGAACGGGTCAGGCTCCTCCCTTCCTGGGAGTTAGGACTCAAACCCTGAACCTCCATGTTCATGCCAGCTTGGTCTTAGCCCCCAGGAGCCGTGTCTGAGCTGTTGTCTAGACCAGGCTCAGGGCTAGGAGAGGTGCCATCTGGTAGGCATTGCTCCTCCCCGGGTGTCTCTGTGCTCACCTGCTCCTCTTGTCCCACCCGTATGATCTTCCAGAAGGCATTTGACTCTGCTCTCGTTACCCCAGGTAGTGAGGGGGCTTTCACCGGGCCCAAAGAGTGGGTGGGGCTGGAGGGAACCCTCCCCCTGCCTCCCTGGAGCAGCCATGGTCACCGTGAGGGGCGCCCAACACATAACTCTGCTGCCCTCCAAAGATTCAGGAGCCCTGCGCCCCCCTCCTGCCCCGGCTCCTGTCTCTTCGAAGGGCCTGTGGTTTTCCCAGGCAGGTGTGAGCACGTCCCTCGGTCTAGTGCTGTCTGTCCTGTTTACTTGGGTTCCCGGGGCCTCATCCCCTTGGCCACGGGGACCAGGATCTTTGGAACAAGGATTGCTCGGGGCCCAGGGAGGCAGCGGAGCCCCTGGATGGATCCCTCCCCTCCGGCTGCTCCCACCCCCCAGACCTGCATGCCCAGCCCTCATCGACTCCTCTAATGATCACCCTCCTCTCCCTACCCCCTTCTTTTGGAGAAGGACAGAGAAGGACAGCGTATGCATGCCCCTGTGTTCTCTGTGACTGAGTCTGTCTCTGTTTCCAAGACTAGTCTTTGTCTATCTCTCGGTCGCTCTGGGCGTGTCTCTCTCGGTCACTTTGTTTGGTGGGCACAGGCGGGTGTTGATCATTTACTCTCTGGGTTTCTGCCCGTTTTTTTCCTTCTCTGACTGTGGCTCTCCTCTCCCTGTGCCCTCGTGGTCTCTGTGTCTCTCTGTGTCTCTTGTTTCTATGTCTCTCCTGCTTCCAACATGGCATGCGGGGGGGGGGGGGGCGGGGAGCACCCTCTCTGAGCCCCTGTTACCCTGAATACACAACCGGTGGTCTGATGACAGGATCAGGCTGCACCCTGTACCCTGTAATTGCCCACCTGGCTCCGGGGCCCCATGACCCCCGACTTCACCCTCCCGGCTCCCAGCGTACCCTCAGTCAGGCCTTCCCGCACCCCAGGGGTGGCACCGGGCGGGGGGGGGGGGATTGGGAGTCCAGGCCCCTTTCTGCCGCCCTCCCCTACCTCCCATCCCCCTAACCCTCTTGCCCTGGGCCCAGGGGGCCCTAGTCTTGCCACCTCAGGAGCTGTGGGTTTGAAGGTTGCTCCATTTCTGCCTTCCGCCCACCCTGCACTGAGGGGCTGAGCTCCTCACTGTAATTACATGTGGCTGCGGTCCGCCTCTTCCCAGCCTCCTGGGCCGGCTCCCTGCCTCTCTTCCTGCCCGGCCCCTCCGCCTCAGGCCCGTCCTTCTCCTCACCCCCAGGTCTCTGATGCCTTCTCCTGCTCTCATCCTCTCTATTTGACCGGGCTTCGCCCTATCTGTCACTCTCGCCCTTCCAGTAACCATGTTCCCTTCTCTGTCGCCTCTGCCTCTGTCCCCATCCTTACCTGCCTCCCCCTCACTTTCTCTCTACTGAACCTCCCTCCTGTCCCAGGCTGTCTGTCATGGGGCTTCTGGGGGCTCCCTCTTTCGGTGCCCAAACCTGCCTTCTGATGCTGTCTCTCTCTCTCTCTCCCTTTCGTTGTCCCTTTGGTTCTTCCCCTGTCACTCTTTTCTTTTTTTAATTTATTTTGAGAAAGAGAGAGAGAGTGAGTGTGGGGGAGGGGCAGAGAGACTCCCAAGCAGGCTCTGAACTGATGCAGGGCTCGAACCCCTAAACCACGAGATCATGACCTGAGCTGAAGTCATGAGCCCCCCACCCCCATCACTCTCGATGCCTGTCCCTACTCTCCATCACTGACCATCTGTCTGTTCTCTCCTGCTCCGTGGTTCTGCCTCCTCTCCCCACTTCCCTTCATACTGCACATCGCTGGGGCGCCTGGGTGGCTCAGTCAGCTGAGCGTCCGCCTCCTGATTTCGGCTCAGGTCATGATCTTGCAGTCTGTGGGACTGAGCCCCGCACCGGGCTCCGCACTGACAGAAAGGAGCCTGCTTGGGATTCGGGCTCCCTCTCTCTCTGCCCCTCCCCCACTCGTGCTCTCTGTCTCTCTCTCTCTCTGTCTCTCTCTCTCTCTCTCTCAAAATAAACAAATAAACATTAAAAAAAAAACACTGCACATCTCTGGCCCCTTTCCCTGACAACCACACGGACACATGTAAACACATGCACTCACGTGCACTTACACACACACACACACACACACACACACACACACACCCTTGATCACTCGTGGATTTTGTTTTGGGAACTTTCTATTTTGGAGCCTGGCACTGTTGCCAGATAGGGTAAGGGCTGGGTAGCTGGTACAAAGAGACAGAGAATGAGGGCTCATGGCATTCTGGGCTGTGGGAAGGGGACCAGGGCTGGGCAGACAGGAGGGCACCAGGAAAATATACCTTCGTCGTCTGATTTTTCTCTAGCCCAGACCCAACCCCTCCTGCCTGAGCTGGAGGTAGTAACAGGATCCACGCACCCTGTGGAGGCAGCGCTGGAGGAGGACTCCCTGGAAGAGGCGGCACCCCCGATGCCCCAAGGCGATGGCCCTGGGGCCCCTCAGGCCCTGGACAGCACTGACCTCGACGGCCCCACAGAAGCTGTGACACGTGAGTCCTAGGGAGCCAGGGGATGCGGGTGGCAACATGGAGGGGTCGCGCCAGGGAATCTGATTCATACGGGCTGGCGGAAACGCAGCCGTCGCCCGCGGGAGCCTAGCACAGGGCCAGGACCTTGAGGGGTGGGCGACGGAAAGGCCTGTGACGTGGTCACTGTCCTTTCTGTCTAGGAAAGAGACCGCCACAGACAAAATGACTGGTATAAGATCAGTTCACAAGGAGTGTGGACAGGCTCCAGGCGATATGGTTCAGGACAAGAAGGCGTGTGGCCGTATGAAGGGAAGAAGGGGGCTGGGGGTGCTGGGGGCAGGGAGCCAGAGCAGAGCCCCGCTGGATCCCACCCTTCCGGGCGTCAAGGGTGAAGAGGCAGGAGAGGAGCCCCCAGCTGCCCTGGGCAGAAGGGAGCCCACCCCCAGGCTTGGCCCGAGGAGGCCTCCGAGGAGGTCCTGGAGGGAGGGAATTCTTCCCCTTCGCTCTCGAGAGAGGCGGAGGGGCAGCCAGAGCCATTTGTATTTAATAATAAGATCCACAAAATCTGTAGACACATTTGTACTTTCCAACCTTCTCTCCCTAAAGGATCTCACGAGCTCTTCAAAGCAGCCTGTAGCGAGGCAGCAGGATAGCTCTTGCCAAGTCCATTTTACAGATGAGGAGACTGAGGCACACAGAACCACTCAGCCTGGACACAGCTGGGGAACTCAGGTCTCCCAGCCCAGTGCTCTCCCTGTGCCTTCCTGCCCAGCTGGCAGGGCTCAGCAGGGAGCTGCCTTCAGCCAGGGCATCTGGGGCTAAGTTGGACTCCCTGGAAGTCGGGGTTACTAAATCCTGCTAGCGAACTGCCCTCAGCCTCCTCTAGACACACCCACCCGCAGAATCGAGAGAAAGAGGTCAGCGCCGTGGCCACAGAGGAGGGGGCCTGGATGGGAGTCGGACAGACACCTCTGTGTCTATGGGCCCGAGTGTTTGCTCTGTGACTCAGTCCCCACGGCCACCCCCACGGCTATGGCCACAGGCAAGCTCTGTGTCTGCCCGAACCTCCCAGGGCCCTCAGCTCACCACACACTCCCGCCCTCTGGTCACTGTGCCCATGTTTAGGCATCAGGGCAGGGGGCACGGAAGCTGGCCAAGGACTCGGGCCGGTCTCCCGCCACCACGGGGCCAAGAGGTGGGAGCAGGATGATTCAGGCCTGGCTGCTTCCCATGGCCTTACCCCTGTTTACCCAGATGCAGGCACCAGCCACACCTCAGGGCCAAAGGCTCCCAGCGTGGAGCTGCTCCAGAGCCCTGCTCCCATCCTCTCCTGACTCCCCACCTGGTCCTCGGCTCCTTTCTCACAGCCTCCATCCCCTCCCCACTCCACTTCCTCGCTGTGGAATCTTGGGTAGGTTTTACCCTCTCCACACCTCAGTTTTTTCATCTGTGAAATGGGGCCGGTAATAGTCGATCTGTCACAACTATGACACAGAAAGCTCTCGGCACGGTGCTGGTACCTCATCACAGCTCCACGCGTAAGCTACTAGTTCCGAGACTAGTGATGGTTGTGATGTAGCAGCCTATTCCCCAGTCCTCCGTCTCCCAGCCTCTGCTCCCTTCCTGCCTCTGCGTCCCAAGCCCCAGCTCTTAGCCTCCAGGCCGGGCCCACCTCCGACATTTACTAGTTGTGGGACCTTGGACAAGTTACTGTACTCCTCTAGGACTCCGTTTCCTCCTCTGTGAAAGGTGGGTCCTGCCCTATGGAGATACTCAGAGGCTTTGGTGAGAGAATCAGCATGACAAGTGCTTAGAAGGGTGGAGGCGAGCAGTCAGTGCTCCCTGACTGGATGTGACCGCCACCATTTCTTAGAAGGCCCAACCAGGGGACGCTTCCCCAGTCAGGGGACGCTCTGAGGCCATCTTCCCCTCTCCTCAGCCTGCCGGGACTCGGGGACCCAGACCCCAGTTCGTAGAGATGGAAATGTCCCACACTTACACATTTACAGAGTCCTGCCCAGGGATCAGCAGCCCTGAGTGGCTGAGGGGTCCCAGAGCTCTGCTTCTCCCTCCCCTCCCCCAAACACACACACACACACACACACACACACACCTCCCCTCATCTCTTGTGAACAGAACCATGCCATCCAGGTGAGCAAACCTGAGGTGAGGAAAGGGACTGGGTGCTTTGGGGGGATCCCCAGACCCAGCTTCCCTGTACCCCACTGATGAAGCTGAAGTTTGGTCCCTCAGCCTGAGATGGGGACTCAGAGAATTCCTGGCCTCGGGGACCCCCCCTCCCCCACCGCTGGCCTCTCTTCCCTTGTCACCCTTCTCACCCAGACCCCCAGGGCCCCACAGCAGACTCTGCCAGCCACCCCACAGAGGCAGACAGGGCAGGGGAGCCGAGGGGAAGAGAGGGGCTGTGAGGGCCCCTGGAGTCCAGGGCCAGGGCGTTCATCTCCAAACAGATGTTTCCAATAAATCACCCAGCACACGAAGGGCAAAAACAGCTGGGGGCTTGGCAGGGGCTGAGGTGAAGGTTAACTGCTTCGCTGCTGTCCTTCCTCACCCCAGCCAAACAGTCCTTACCCCTGACCACCGTCCCTCTTGCCAAAACCCCAGGAATCCAAGGGCAGGAGAATGGATTTCATATGGGGTAAGAAGATGGGGTCCAGGGCTCTGAGTCCCTCCTCTTGCCTTGCACCTCAGTCTTTTCTGGAGGGAGCACTGGCCTGGGAGTCATGGGCCAGGCTCAACTCTGCTATTTCCTGGTGTGCCTCCGGGCATGTCAGTTCTGCTCTCTGGGCCTCAGTTTCCCCATCTGCAGAATACAAGGCCGGCTAGTTGGCCTGTGGTGTATCTAAGGACCGGGCCAGAGCTCTGGGAGGTTGTGGCTCCCCACCCCACCCCGGGGTCCCCCATTAACCTTTCTCATTATCTTTCTAGGCCAGCCTCAGGGGAACCCCTTGGGCTGCACCCCTCTAGTGGCGAATGGCTCAGGCCACCCCTTGGAGCTGGGCAGCACCAGGCGGGCGGGGAATGGTGCCCTGGGTGGCCCCAAGGCCCACCGGAAGTTGCAGACGCACCCGTCTCTCGCCAGCCAGGGCAGCAAGAAGGGCAAGAGCAGCACCAAATCTGCTGCCTCCCAGATCCCCCTCCAGGCGCAGGAAGGTAAGCACCCCATCCCACCTCTCCCTGGGAGAGGCCTCCGAAGGCATGATGCAGCAGCATTTTCACCAGGTTGCTCGTTAGAAGTTCAGTCTCAGCCCCACGCCAGGCCTACCGGCTCTGAACATCTGGGTAGGGCCCAGGAGACTGGCCTGGGAATCTGGCCAACTACACCTGGTGGGTAAATCGAGGCACGGCTGCGTTCTCAAGACCAGCCCCTCCCCATCTCTGCTCACGGAGAGTTACTGTAACAAGGAAGAAAACCATGTGGGCTGAGCCTGTGTAAGCCACCCCGTTTCTGGAAACACAGCTTCCCTCAAGGAATGGACCCTCTGTTTAGTGAGAGCAGGACACCCAGCAGAATAAAATGAGGCACCATCATCAGATACTCACATGGGGGTGCAGCGAGGACTGTGCTCCGGCGGGGGTGAGGGGGGTGCCGTGGTGCGGCGGGAAGTCAGAGAACCCAGATACGCCAGCCATCGTTCCTGCCATGCAGAGGGGCCTCTGCAGGGCCGCCCTGGGCAGCCAGCTTTCCCGCCTCATGAGGCATCAGTTCAGCATGGGTGATGCCCCCCTGTAGCTCAGTGGTACTTGACCTTCACCCCAGAATTTTTAAGTGAGCCCTGTCCACTCTGGGGGACTCCGTCCGGCCTGGTCTTCTGCAAACAGGATTCAATGTGCACATTTGCACGTAATGTGTTCACCAACTTTCCCACAGAACAGATTCTGCCCAACAGTCTTAATTATGAAGGAAGTGTTCATTCATTTAAAATGTACTGTGCATCTGCTACGAGCCAGGCCCTGTGCTGGGTAACCAGTCCGTGGCCTCTAAAGCTCTCATGAGAAAGACAAACAGGTAATCACCATATGGGGTGATAAATACACTGACAGAGCCACACACTGGAGATTATGCAAACAACCCCAGGGGACCCCACACCAGCCCAGAAAGCTGGGGAGGACCAGTCTGGGCAGGCTCCCGAGGTGTCTGAGCAAGCTTTAAAGGGTGAGTAGGAGTATCTAGCCAGGAGGGGCATTAACACAGAAGTGAGAAATGGCTAGTTTGGCTAGATCATGGAAATTATGTAAGGAATGGGGAAAGGTGAGACCCCAAAAAGGCAGGGGCTCTGGGGGTGGGAGGCACCTGGTTAACTCTACCCTGGACCTAGACTTTATCTGGAAGGCAATTGGGAGCCATTGAAGGGTTTTAAACAAGGTAGTGACTTCCATCGGATCTGCATTTGAAGAGAACGCCCTCGTTCAGTTTGTAGGTAGGTTGCAGGGGCTCCGAGCTGTCCCTCCACACAGTCCCTCCACACAGAAATGAGGCGGGAGAGTCAGATCCCCCGTGGTGTGAGACTCTCTGGAGGGAAGGCCAGGGGCCCACCTGCCGCGTGCCCAGCCCCTGGGAGGGATGCCAGCTCAGAATCCTGGCAGCACACTGAGTGGAACCAGCTTGCCTGGTTTGGGTTCCTAGCTGAACCGTTTCCCCGCTGGCTGCCCAAGGGTAGGCTCACGCATTAATTCAGCTACCATTTACTTACCTCGATGTCAGGCACCTTCTAGGGACTAGTAACATGCCAGTGACTACAGCGGACAAAGACGCCTGCCTTACATGTTAGTAGGAGGAGAAAGCTGTGCAGAGCCATGGAAGGTGATAAGTCCTGGGGGTGGGGAGGAGGCGAAGCAGGCCAGGGGCGGGGCTGAAGGAGCTGGGGTGCGGCCAGCAGGTCACAGAGATGGTGGTTGTAGAAAGCCACAGCAGAGTGATCCAGGGGGACAGAGTGTGGGAGGAGATCAGGTCACGTGGGACCGTGGGGGCCACTGTGAGATCTCTCTGAGCACAGGAGGGATGGACTCCACTGAGGTTTTGCAAGGGTCCCTCTGGGCTACTGTGTGGGGAGTGGGTGCAGGGAGGGGTAGTCAAAGGCGGGGAGTGGGGCGACCAGTGAGAGAGCAGCAGAATGGCAGGATTCTGGTGGGTCTATTTTGAAGTGACTTCTCTGTGCCTCAGTTTTTTCATCTGTAGAGTGGGGCTAAGAGTGGCCCCATCTCATGGAATCCTTGCAAGTTTAAATGAGTTTCATCCATGCCCAACACTTAGAACAGTGCCTGGGACGGGCTACCACTCGGTGCGTGTGTTAAATAAATGACTCAGGGTGTCGAAGAGCGGGCCTTGGGATCCAGACCGCCTGGGCTCAGACCCTGGCTCTGAAGCCAACGGGGCAGGTGCATGTAACTCTCTGTGCCTTGGGGTCATGCCCTGGAAAGAATCCCCATTTCTCTGAGCTGTGGGAGGGTAGGGGAGCGCTCGTGAGCCCCCTGTGGCTGGGTCCCTGGCCCCTTGGCTGTCTCACGGCCCTGTCCCCCCACCCGTGCCCGCAGACTGCTGCGTCCACTGCATCCTGTCCTGCCTGTTCTGCGAGTTCCTGACGCTGTGCAACATCGTCCTGGACTGCGCCACGTGCGGCTCCTGCAGCTCCGAGGACTCGTGCCTCTGCTGCTGCTGCTGTGGCTCCGGCGAGTGCGCCGACTGCGACCTGCCCTGCGACCTGGACTGCGGCATCGTGGACGCCTGCTGCGAGTCCGCCGACTGTCTGGAGATCTGCATGGAGTGCTGCGGCCTCTGCTTCTCCTCCTGACCGCCGCCGCCCCCGCAGGGTCTCTCGCGCCCGCAGCCCGGGGGCGGGGACGCGCGAGGCCACCTCCGCGGAGGCGGCGCGGGGGGGGGGGGGGGGGGGGGCGGGGCCGCTGCAGCGCCGCCTCCTCGCGGTTCCCGGGACCGACGGTGGCCCCGGACACCTGGCGGGCGGGCTGGGGTGGGAGCCGCGCCTGGCCCCGCGGCCTGGGCTGCGGAACACTGTGAACGTGGGGCGCAGGGACGCGGGGGAGGCGGGGTCGGCGGGCGGTGCGCTCCTCTACCTCTCACCGCCCCTGGCGCCCGCCTCCGCCGCCCAGGCTCCGAGGACAGCAAAATGTGAAGTGAGACACCCCAGCCCGCCCTGGGCCAAGCCCCTCCCCAGTCTCCTTCCTGGGACCCGTGGGGGCCTGACCCCTGCGGTGACCCCCGAAGTCCCCCAGAGGGCAGGGCTGGGCCAGAAGGGACGGGAACGGTATAGAGACGACTGGAAGGGGGGAGAGGGAGGGAATGGAGGGAGGGTCTGTTCTATTTGTTCCTGTAAATAAAGTTATTTGTCCAGCTCAGATTTCCTCGGCTCTCGTGACTACTCACGAGTCCACGGACCCCGAGACTCCGAAGCAAACACCCACCTCCCCCCTCACACACACACAGCACCCAAATGGATGAGCCTTCCTTCTGGGGTCCCTTCTCTTCATGTTCCCCTCCCTCCTTCACGGTCCCCCGAAAGGCAGCAAGGGTACAGACTCCCCACCATTATTTCCCTCTTCCCATCAAAGGGAAGGGGGGAAGTCCAGGGTGGGAAGAGTTAACCCTTGGCATGGAATTAATTAACAACAGATGTGTTCGGGTTTTGATTAATTAATCTCCTGCTGACTCCTGCTTCTCGAAGCCCTTTCCGTGATGGCTCTGAGGCTTGGGTGCCGCCTGTGTCGGTGGCAGAGCAGTGTCCGGGGAGGGGTCGACTCAGGACGGCGCAGCCTGGGCTTGCCCCCCGGCTGGCCCCGGAAAGCAAGCATGGCTTGCATGGGGGTCACTCAGCCCAGTCTCCAGTCCCCTGATTGTCAGGGGGCCTGAGGAAGAAGAAAACTGGCAGGACTAGCAGAAGCCTGGGAGGCCCCATGGCCAGAGCCCTCCGTGTCTGCAAGGCAGGACAGCACTGAGCACTGCAGGAGGGGGTTCCAACACTGGGGAGGCCTGGCTGGGCTGAGCCTTCCCTACCCCATTCCCGACCAGGAGAGAGTCAGGAGGGGCCCAGGGTGAGTGAGAGAGAGAACATCCTGTGGTTGGACTTGTACCATCTTGAGGAGAAGACAGGGCTGCAGAAGGCCTTGTAAACTTGAGAAATGGGTGGGCACCGCTTCCAGGAACAAAGGCTGGAATGGCCCAGAGGAATTCTGGAAGGAAGGAGCTCAGAAAAAGGGCCAGATGAAATCTCAACTCTCTTAAGGAGTGTCCTACGAAGGAGCAGCCCATGACTTTGGGAGGGGAGTACAGTTGTAGCAGGAGGAGGTAATAAGAGGTGGTGAGAAAGATTTCCCTGCCGGCCTCCCCTACACCAGCTCCCGCCACCCCCCCACCCCCCACCCCTGCCTCCCATGCACAGGTACACAGCCCTCACTTTCCCAATATCAAGGTTTCCCCGACCTCTAGGACCACATAGGAAACTCAAGACCCAGAGAGGAAGGGACCTACCCAGGGTCACGTAGTCAAAATGGAAGCCAAGAGAGAAACCCCATCTGCTTGGCCCCCAGTGTTCATTTATTTATCTGTGTATCTGAATTTTTGTGCTTAGTTATTGCATGCCCAAAGTACGAAAGTCTCTGAAGTCTAGCCTGTGCACATACAAGCCTTTACACCTATTTTCTTCCTTCTTTCCTTCCTTCCTTCCTTCCTTTCTCTCTTTCTTTTCTATTTTACAAAGATGTCAAGGTTCTAGACACATTGTCCTACACTGTTTTTATCCCTTGACCATTTGTCCCGGGGACCTTCCTAGCACACTGAAAAGCGGCCTGAAATTCCACTGAAGGACAAGCCTCCGTCCAGCTCCCCGGCTCCTGCTTACTCCCTTCCAGTTATCTCTCTGCCACAAACAAGGACATGCACTAACATGCCCTTTTCCGTGAACAAGCCGTGGCTGTAGAATATTTGGAAGGTGGGATTGCTGTGACTTTGACACGGCCGCTCCGTCGCCCTCCATGGCCACAGAAGCGCCATTTTTCTCACTGCTGTGGCTCTTTGTCCTGAGGAGGGCGGACAATGATGGGGGGCTCCCATTCAGTCCCTGCTCAACCTCAGGTCTTCCCGAAGGCTGGGGTCTGAGGGATGTGAGGGAGGCCGGGAGGAGGGGTGGGGTGCTCCCGACCAACTTGAGGTCTGGTCCAGGTGGGCAGGAAGGCCCCCTCCCTGGCCCTGGCCCCTCATGGGGACCGTGGCAGGAAGAGGTGCCTCTGCTATCCAAATATCGATTTCCTGCTGCAGACTCTGGGCTGTTTTCTTTAGGACAGTGGCTGAAACCTGAGAGGCTGAGCTGGATGGGGGCGGGACAGGGGCAGGATTCAGCCAGCCTCCCCCCAGCACACACACACACACACACACACACACTCACTCACTCATTCACTCACACTCACAGACTCTCCTTACAGTCACATACCCACATACGTTCTGCAAAGCCACAGGACTCACATGCACACCACACCCACATGTATATGCACTCAGGCTCTTCACATTTTCAGAGCCCACAGCCACAACCAGCCCTGGTCAGCCTGGGGCTGTGCTGCAGAGCCCAGTGTCCACTCCCGCGGGTGCGGGTTCCAGCACTACCTCTGCTGCGGGCCCCAGGGAAGAGGCTCTTTCACTTGGCCTCACTTTCTTTATGTAGACAATGGGGCATCAGTGAGACTCTGGAAATCTAATGGTCACCACAGGGTTGGAACAGGAGACCAGCCCCCTGTGGCCCAGGAGACTTCTTGACTGGGCACGCATCATGTCCTGAGCCGTCTAACCCAAGACAGGCATTACCACACTGACGGGCAGAGAAGCTGGTGAGGCCAAGTTCAATTGTCTCTGGCCAGGATTGCCCGAGACCACCAGGTGATCTTGTGTGCCAGACTCAAAAGATTTTGCCCCATGACGGAGCAAGTAGCATAACGAGGGGCTGGCTAATGAGGGGAGGGGTGGGCAGCCGCCCCTCTGCCTGCATAGCGGCTATCAGCTTCTCCCCATTCTTTAGCACATTTCATTAGCAACCCAATTAAATCGGCTGGTACCCATGGCTGGGCGGACGCAGCCACACGCCCTGCCATTCCATGGCTCTGGGGCTGCCAGGATGGGACACCTGTAAGCAGCCTGGATGCTGGATTGCCTGCGGCCACTCGTGCCCTGGGACATGTGCCAACACCCCCCTCCCCAACCAGGGAGACTAAGGGACTGAGGGCTGGCCCCTCAGCCTCTCGAGTAGCTCCAGACACTCCCCATTGCTGAGCAGTGGGAAGGCGGTGTGGTGGCTCTGAGGACTGGGCCTGTGTGAGGAGGGGTGGGGAAGAAGCAGGACAGGAGCCTCAGGCTACACGTGGGGGCAGCAGAGGGGACAGAGATCACGGACCGGGCCCCTTGTCACCTCCATGTGTTGCTTCTCTCCATATTCTGACCCTTCTGGGATGATGTGGAGACGCAGCATGGGGTGGTCCCATGGGCACAGCCCTCTTGTTGACCCAGCCATCCCTTCCCCCTTCACCTCCTGCAGAGGAAAGCCCCCTCCCGGCCTTCTCCCTGCCCCTCTTCTGGTTTTATTACCTTTCCCCAGCCCTGTAGCAGCCTCTACAGTCCGCAAGGCCTCCCATCTCTGGCTGTGCCTCTCTCCAGGTTACAAGCTCATTCCCTCCTACTGCACACGGGGAGGGTGACAGTCAGGGGAGGGGGGGAGGGGTGGGAAAAGGAGGTGTGTTCATGCACTGTGTCTACCTGACATTTCTCATTTTGCCACCTCGGGCCCCAGGGGTCCTCCTCATCCCTGGGCCAGTCACCGCGTCAGGGGATGGAGGGCTATGATGGGCCAGGGCTCTGTGGCCAGGGACAGTGGGTTAATTGGCTGCCCCTCCAGAACCATGTGGAATCCAGGAGCAGAAGTTTCTCGAAGAAGTAGGGGTGCCGTAACAAAAAGGGGGGGATGGTCTGGCAGATGAAAACAACAGAAGTCACGATGGGCCCAGACTACTGCGTGCGGGTCCAGAAGGGGAGGCCTGGCCAGAAAATATGAATGGTCAAGTGCAGCTCAGGGCATCTGGACAGAGAAGAGAAGTCAAAGACAGTGACCTTCAAATCCCTGAAGCCTGAGAGGAGAGTGAGGCTTATTCTCAGGCTCCAACAGGCAGAGGAAGACCGAGGGGTGGACATACGGAGAGAGAGCTCCCGGCTCCAGGAAAGAGGGCCAGCTGGAGAGCCAGCAGTGAGAACTGCCCTCAGGACAGCGGCCAGCGACGGCGGTGGGTGGGGCCTCCCTGTTCCAAGGACTGTTCTGGGGGAAGAGGGGTGTGGATGGGGTCCCTGCCTTGGGGTGGACTGGTGGCAGCGGAGCAGATGGTGGGGTTGTGTCAGGTGGCCCCCTCAATTCCCGCTAACTCAGACCTTCCACGGCTCAACAATGCAGACAGCGGCCAGCTGATGAGAGAGAAGCAGAGATGGAAGGTGGAGGGGAGATAGCGGACAGTGCAAAGTGTCTGCAAGGTCCTGGAGACAGAAAAGCCACGCAGGCAGGCTGCAGGCCCCGTCCCTCAGCTCCTCCCAAGGTCACCGGCCGTGGGCTGTGGGGGCAGTGGTGACCCTCATTCTGGGTCCCTCCGGTGCCTGGAGCCTCCACAGCTCTGGGCAGCTTGGCATTCATTAGGGGCTGGCTAATGGCTCGGAAGATTGGCCAGGGGCGCTGCTGAATAGAGACCTCGGTGAGATTTATTCCTAATTATCTCATTTGTCTCCCCCCATTACTCTTTATGGCTGGGATTTATAGGGCCATTAGTGGGGCCCCGGCCAGGCCAGGACGAGCGTGAGCCTTGAGATGCTCCATAATAATAACAATAACAATGCTCACCCTGGCCAGATTAATGGGGGTGCCTTCTTGTCCTCCCCACCCCCTGTCCTTGCCGCCCACATGTCCCTCTCCCTTCTGGGACCCCCTGGTCTTCAGCACCAGGTCCTCAGCCACCTGTGGAGTTCAAGCCTGTGGCCTCCCCGTTCCCCCACCCCAAGCTTGTCTCTTAGCCCTTCTCACGTGCTACCTTTGGGAACTTCATGGTGATAGTCGGGGGGATGTGGATTCCAACAGTAACGCCTCTGGGACAAGCCTGTATCAGTAATGGATGCGTTTGGCTATAAACAGCTTAATCTGAAAGGACATGCGTTGTCTCCTTAACTAGAAGTACAGAGGTAGGTGATCCTGAGCTAGTCAAGAGGCTCAAAGATGCCACTGAGGAGCCTGGCTTCTCTCCTTCTTCTCCATCATTCTCAGCATACGGTCCCTGTCTCCCCTCCCGCTCACAAAGTGGCTACCATAGCCCCAAGCATCAAGCCCACGCACAGCATCCATGCCAAACAAAAAAAGGCAGGTGGGTAAAGGAGGCCTTCTCCTCTCACACCTTTTATCAGGAGAAGGAGATCATTTCCAGATGTTCCTCACAGGTCAACTTAACTCCGCCCAGACTGGGTCCCATAGGGTCCTAGGTGGGGTTCCCCCAGAAGCAGGCCCCAGACAAGGCTTCGAGTGCAAGTAAGTTTGTTCGGAAGCAGATTTCAGGAAACATCAGTCGGGGAGCAGGGAGTGAAGCCAGGAGGGAAGGCAGCCGACAAAGGGGGTGTTAATTGGTTACCACTGCAGGCGACTGGCACCCAATCTTGGAGGACACGTGCCTTCAAGGGAGCTGAGGTGTTTATACACCAAACCCACAGTCACTGGTTGAGGGCTGTTCCCAGAGGAACGGCAGTTTTCTGGCAGTCTCTGCCCAGTCGCGCTGTTGGAGGAACCTTCCTGGCAAAGGGGTAGAGTTGCAAGCAGGCAGAGCTGGCCAAGGAACTCTTTCTCTCACTGGTAAGGCCCGAGCGGATGGGTGGGCCCCATCACCGGCGCTAGGCTTGACGTGACAAGCGGACAGACCAATCTGGATTCACTGTTTGGCTGGAAGAAAGGGGGCCGGCCGGTAGGGGGGGCTGCCATGGGGTCGCCCCAGCCTTTCCCCACAGCCTTCCTCACCGGGCAGGAGAGGGTAGTGCAGAAGAGAAGGGTCTTCCCAGAAAGAAGAGGGAACTAGGGGCACCTGGGTGGCTCAGTTGGTTACGGGTCATGGTCTCGCGGTTCGTGAGTTCGAGCCCCGCGTCGGGCTCTGTGCTGACAGCCCAGAGCCTGGAGCCTGCTTTGGATTCTGTGTCTCCTTCTCTCTCTGGCCTTCTCCTGCTCATGCTCTGTCTCTCTCTCTCTCTCAAAAATAAATAAACATTAACAATTTTTAATAAAAAAAAGAAGAGGGAATATTTAGTAAATGAGTACTGCATTTATCATCTATTGTTATGTGACAAATAAACCCAAACCTAACAGCTTGAAACAATAATGAAGACTTTATTCTTCCCCACTGTTTCCGTGGGTCAGGAATTTGGACACAGACTGAGCTAGGCGGGGTCTGCATCAGGGCCTCTCTTAAGGTCGCAGTAAAATGTTGACCAGAGGGGCGCCTGGGTGGCTCGGTCGGTTAAGCGTCCGACTTCGCCTCAGGTCATGATCTCACCGCCTGTGAGTTCGAGCCCCGCGTGGGGCTCTGTGCTGACCGCTCAGAGCCTGGAGCCTGTTTCAGATTCTGTGTCTCCCTCTCTCTCTGCCCCTCCCCTGTTCATGCTCTGTCTCTCTCTGCCTCAAAAATAAATAAACGTTAAAAAAAATAATTAAAAAAAAATGTTGACCAGAGCTCTGGTCATCTGCGAGCTTGACGGGATGGTGGCTCCCTTACATGGCCAGCAAGTCTGTGCTAGCCATTGGCAGGGGCCCTTGCGTGCGTATCCCCCAGAAGGCTGTCTGAGTGTCCTCACACCATGGGCAGCTGACTCCCCCCATGAGTAGGGGGCAAGAGCCACAATGTCCGTTATGACCTGGCCTCGGAGTCCCCCACATCTTGGAAGCTGGCTACCATATTTACTCTGAACCAGGGTCCACAGCCCATTTAATCTTCATTCGGTTGTTGTTAAAAATGCACCTCTAGTTTCTATATAGCATGCCAGGCTCACTCAAGTGCTCAGGGCTCATGATCCCTCTTTTACAGATGAGAAACAGGAGGTGGAGACGTTACCTAATGTTTTCAGGCTGATTCCCCAGTGAGGCACGGCACTTCTGGCGTCAACGCCTGTATTTGTCCCATTTCACCACGCTGCTTTCTGGAAAGAAGAATGTGCCCTGTGCGGGGAGTCAGGGGTCCTGGGTTACGGTATAGGCTCTCTGTTAACATGCTATGACACCTGGGCCACCATTTCCTATAGCAGATGCCTCTATTCATTAGGACCGTGTCTGCTGTAAGCTCATTTCTCCCTCCTGCAGATAAGTCTGGAGATGGTAGTAGAGAACTGCCAGAGAGCTCTGTGCCTGGAGGTTCCCAGAGCCCCAGGCTCCTTGCAGGTCATTGCTCAGCTATGGCCCTTGTTCTCATGGTCCACTATGGTGGCGTCCACATTCCTGGCAGCAAGGGGAGAAAAGAAGAGAGCAAAGGGCACATGCCACAGATGCCTCTTAAAGAAGATTCCTGGAGGCTGCTGTGTGCGACTTCTGCTAATTTCCCATTGTCTAGAACTTAGTCACATGGTCATGCTCCACCGCAAAGGATGCTGGGAAGTGTACTCTTTATTCTAGCTTACTCGTTATGCCCAGGTGAAATTTCTACTATTTAGAAAAAAAATGGAGAATGGATATTGGGGGATGGCTAGCTGTTTCTACCCTAGCCAACAGCCATTAGCTTCTTCCCTTTTTTTTTTTTTTTAACAGATCCCTAATTTAGTTCACTCTCCTCCAAGCAACGATGAGCTTCTGTGAAAGCAGCCCTCACCTCCAGGGAGTGAATTATGATTGATCAAAGCCAGTCATGTGGTCTCACTCCCTTGCTAATGATTTACTTTAAAAAGGGCATATGATGTATGGAAACCAATTTGACAATAAACTTCACATATTGGGGGAAAAAAAGGGGGCATATGATACCATCTCTGCCAATGAGAACTGAAGGCAAGTCTCTAAAGGCTCTTGGACACAAGACAAGAATATTCCCATTTCTGCCTTAGTGATTGTTGCCTGCCTGTAACCTAGGCAGAAAGAGTCACCTTAGGAGTGTGAAGGGAGCCAGTCTAAGGGTCAAGACAACCCTCCCAAAAATTCTAGAGTGGAAAGAAGAAAAATATCTGCTCCTTAAGACACTTTTGAGGCACTCGATTAACCAACCCTGCCACCACACTACCTGTAAATACTACCTGTTCAGAGAATCGTCTTATGGTAATTCTTATTTAAGCCACTTTAATCGGGCTTCCTAATACTTGTAGCTAAAAACATACTGACTTATGAACACCTATGTACCAACAAAATGGAAAACCTAAAAGAAATGGAAAACTCTTAGAAATATATAACATACCAAGACTGAATCAGAAAGAAACAGAAAATCTGTGTAGACCAATTACTAGTAAAGAGATTGAATCAGTAATCAAAATCTCCTGATACAGAAAAGTCCAGGACCAGATGGTTTTACTGGTGAATTTTGCCAAACATTTAAAGAAGAATTAACACCAATCCTTCCCAAACTCTTCCCCCAAAAATGAGGAGGAGGGAACACTCATTCCCAAATTCATTTTATGAGGCTAGAATCATCCTAATACCAAAACCCAGAAAAGGATACTAGTAGAAAAGGAAACTGCAGGCTAATAACCCTGATGAAAAGTTCTCAATAAAATACTAGCAAACAGGATTCAACAGCACATTAAAAGGATCATTCATGATGATCAAAAGAAGTTTATCCTTTGGGTGAGAGAATGGTTCAACACACACAAATCAATCAATGTGATACACTATGTTAATAGAATCAAAGAAAAGAATCATATGATCATGTCAATAGACACAGAAAAAGCATTTAACAAAATTCAGCATTCACACATTCACTCATGATAAAAACTTTTTTTCCTTTCTTTATTTTTATTATTTTATTTTTTCAATAATATTTATTTTTAAATTTACATCTAAGTTAGTTAGCATATAGTGCAACAATGATTTTAGGAGTAGATTCCTTAATGCCCCTTACCCATTTAGCCCATCCCCCCTCCCACAACCCCTCCAGCAATTCTGTTTGTTCTCCATATTTAAGAGTCTCTTATGTTTCATTCCCCTCCCTGTTTTTATATTCTTTTTGCTTTCCTTCCCTTACATTCATCTGTTTTGTATCTTAAAATCCTCATATAAGTAAAGTCATATGATATTTATCTTTCTCGGACAAATTTTGCTTAGCATAATACCCTCTAGTTCTATCCACATAGTTGCAAATGGCAAGATTTCATTCTTTTTGACTGCTGAGTAATACTCCATGGTGTGTGTGTGTGTGTGTGTGTGTGTGTGTGTGTGTA
The DNA here is from genome assembly GCF_027475565.1 of Acinonyx jubatus. Lineage (NCBI taxonomy): Eukaryota > Metazoa > Chordata > Mammalia > Carnivora > Felidae > Acinonyx > Acinonyx jubatus. Next base: position 110,371,812 of record NC_069385.1, on the reverse strand, counting down.
TCACATCTTCTTTATCCATTCATCGTGATAAAAGCTCTTAATAAATTGGGCATAGAAAGAACATATCTCAACACTATAAAGGCCATATATGACCAGCCACAGCTAACATCATACTCAGTGGTGAAAGGTTGGAAGCTTTTCGTTTAAAATCAGAAACAAGACAAAGGTTTCTACTCTTACCACTCCTATTCAACATATTACTGGAAGTCCTAGCTAAAACAATCAGGTAAGAAAAAGAATAAAAGGCATCAGAATTAGAAAGGAAGAGGTGAAATTGTCTCTGTTTGCAGATGATTTGGTTTTATATATAAAAAATCCTAAAGACTCAACAGAAAACTGTTAGATCTAACCAATGAATTCAGTAAAGGTGCAGTATACAAAATTAATATACAGAAAAAGTGGCATTTCTATACACTAACAGGACATTTTCTGAAAAAGAAATAAAGAAATCAATCCCATTTACAGTAGTATTGAAAACAGTAAAATACTTAGGAATAAATTTAACCAAAGAGGTGAAAGATCTCTACTCTGAAAACTATAAGACATTGATGAAAGAAACCAAAGAAGACACAAATAAATGAAAGATATCCCATGTTCATGGATTGGAAGAATTAATACTATTAAAATGTCAATACTACCAAAAGTCATCTATAGATTCAATGAAATCCCTATGAAGATTCCAATGGCATTTTTTACAGAAGTAGGAAAAGACATTCCTACAAAAGACCCCAAATAGCCAAAGAAATCCTGAGAAAGAACACTCCTTTATTTCAAGCTATACTATAAAGCTATAGTCATCAAAATGTAATGATACTGGCATGAAAACAGACAAATAAACAAACAAACAAAATGGAACAGAATTGAGAGCCCAGAAATAAACCCAAGCATGTATGGTCAACTAAAGTTTGACAAGGGAGCCAAGAATACTCAATGGAGAAAATAGAGTCTCTTCAATAAACGGTGTTGGGATAACTGGATATTTACATGGAAAAGAATGAAACTAGACCCCTATCTTACACCACTCAGAATGGATTAAACTCTTACATGTAAGACCCGAAATCATGAAACTTCAAGAAGAAAACATAGGAATAAATATCCTTGACATGGGTCTCGGTAATGGCTTTTTGGGTATGACATCTAAAGCATAAGCAACAAAATAAAAAAGAAATAAGCAGGTCTACCTCAAACTAAAAAGCTGCTGCACAGCGAGAGAAAACATCAACAAAGTGACAAGACCACCTACAGAATGGGAAAAAATATTTGTAAACCATATATCTGATAAGGGGTTAATATCCAAAACATATAAAGAACTCATACAGCGGCACCTGGCTGGCTCACTCAAGGGAGCTTGTGATTTCTTGGTCTCGGGGTTGTGGGTTCCATGTTGGGTGTGGAGATTACTTAAATAAATAAAACTTTAAAAACACACACACACACACAAGGGGCGCCTGGGTGGCTCAGTTGGTTGAGCGTCTGACTTCGGCTCGGGTCATGATCTCACAGCTTATGAGTTCGAGCCCCGCATTGGGCTCTGTGCTGACAGCTCAGAGCCTGGAGCCTGCTTCGGATTCTGTGTCTCCCTCTCTCTCTGCCCCTAACCCACTCGCATTCTGTCTCTGTCTCTCTCAAAAATAAATAAACATTAAAAAAAATGTTTTTTAAAACACACACAAGAACTTAGGGATGTCTGGCTGGCTCTGTCAGGGGAGCATGTAATTTCTTGGTCTTGGGGTTGTGAGTTCAAGCCCCATGTTGGGTGTAGAGATTACTTAAATAAAACTAAACACACACACACACACACACACACACAAACTCAGGGACTCAGGGATGCCTGGATGGCTCAGTTGGCTGGGCGTCCAGCTCTTGATTTCAGCTCAGGTCATGATCTCAAGGTTTGAGGGATTGAGCCCTGGGTCAGGCTCCACGCTGTCAGCAAGGAGCCTGTTTGGGATTCTCTCTCTCCCACTCTCTCTGCCTCTCTTTCTCTCTCCCTCTCAAAATAAATAAATGAACCTTAAAAAAAATAAAAATTCTCTTTATCTCTTAAAAAAAAAAAAAGAACTCACACAACTCAATAGTAAGGAAAAACATAACCCAATTTAAAAGTGGGCTAAGGACCTGAATAGATGTTTTCACAAAGAAGATATACAAAAGGCTAACAGGTATATTAACAGGCTCAACACCACTAGTCATTAGGGAAATGCAAATTAAAACCACAATGAGGTGCACCTGGTGGCTCAGTTGGTTGAGCATCCAACTCTTGATTTCAGCTCAGGTCATGATCCCAGGGTCATGAGATCCAGCCCCTCATCAGGCTCCACCCTGAGTGTGGAGCCTGTTTAAGATTCTCTCTCTCTCTCTCTCTCTCTCTCTCTCTCTCTCTCTCTCTCTCTTTCTCTCCCCCTCTGCCCCTCTCCCTTGCTCTAAAATTTAAAAAAATAATAATTAATTAATTTTTAATGTTTATTTTTGAGAGAGAGAGAGACAGACAGACCACAAGCAGGGGAGGGGTAGAGAGAGAGGGAGACACAGAATCTGAAGCAGGTTCCAGACTCAGAGCTGTCAGCACAGAACCCGACGCGGGACTCGAACTCACGAACCATGAGATCATGACCTGAACCAGAGTTGGACGCTTAACTGACTGAGCCACCCAAGCACCCCTAAATTAATTAATTTTAAAAAAACACGATGAGATATCACCTCATGCCTGTTAGAATAGCCATCATCAAAAAGACAAGAGATACCAAATGCTGGGGTCACTGTGGAGAAAAGTGAACCCTTGTGAACTCCTGATGGGACTATAAATTGGTGCAGCCACTATGGAAGTCTGTATGAAGGATCGTCAAAAAATTAACTCCCTATGATCTAGCAATTCCACTTCTGGGAATATATACAAAGGAAACAAACACTAACTCAAAAAGATATCTGCACCCCCATGTTCATTGCAGCCTTATGTCCAATAACCAAAACATGGAGACATCCTAACTATCCATCGATGGATGAATGGATAAAGAAGCAGCGGTATATATGAACAATGGAATATTACTCGGCCATAAAAAATGAGGAAATCCTACCATTTGCAAGAACATGGATGGACCTTAAAGGCATTACACTAAGTGAAATAAGTCAGAGAAAGACAAATACCTTATGATCGCTTCTATGTGGAATCTGAAAAAAAAAAAGTCATAAAAAAAGAGATCAGACTTGTGGTTACCAGAAGGAGTGGGTGGGGGAGGGGGAATTGGAGGAAGGTGGTCAAAAGATAGAAACTTCCAGTTATAAATAAGTGCTAGGGATGTAAGCTACAACATGAGGACTGTAGCGAACACTGCTGTGTGATATATAGGACACACAGTAAATCCTAAGAGTTTTCATCACAAGAAGAAAGGTTTTTTTTTCCTTCTTTTTATTGTGTCTATACGAGATCATGGGTGTTGGCTAAACTTATTGCAGTAATCATTTCACCATATATATAAATCAAACTATCACACTGAATGTCATACAGTGATGTATGTCAATTATTTCTCAATAAAACTGGGGGGAAAAACCCATACTGACTAATCTACTTCCCTTCTCTTGGCATTCGTTGTTCTATGAGGAGAATGGAGAGGTTACCCCCAAATCTCACTTGCCTGGTGAGAAAGAAGCTCTATGTCTACCATGCTAGTGACAGAAATCCTATGCAAACCAGCTTAAGCCACAAAGGAATTTATTGGCTCTCATAGCTGTAAGGAACACTCTGGTATTTGTAAAATTAAGGAAAGATTTTCAGCAGTTAGTGGAAGCAGCAGACCCAATGCCATCAGGATTCACTCTCTCTCCTTCCTTCTGTTTCATCTCTGTGACTCCTTGTATAAGGATTCCTGGGGCTCCTCAGTGTCTCCTATTGCAGACGATTCTTCTCCACATCGGTGAATGGAGGAGAGAGGAGGGCAGGTAGGAATCAGAGGTACCAGCACATCCCCAGCAGGAAAAGGGCTCTTTGTATAGTTTTTCAATCCTAGGGGAGGACTCTGATGGCTCTCCTGGATCATATGTCCATTCTCTAGATGAATCGCTGTTGCCAGGCGCATTGGACACACTGATTGATCAGGTGGGGGTCGTCTGTTTACTTCTGTTGGGGAGGGCCCGTAGTAACTGAGAGTCTCATCAGAACCACACACAGGGAAGGAGGAACAGTTTCCCAAAGCGGGGGTATTGTTTCCAAAGAAGCAGGGAAAGGCTGCTGGGAAGCCATAACAAGACAGGTGTGTAAGACATAACCTATGCCCTCAAGAAGAGAGTCTCCAAGTTCTACTAAAACTTGCTGTGCACCTTACTGTACATTGAGTGAAACCAACGTCACGGCCCAGAGAGGGGCTTCCTACTGAAAACTCCAGGGGCCATTATTCACTGTAATTCTGGGTGAATGGTGCCCCTTGAAGCTGGACACTCTATGGCAGCCCTGAACTTAATACTGCCTGGTTGGACTAGGATGGGTGGCTGAGCCATGAAGGAAGACAGCCATCTCTTGGGGTATTGTCCTAAAACTCTAGCCAAAGGGGCCACTCCATTTTGGATGACGGCTCTGTGAGTCAGGACCAATAGGACAATTCAGAGTATTGCAAATTGTGAGTGTGTTTGGAGAGTTAGAGGGAAGATTTAATACAGGGAATGGGTGAGAGCACATGGGTGGCTCAGTCGATTGAGCGTCTGACTCTTGATTTCGGTTGAAGTCATGATCCCAGGGTTGTGGGATTGAGCCCTGTGTTGCTCAGCATGGAGCCTGCTCAAGATTCTCTCTCTCGCTCTTCCTCTGCCCCTCCCCCACTTGTGTGCGTTCATGCACATGAGGGTCCATGCTCTCTCTCTAAAAAATAATATAGGGAATGGGTTTGGTGGGTGGTGGGAGAACTGAGAAGCCAATGCAGTGGGAATGCACCCAGAGATTAGTAACACTAGGAAGAGATGGAGAGAAAAGAGGAGGAGGTGGTGTTACCAGAGCCCAGAAGCCAGGGCCACGTGGAAGGAGATAAACCACTGCAGGGGCTGCCTGGCAGAAGCTGAGCCCGTGGAGGAGGGCTGCCCGGGTGAGCTGGAGGCACAGAGAAGACACACTGCCTTTGGAGAGGCCACCCCAGGCAAACAGAGAGGGAGACAAATACCCTAACTTCTCCCTTTCTTCTGCCACACAATGTCCTTCCAGTGGTCCCCACTGGCTGAACTCAGCAGGGAAGATGAAGCCCAAGAAACACGAGCAGCAAAGGCCATCATCCCTGTGAGGCAGAGCAGAACAGAGTAAGGACAAGGAATGGATCTGAGGACAAACAGGCAAATGATAGACACAATGGCCAACTGGCCCCATCAGATCCTCTCTCCTGGGAAGAATGCAGGCCCCCAGAGATCATTTTCATGCCACTTGCTGACATCGTGGTGCCAGGAGCTCAGAGTCCCTGAAGGACTACCCATCTGTATCTGCACGTTCCTGAGCTTCCCACAATGATCCTCTGAAAGTTCCTCACTGTACAGCCTTTCAGCCTGGCACCCCGCACTTCTGGGAATCTGAGCTGCTGCTCCTTCCAGACCTGGCCTGAGCTGACAGGATTGAAGCCCACGGCGGAGCGTCCAGCTGTGCGGCCCAGAAGGCAGAAAGCATCGTGCAGAGGAGGCCAAGCCCATGAAACCAGCCTGGGGCCAGGAGGGAGGGAGGCCCTCTCACGGCTTCCTAACCTCATCACCACCACCACCACCACCACCACCACCACCACCACCACCACACTTCAGGAAATATTCTGAACTGAATGCAAATGAAAACACATGTCAACATTTGTAGGATGCAGCTAAAACAGTTCTTACAGGACAATTTATGCCACTACCCGTCTTTAGTAGAAAAGAAAGATTTCAAATCAGTGATCAGAACTCCTACCCAAGGGAACTAGGAAAAAGCAAAGGAAACCTGAAATAAGCAGAAGAAAGGAAAGAATAAAGAACAGAGAATTGGGGCATCTGGCTGGCTCAGTCAGTGGAGCATGCAACTCTCAATGTCAGGGTCATGAGTTCAAGCTCCACATTGGTCCTAGGAGCTTACTTTGAAAAATAAATAAATAAATAAATAAATAAATAAATAAATAAATAAAGTTGCAGAGGCATCCTGTTTAAAAGAAAAAAAAAGAACAGAGCAGAAATCAATGGAATAAAAAATAGAAAACAATAAAGAAAATGAATAAAGCCAAAAGCTGATTTCTTAAGAAAAATCCAATAAAACTGATAAACCTCTAGTCAATCCAAAATCACCAAAAACACATTTATAATAGCATTGAAAACTATGAAATGCTTAGTGATAAATCTAACAAAAGATTCACAAGGCTAGTACACGGCAAAATTAAAATACATTGTGAGAGAAATCAAAGAAGAAATGGAAGGTTATATTGTGTCCATGGATCAGAAAACTCAATATTGTGAGACTGTCAATTCTCCCCCAAAATTGATCTATAGATTCAGTGTAATCCCAGTCAAAGCCTAGTCTAGCAGGCTTTTATGTGGAAATTGACAAGCTGATACTAAAATTCATATATGGTGGGGCGCCTGGATGGCTCAGTCGGTTAAGTGTCAGCTCAGGTCATGATCTCACAGCTTGTGGGTTCGAGACCCGAGTCGGGCTCTGTGCTGACAGCTCAGAGCCTGGAGGTGCTTCAGATTCTGTGTCTCCTTCTCTCTGCCCCTCCCCACTCACACTCTGTATCTCTCTCTCTCTCTCTCTCTCTCTCAAAAATAAATAAACGTTAAAAAAATTTTAAATTCATATGAGAGCGGGGGCGCCTGGGTGACTCAGTTGGTTGAGACTCCCAACTCTTGATTTCAGCCCAAGTCATGATCCCAGGGTCATGGCATTGAGCCCCTCATCAGGCTCTGTGCTGACGGTGCAGAGCCTGCTTGGGATTCCCAGTCTCTCTCTCCCTCTGTCTCCTCCCCTGCTCATGCTCTTGCTCTCTCTTTCTCTCTCTGTAAAATAAAAAATAAACATAAAATTCGTATAGAGAAAAAAAATGGCTTAGAATAGCCAAAACGACTTTGCAAAAGAAGGACAGTTTGGAGACTTACACTATCTGATATAAATCTACAGTGACCAAGGCAAACAAATAGATTGATGGAACTGACAGCCAAACAGGTCAGTGGACCAGACTAGAAAGTCCAGAAATTGACACGTATGGCCAATTCATTTTCAACAAAGTGCCAAAGCAGTTCAGACTTTAAAGGTGCCAAGACATGGATCATCTTTTCAACAAGGGATGCTGGAACAAAACAATTTTTTGACAATTTTTTCTGTAAAAAAATAAATGTCGACCCATATCTTGCACTATATTTAAAAATTAACTCAAGGGGCGCCTGGGTGGCTCAGTCGGTTAAACGTCCGACTTCGGCTCAAGTTGTGAGCTCGAGCCCCACATCAGACTACGTGCTGACAGCTCAGAGCCTGGAGCCTACTTCAGATTCTGTGTCTCCCTCTCTCTCTGCCCCTCTCCTGCCTACTCTCTCTCTCTCTCAAAAATAAATAAACATTTAAACATTTTTTAAAAATTAACTCAATTTAATTGAGTTAATTAGGATCATTGGCCTAAATATATAAAACCTAAAGCTATAAAAATTTCAAGAGAGAACATAAGATAAAAATCTTCACGACTATGGGTCTGGTAAATACTTCTCGGGACAAACAAAAAAGCATGAACCATAAAAGAAAAAATTGATAAATTCAGCCTCATCAGAATTAAGAACTCTGGCTATTCAAAAGACACACAAAGAGAATGAAAAGTTAAGCCACAGACTGGTATAAAATATTAGCAATTCACATCTGGTAAAGGACTTGTATGTAGAATAAATAAGGAACTCTTAAAACTCAATAAAAAGAAAAGAAACCCAATAAAAACGGGCAAAAGATTTGAACAGACACTTTACCAAAGAAAAAAGGTAGATGGCAAATACACACATCAAAAAATGTGCCTGGGGCACCCGGGTGGCTCAGCCCATTAAGTGTCTGACTTTTGATTTGGGCTGAGATCATGGTCTCACGGTTCACGTGTTCAAGCTCCGCATCAGGCTCTGCACTGACAGTGAGGATCCTGCTTGGGATTCTGTCTCTCTACTTCTCTCTCTGTTCTTCACCTGCTCGTGCTTGCTCTCTCTCAAAATAAATAAAGTTAAAAAAATGTTCAACATCATTAGTCATTAGGGAAATTAAAATTAAAATCACAACAAGATACCGCTATATACTGATTAAAAAATGGCCAAAATGGGGGCCCCTGGGTGGCTCAGTAGGTTGAGTGTCCGACTCTTGATCTTAAGTTTTGTGAGTTTGAGCCCTGCATCGGGCTCCATGCTGACAGCTCAGAGCCCGCTTGGGGTTCTCTGTCTCCCTCTCTCTCTGCCCCTCCCCAACTTGTGCTGTCGCTGTCTCTCTCAAAATAAATAAATAAACTTTAAAAAAAATAAAGGGGCGCCTGGGTGGCTCAGTCGGTTGAACGTCCGACTTTGGCTCAGGTCATGATCTCACAGTCTGTGAGTTCAAGCCCCGCGTCGGGCTCTGTGCTGACGGCTCAGAGCCTGAACCCTCCTTCAGATTCTGTGTCTTCCTCTCTCTCTGCCCCTCCCCCGCTCATGCTTGCTCTGTCTCTGTCAAAAATAAATATAAACATTAAAAAAAATTTTTTAAATAAATAAGCATAAAATAAGCAAAAAATGGCCAAAATGAAAGACGGGCCATACCAAAGACTCTGAAGGCAGTGGAACAACGGGAACTCACATAGGTTGCTGGTGGGAATGTCAAATGATACAACTCCTCTGGAAAACTGTTTGGCGATGTCTTTAATTTTTTTTTTAATGTTTATTTATTTTTGAGAGAGAGAGAGAGAGACAGAGGGCGAGGAGGGGAAGGGCAGAGAGAGAGAGGAGGACACAGAATCCGAAGCAGGCTCCAGGCTCCGAGCTGTCAGCGCAGAGCCCTTCGAGGAGCTCAAACTCACAAACTGCTGAGATCATGACCTGAGCCGAAAACAAGAGCAGGCCGCTTAACCGACTGAACCACCCAGGTGCCCCGACCCTTATATCCTTGCAGTGTTGGCCAGTGGTTTCCAAGGAGCTCCTGGAGCTCAGGAACCACGAGGGGGACACCCAGCCGGTAGAAGGCATGAGGGATGGGAGGCAGAAGAGAGAGCTCAGATCACCTAACTTGTTTTCTGGGCAAAGCCCCCAGGACACAGAAAACCAAAATGTTGAGATAATGTATTTCTTCCCCAAATTTCATCCTGGCAGAATTACTGGCCAGTAATTACCTAGCAAATTGGAGAATCTACCAGGACCCCATTTAGATACCTGAGGACATAATTGGTCCCTAATTAGAAAAAGTTGTCAAACGGGAACAATTATCTCTTCTCTGTTCCATTTCCTCCCTCTCCCAGCCTAATCGTTCCGTTTCCCCTCCCCGCCATCGGGCCTCCCTGCTACTCCAGCTGCTGGCAATGTGGTAGGAAGGCAGAAAGGTGAAAGGTGGCAGGCTCCCCTGGGCCCTCCCCTAGCGCCAGCCCCCCGGGGGGTGGGGGGGTAGCACTAGGGGCCCCCGCTGTGTTCCCAGGGTTCTCCCCGCCTTGTTTTCCAAGGGCCTGTTTACTTGTCTCCTCTCCCACTAAACTGTAGGGTCTCTGCAGGGAAAGTTTTGTCCTTTTGTCCTTAATCTCCCTGTCTCCAGACCTAGCCCAGGGCCTGGCTTCCAGAAAATGCTGAGAAAGGACTGTTGAAATGCAATGATGACTGAGAGTGATGGGGTGGAGTGTCTCCATCCAAGCACAGCTGGAGGCCTACAGCCTGACCCTCGCTTACCCTGTCCTAGCCCAGAAAACCACCATCCTGCCCGCATCCGGCAGAGGAAGTCCGGCAGGAGGTATGATCCTAGCCAGCATCCTACATTCTGCATCGCTCTGAAGTTGGAGACAGTCCTTCTGGGTGGAGGAGTCAGGGAAAGCTGCATGGAGCAGCTGGCATTTGGTTTGGGAATTTGGAGTTCCGGGGCAAAGCCAACAGGAGCCATCCAGACAGTCGGAGGCGGGCAGCTCAGGTAGGTGAGGGGGCCAGGCTGGCTGAATTATTGAGGTGCTCCAGGAAGGAAGGAAGGAAGGAAGGAAGGAAGGAAGGGAGAAAGGAAGGGAGGAAGGAAGGGAGAAAGGAAGAAAGGAAGGAAGGGGGCCCCTGGGTGGTTCAGTCGGTTGAGCTTCCGACTTCAGCTCAGGTCATGATCTCGCAGTCGTGGGTTTGAGCCCCAAGTCAGGCACTGTGCTGACAGAGCTTAGAACCTGCTTCGGATTCTGTGTGTGTGTGTCTCTCTCTCACTGCCCCTCCCCCATCACATTCTCTCTCTTCCTCTCTCTCTCAAAAATAAACATTTAAAAAGTTTTTTTAAAAAAGGAATGAACAAATGGGGGGGGGCGGAGCTGCAATAAAGCTTGAAAGGCTGCCAAGGAACCCAGGCTCCCCACAAGCATCGGGGAACAAGCCAGCAAAGGCATTCCTGGAAGCTGAAGCCGGAGTTGGCACTCATGACAAAATCAGGAGGAGGAGATCAAGTAGATCAAGTGACACGTAGACAAGTAGATCACACCAAATGCCTCCTCATTTGTCTGAGCGATTTCACATCTAGAAATTTACCCTCAAACTTTTCAAGATTGAGGTCTTATGTTCAAAGTCTGACGGTCTCGAAGGTCTGATGTCCATCACGGTATTATTTATAAAAGTAAAAAGAGTTGCGGGGGGGACATTATGCTGATGAAAGAAGACCACCTAATGAGCAATCCCATTTCTATGAAATGGCCGGATTACCTATAGCAACACAAAGCAGATGGGTGGCTGTCAGGGAGTGATTGCTAACAGATCCAGGGTTGAGATGAAAATGTTCTAAAATTAGACCATGATGATGGTCACACAACCCCTTCTATATACTAAAAACCATGGCATTGTACATTTAAAATGAGTGAATTTGGGGCATATGGGTGGCTCAGTCAGTTAAGCGTTCGACTCTTGGTTTTGGCTCAGGTCATGGTCTCACGGTTCGTGGGATCGAGCCCCTCATCAGGCTCTGCACTGACAGTGCTTGGGAGTCTCCCTCTCTCTCCTTCTCTCCCTGCCCTTCCCCTGCTTGTGCTCACACACGCTCATGCTCTCTCTCAAAATAAATAAATAAACATTTTAAAAATATATATAAAACAAGTGACCTTTAGGATTTGTAAATTATATCTTAGTAAAGCTGTTAAAGGTTTTGAACAGGGCAGGAGGGAAAGGTTCAAGGCAGGGGGATTCTGCACACTGTGAGGAAAGGCCATGGACAGCTCCGGACCCCAGCACAAAACGATGCTGTCCTGCAGAAGGGACCCCTCTGTAAAGGGTGTGAAACAAGGTGTGTGGGGGGAGGGACTGGAGAGCCTGGGAAACAACTGGCTGGAAGCTGAAGGGTGACAGGGAAACCTGCTGAGCACGACACTCCAAACACGACCATTGTCCAAGTGTCCTCCTTATGGACACACAGGCAGGGCCCCACTGTCCAGCATGGCACAGAGGCAGCTCTACCCACAGCCTCCTGTCCGCAGGAGGGTAACCAGCCTTGCTATGTATCCAGCCGTCGGGCCAGGTCATGGTTGAGTGACAGAGGAAAATGGGGTGCCCAGGTGGGTGTGTTGAGGGGGGTGGCCAGAGGAGAGAGAAATAAGGAAGCGCAATGGAAGTCTCTGGAAAGGGGGCGGGTGGGAGCCCCGCCCAACCCTCTCCAGCCTTCGCTCCTTCCATCTCCAGGGCTGAGAGCCAGGGCGTCCCAAAGGAAGCCCGGCGTGGGTGGGTAGCAAAGGAGGAAGGGGAAGGAAGTGCTTATCCATCACCTTCTTTATGGCGAGCATGCTTAGGGTCACTGTACGTACGCATGACGACGGGGCTGTTCATTCGTTCAGTCAACAGATACCTAGCGAGCACCTACTCAGTGCCAGGCACTGGGGAGAGAGCAGCAAAGTCTCTACTGCGCAGAATTTTCATTGCAAGGATGGGAGAGGGGCCACAAGCAAAAGAGTAAATGTATTGTATGTCAGGTGGTGATGATTGCCACGAAAGAACAAGTGATGGGGGTGTGGGGTGACATCTCATACAGGGCGATCACAGAAGCCTCTCTGATATTTGAGCAGAGACCTGAATGAAGGAGGGCATGAGCCTCACAGATATTGGGGGAATGGGCAGCATGGGCAAAGACAAGGGCTCCGAGGATCACGCTTGGTTCTTTGTGCGCTGTGGCTTTTGCTTTCCCTGGCTTAGACTTTCAGCGCACGTCGTGGAATCTGAAGTCCTGGGGTTTAATCCCAGATCTGCCACTGAACTGGCTGTGTGACCGTGAATGAGTTACTTAGCCTCTCTGGGTCCCAGTTTCCTCCTTTTCCTCAAGGGGAAGCAGCTGAAGTTATAGGTGTGGAGAATGGGGTGCCTTAAGGGCCCTCTTCCAGAGGATCTGTGCAGGGGAGTGGTGACTCCTGGGTGACCAAACCCTGGTAGTGAGGGAGAGCCTCACAGGACCCCAAAACCTCCGTGCCCAGAGCCAGTGGGGGTAGGGCCAGGCGGCAATGTCACTGACCCCAAAACTGGAGGACGTACAAGAGGAAGTGGGCTCCCTTCTGCACCCTTCGTCCCTCTTTGCTTCCACCTTCCCACTCCCCCCCACCTTCCATTCCAGAAGCTTCCAGCATGAGGGTCTTTCAGGCTTCTCCAAAGAGGGGACTAATTAAGGCTTAATTGACATAGCACTAATTAGCTTCTTAATTACACGGAACCACATGATTAGCCATACAGCAGACATTAATTGTTCATTAGGAAGCAACCTCCCCCTCCCCCTCCCCCTCCCCTTTTCTAGGACCTACCAGTTAAGGCACCCTAGGGGCCTATGGTAGGCAACAGCCCCCGCCCCCAGCTTAGCCCCTGAATGCCTTCTGGTGCTGGGGGGGGGGGGGGCAGCTGGAATAGATCGCACTGGCCTGGCCTGGCCTGGCCTGAAGTCAGGTGTCCCCTTTGATAATAATATAGACAACACCAACTGCTACCATTTTGAGCCCCTTAGGTTCAGGACCCTGCAGCCTTTCTTGTTTAAAACCCCCTGGCCCAAATCAGGGTGGAAGTGTTTTCTGGAGCCGTCTCGGGGTGAGGGGACCCCAAGGCAGGCCCAGCTTGGGCAGTGAGGGAAGATGGAACCAGCATTCGTGCAGTGCCCACCTTGTGCCCATCACCTCCCACAGCTGAGTATCTAGAACGTCTGACACCCAACAGAGCAGGTGCTCTCCAGACGAGGAGACGGGCTCCCTGGGGTGCAAATGTACCCAGGAGGTTCACCGCTGCTGAGTGCCGGGGCCAGCTTCAAACCTGGGTCTGGCTCTGAAGCCAGGCCACTTCCCCCTGGTCCTGTGGCCCTCCTGCAGAATTTTCCAGTTCCCACAATGTTCCAAATCGGGACCTCGAGCGGAAAGGTGCCGCTCCTGGATCCATTTGCCCCCAGGAACACAGCTTAACTTGTCTGTAGAGCCAGGAGCAGGGCCCTTGAGGAGTAGGGACAGGCTGCCTGGGTTCTAATCCCAACTCTGCCCTTCCCAGCTGCGTGACATTGGGCACCTTACTCTCAACCTCTCTGTGCCTCGGCTTCCCTGTCTGTAAAATGGGGATAAGGATAGCGCCACCCTGCCCCACCCCTGCAGGCTGGTTGTGAGTTCTGGAGCTAATGCATGGAAAGCGCTTGGGGGAGGGCCTGCCTCACTACCAGGGTTTGGTCACCCAGGAGTCACCACTCCCCTGCACAGATCCTGTGAAAGTGGGCCCTTAAGGCACTGCACCCCATTCTCCACACCTGTAACTTCAGCTGCTCTCCCTTGAGGAAAAGGAGGAAACTGGGGCCCAGAGAGGCTAAGTAACTCATTCACCATCACACAGCCAGTTCAGTGGCAGACCTGGGATTAAACCCCAGGAATTCCAGACTCCAAGACCTGCTGTAAAAATCTAAGCCAGGGAAAGCAAAACCCACAGCACACAAGAACCCCAAAATTTCCTTGTGAGCCAGCACTCACAAGGGCAGCCGTTACTATTTTCTGTGATGGAGGTTGCTGGTACCTCCAGGAGAGCATCCTGGGATTTGAGGTCCCCCACCCCTCAGATTTCCTGGCCACTGTCTGGCCATTCCTAAGACCTCCAGCTTCCCTGTCTCCAAGCTGTCACCTCCCTCTTCCAAAATTCTGCCCCCAGATGTGACCCTTTCTATACACTTCCCCTGCCCCAGTCTGTTCTGGATCCTAAGCAGGCCTTCTCGGTGCCCAAGCCTATCAGGCCCCAGCTCATCCACATCTGGAGGTGTGGACAGGAAGGGGAGTGACACTGTGTGTGGATATAGCAACCACACATCTTGCTTCTTCTAGAACAGTCCATTTTCATCTGTTGTCCTCGTGTCATTAACAGTGACTTCTTCCATTCTTAGAGTGCCCTGGTTGGACTCTAGATGATATGACCCCACAGTGGACCCTCCCTGCCCTGCCTGCCATGGGCCAGATGCAGCACACGCCAATCTTGGGGGTCCTCAGCTGGGAGGGGGCGGGGGCGGGTTGTCCCAACAGGAAGAGGGAAAAACAAAGGCGTGGAGATGTGAGGGAGGACTTCCCCAAGCCTCCACCACTAGAAAAGGGAGGCGCTGGGAGGTGCCTGGGTGGCTCAACCAGTTAAGAATCTGACTTCGGCTCAGGTCATGATCTCACGGTTTGTGAGTTCAAGCCCCGTGCCAGGCTCTGCACTGACAGTGTGGAGCCTGCTTGGGATTCTCTCTTCCTCTCTCTCTGCCCCTTCACTCTCTCTCTCTCTCTCTCAAAATAAATAAACTTCAAAAAAAAAGTGCCTCAAACAGAAAGAAAGGGAGAGAGGAAGGAAGGGGAGGCGTTGGGACGCTAACCCACGTGGCGGTGAGGGTTGGTGCTCAGTAGCCCACACTTCTCCTGCCCCACCAGGCTTCTCCCATGCTCCTCGGGGTTGGAGGAGGGTGCTGTGATAGGAGGGTCTCACGGGGTGAGGAGGGGCAGACATTACTTGTGCGGGAGTGTGGCCTCCAAGTTGGGTCTCAGCTGGGCGGGGTTGGGACCCACTGGGATACAAGCAGAGTATGAGCAAAGGCATGGCCAAGGGACCCGTGTTGCAGGAACAGCACCTCGGTGTCTGCGGTAAAGGCCGCCTGTTGGGGCGGAGGTTGTACAGGTGACGAGTAGATTGGGAGCAGGTGAGAGAGAGGAAACTATAGACGGGCAGGGAACAGGGGCAGAGGCCAACTCTCCAAAGAACTACCCAACCAGAGGCGGTGTATTCCATTCTCTGTTTTCTGCCACTGGCCTAAAGACTTGAGACTCCCAGGATGACAGGGTCCCCCGATGCTTGAGCCGAGAGCTTCGTAGAGGCTGGGACAGTCACATTGGCTGGGCATTGAAAAACACACCAGAAGCAGGAAGAGCTCGTGCAAACACTGAGGGAGAAAAACATCTGTGATCTTGTCAAGGATGGTGAGTAGACAGCTTGTCAGGCCCTGGGGCAGTTTGATGGACATGAGGCCAAGAGGAATATGGCGGCCTGTCTGAGGAGAGCCTTGGACACTCTGACGAGAAGCTTATTCCTCGTTGAGGAGTCCTGGGGAGCCAGCGCCTGGGGCACGACCATGCTGGCTTCGGGATGGGATGGGCAGAGATTTGCTCACTGCCCCTTGTCGCCTCCTCCCACAGCTTCTGGCCCTCCCCGAGTCCTCATCAGGTCCCCTTCCAGACAGCCAGGCCTGGTCTCCAGGGCCGAGATGCTCAGATGCCATACGCCTTCCCTAACCGGGTCCTTGGAGGGCGAGAGCGTGACGATGCCCAGCACTGCCCCTGTCCTGGCATGCTGTGGGCAGTGCCAGCCACCCACACCGCCACCCCCCCCCCCAGGTCCCTGGTGTGGCTGCAAGAGACACAGCAAGTAGGTCAGGACGTTCCTCCAGATGCTCACCGGCTTCTCATTATCTGGAAACTGTTACAGTGTGTCAAGGAAGGCCCTCTGGGGTGTTTTACCATCTGTTTCTCTATTTCTGTCACATGCCGCTCTCCCACCTGGAATCCCCCAGCCCTGCGTCCCTCTTCCCTAAGCCTTCCTGTCCCTGCGCAAGTTGTCAAGGCTCTCTGTGCCTTTTTCTCCCTAGGCATAAGGTGGACACAGCAGTACCCGCCTCTTGGGGGTCGCGGAGGACTCACGGGGTTCATTCATACAAAGCACATAGCACCGGGCCCAGCACAGAGTAGGTGCTCCATAAACAGTGGCTACGGTTCTTCTTCAAGGCCCAGCCCAAATCTCTCTTCCTCCAAGAAGCCCTCCCTGACTACCCCAGCCTGAGGTGGGCACAGCCTCTTCTGCCTTCGCCGCCCGCTCCTCGGTGCTCGTCCTATCCTGACATGCACCCTTTGTCATAACCAGACACATCGCCTCCACATTTACTGGGGCGCTAAGTGCTTTACAATCTGTTAACTCTTTTGACCCTCACAACGTCCCTATGCTAGCAGGCTCACTATCACTACCCCCATTTTACAGAGGAGGAAAGTGAGACACAGACAAGTTAAGTAACTTGCTGGCGGTCACACAGCAAGGAAAATGATGGGCCCAGGCCAAAGACCTAAGCAGTCAAACTCCAAAGCCCATGCTTTTACCCCGTACTGTAATTATAAGTTGATAAATGTTTGGCAGGGGGGCGGTGGGCAGGATATATATCTGACAAGTACCCACGGGCTCCAGCTTCACCGGTAGGTACACTTGGGGCTCTACACCAGGGCTGAGCATGTGTTCCTTGCACACGTATAGTGTGTGTGCGGAGATGTGTCTAAAGGCTGCACGTTGCGCGTATGCAGAGCTTAGACACCACGTGTTCGGTGTGTGTGCACACGTGTAGGATGTGTGTGTGTGTTTCCGCAGGGGGGTTGTGGGAGGGGACATCTCACTCCTTTGTGTGGCTGTTGGTCTGTCTTAACAACAAATACTGCAGAGGACATGGAAGAGGACTTATTTCCTCTTCTTAGCGATTGAGGTGCTGCTGGGGCCACTGGGTAGCTCAGTCGGTTAAGCGTCTAACTCTTGTTTTCAGCTCAGGTCATGATCCCAGGGTCGTGGGATCGAGCCCGAGTCAGGCTGTGCGCTGACAGCCCGCCTGGGATTCCCTCTCTCTCCACTCGCGTACACTCTCTCTCTCTTTCTCTCTCTCTCAAAATAAATAAACATTTAAGAAATCGAGACGCTGGAGCCTGGAGTGGTTTTATGGCTAGTGCACTGCGTGTGTGTGTGTGTGAACATCATGTGATCCACGCCGGCACACTCGTGCGTGTATCTGCCTTTGCAAAGCACCCCCGTGCGTACGTGTGTGCCCACAGTGCTCTGGTGAATACCTGCACACGCACTGAGACGTGCGTGTGCGTGCCCAGAGGAACTCTGGGATCTGTGTGCGGTAGATACGTGTACGCGTGCAGACACGCGCGTGCGTGCACACTGAGAGGCACATGTGCGGGTGTACATAACAGGAAGTGTGGTTGCCAAGATGCCACGTGCAGGAGGCCCAGCCCCTGCGGCTGTGCGATCTGGCACAAAGGCTCCGTCTCCCAAAGCTGTTCCTGAACCGCAAGGAGGGGGTAAGGATGCCTGCCTGGAAGGAGGGCCAGGAGGAGTCGAGATAACAGACTGGCGCGCAGCGGGCGCGCGCGATGCGGGCACGCTGCTTGAGGACGTGTTTGTGCGCACTTGTACGTGTGCGTGTCCTGAGCGTGTGTCCGTGTGTGGCCAGAGTGTGGAGTGGGGACCGCGCGGGGGGAGCAGGACGGGAGAGCATGGGTGTGAGTGTTGAGCGCACACCCGGGATGGGGGTGGGGGGGTGCCCAAGCTGTGGGGGTGAGCCGGTGGGGGTGCACAGTGGTGTGATGGTAGCGTGTGTGACCGCGCGTGCCGTGTCCCACGCTGTATGTGCGCGCAGGGGCTGTGCCCCAGGCCCCTGGTTCTGGGTGGGGTTGAGGGGGGTATCTCTGGCTGTCAGGCCCGCGGAGGGTGGGGGGTGGCCCCGCCGGTGGTGATTGAGCCCCCGCTCTCCCACCAGGCCTGCCAAAATACAGCGAGACAGGGTGTAATTACCGGCACTTACCTCGGCCATTACCCCCCTCGCCGCTGCGCGTGACACACGACCCGTCAGCTCCGCGTTGGCACCATTAAGGGGCCTCATTAGCATCCCGGCTCAGAAGCAAAATTACCCTCACTGCTCATTTCAAGATGTCATCAATTTTAATTTAGGGCCCAAAGATAGTACAATGGGAAGGCCCTCCCCAGCCCGCTGCACACGGAAAGGGAGGAGAGGCTGGGGGACGGGCTGGAGGGGCAGCCGGGGCTGAGGGGGGGCGGAGAGGGAAGGGACGGAGAAGGGAGGGGAACAAGGGGGCTGAGCGAGGAGGGCAGGCAAATGCTGGTCTCCTCCTGGCCGGGAAAGGTCTCCAGGCCAGGACCTCTGCTGGTCCACCCCCGACCCCAGGGAAAAGGAATCGAAGGCACAACCAGGGCAGGGCCCTGACCCACCCACCCCTTCAAGGGCCGTCTGAGGCTGTGCTGCCGGAAGACACATCGTGGGCAAGATGCTAGGCCCAGCGCTTCCTTTCAGTTATTCCTGTATCCTCTCGGGAGGTATATCCCCCCCTCCTTACAAGAGAGGAAACCAAGGCACAGAGACGTGTCGCCTGCATGACATACAGAGCCCACAACCAGGTCTGTTTGGCTTTGCTACCCACCCCTCCCTTCCTGGACCCAGAACCTGCGGCCCTTGGGATGGTCTTCCGGTTAGCATGCCTGGGCCCGTGGGTGGAGGGCAGGGGCAGCCTCCTCATACTGTGCCCTTGCCCTGTGTCTGGAATGCCCCCTCCCTCTCCTTGTCAGCCTGGTTCCTCACGGCTCAGCTTCCAACCCCTGGCTGAGTCCTCCCCACGGCTTCTGCCTCTGTCTCCCTGCCCCCACTTGCTTCGGAGACTGGCTTCTAGAGAGCAGGGGCCGCCCCTTCGCCACCCAAGTGTCCCCAGCACCCAGCAAGGGGCCGCTCAAAGGGAGTGCTGAGTGAAGCAAAGACCAACGAGCAGTGGGGCTCAGGACGAGGTGGGTGGGGGGTTCGAGAAGGGTTATTTCGGTCAGTGAGGGCACAAGAGCGGGCGTGCCAAAAAGGTGAGTTGAATGAATGAATGATCGAACACCTGAGTGAATGACCAAGCGGGTGGAAAGTGCCTGTCTCTGGTCCCTCCAGGGACAGAAATGTAGCTATTCCTTCACCAAAGCCTGGAGGCTACTTGACCTATCAGCCCTTGCGGGCCATCTTCATTGTAGGAGCTGAGCCTGGGCACAGGCCACGCACTTGAAGATCCTCTTTCTGACCAGGAATCCACAGGCGGCCCCACAGGCCGCTGGCCAGTGGAACAGATTTTCCAGAAGGCCTGGTTTGGGAGGTGGGGATGGGGGGGGGGGGGCAGGGTGGTGGAGGGAGTCTTCTCGTTCTTTCCAGCCAGCTGTGCCACCTCAGTCTGCCTTCACTCATAGTAGGGCTCGGGGCAGGTCTCTGACTCCTGTGGGCCTCGGTTTCTCCAAATGGAAAGGAGGAGGCCATAGCTCATGCCTCAGCTCTCCTGTGATAAGACAGCAAGAGGAGGGCTGGGCCTGTGGACACAGGCTGAGGGGAAAGGGCACTGTGTCTCTGTGCCTGCCCTCATCCGGACCGGGGCCGGCGTGCCTCCCCTGCTGCCCACCAGCCCCTCCAGCTCCCTGGCTGCTGCAGGGGTGAGAGGAGAAGGAAGGGCCCCATCCTGAGCCCCGAGACAGGGTCCTCGCTGGCGGCAGGCGCCGTTCCCCGGCCTCACAGAAGACGGATCGCTCCCTTAATCACTCTGGAAAAGAACCCCAAGCCGATATAATATTATAATTAATTAATTCACTAAAAAGGTATTAAATTTCTCTCCCCCCTGTGGATATTATCTGAATTCATTGACCTTTAGAAAAATCACCCTCTAATTGTAACCAGGTCCAAAAGCATTTGCAGCCCGTCCCTTTTACATTAATAATATCTTCCCGGACTCGGCTCTGGCTGCTTAAATATTGTATAAATTCCACTGCCCCCCTCGGAAAAGAGAGAGCAAAGAAAAAAGATGAGGCTAAAGGAGCCTGGGAGGGGAGTAGGGGCTGGACCCTGAGAAGTGTGGGTCCCAGCAGGTGAGGGACAGGTGACTCCAAGGGGCTCTTTCTAGCTGTTCCAGCTGATATGCCAGGTGGCTGGGAGAGGCAGGGGAGGAGAATGGGCTCTGAGGTAGGGAAGGGGGTGTGGGTTGGGAGCAGGAATGTTAAACTTGGGGTTCCTTTCTAGGGGACTATGTGTTGCGGGGGGGAGGGGGAAGATCCAGAGTGTATATCAGATTCTCATCCAAGTCAGTGGCTCCAAACAATGAAGGAAGAATCTCGATTTAATGTTCTCTTTATTTTTGGGAGACAGAGAGTGAGCAGGGGTGGGGCAGAGAGAGAGGGAGACAGAGGATCTGAAGCAGGCTCCGCGCTGACAGCCGCAAGCCCGATGTGGGGCTCGAACTCACCAACTGAGAGATCATGACCTGAGCCGAAGTGGGACGCTCAACCGACTGAGCCACCCGGGCGCCCCAAGAATCTCGATTTAAAGGAGCAGTGGGTGACGGAAATCCCAAGGAGGACACTGAGGAGGTAGGCACTAAGGAACACAGAGCCGGTGCCGCCCCGGCCGGACTTCAGCAATGCCCACATCCGCTCCCGGCTGTCTGTCCAAACGCCCAGGAGGGGAAATCTCCGTGGAAGGCAGGGGTGAAAGGCCACCATCCTGTGTATACACACCAGTGCAGGTGTCTATCTTGGTCTGTGGGGCTCAGATCTCCACTCCTTCATGGTACAAGGAGGTGAGAATCTAGCGGCTGGCCGGGGGGAAAGAGACAGACACAAGAAAGGGAGCTGAGGATGACGGGATCCTCACGTCCAGCGCCCTGCCTCCAGCTTTGGGGCCCCTCGTGCGACCTAAGGGTGCAACGGTTTCTTGTCCTCCCCCTACTTAGCTTGGACTCCTTTCCCAGACCCCAATCCCACTTCACACTTTTGCTTTGTTCTCAAGGCCTCGGGGGCTTCCTCAAGTGAAATGAGGGGATCAGATGGATCCATCTGTGCTCTCACACCAGCCTGTTTACCCACTCCCCCTTGAAAAAACTAATTTCCCCCTCGTGAGGCCTTGAAGTCTGGAAGGGTGTTGCCTACAATAAAGAGCGCGAGTGAAGAAAGCATTCACGCCTCTTACTGTATTTAACCAGAGATGTCCATAACCACCAGTTGGCAGCTGCCGGCCTGACTCTACTGCAGCCACAAGCTAAGGGTCATGCAGACCAGTCTCAGATACACGAACACTTTCTGGTGGCTTGTTGAGATCCTGGAGGTAGCACCTGGGCCTGCCTTAACCAAACCCACTGGGCTGGCAGGGCCCCCAGGCAGACAGCTTGGAATGTACAATGAAGCTGAGATTCCACAATTTCCCACCAGTGGGCGCCCGCAGCGGCCAGGTCCTGGCTCTGCGGCGCCCTCTTGTGGCCAGAACTCCACTCACACCCTCAGTCCTGCCCAAAGGCCCTGCTTCCCAGCGGCAGGTGGGAAGGACCTAGGGGACCTGAAGCCAGCAGGCAGGTGGAGGGGGGAATACAGGCCGTCTTGAGGGGCCGCATGAGGAAGCAGGAGGGCAGCTACCCAGTTCACTGACTGAATCCCTAGGATGAAGGAAAACAGGGTAGGAGAGAGTTCTCAGTTTTGCCTTAAGGACTAGGCTTGGAAGTTCCCAGACCCCTACCCGCTCCAGTGTCAGCGTGACCCAAGCCTACGCCCATCAGCTATCCCCCAGAGTCCAGGGCTTGCCCCAGGAGGGCCTGGGCTCCCAAGGCTGCGGGGTGAGGCCTGGAACTGGAAGGAGATGCCAGCGCTCCAGGGCTGGTTCAACCTCTCCAAGGTCATCCACAGCTCCATCTGACCTTCAGATTAATCCTACAGCCTCCGCCAGCCCCGCCACCCTCAGCACCCACACACCCGGCTCCCTTTCCTCCTCCCCCCTCACGCGTTAATTGCTCCAACGTTGATTTGATCTCCAGTTCTGCACAGAGGAAATTGCCCTCTTAGCCACTTTCATCCTGGGATTTAAATTTTTTTTTTAATTAGGCCCCTTCGGCCTCCCAGGGCCCCGGGAGGAGAAAGCCATTTTGGTCTCTGCCTGAAGACTGTGGGAAGTCGAGAGAGAAGTAGGCAAAGCCCAAAAAGACCCTCTCCTCCCTCCCCGACACCTTGCCCCTCACTGCCCCAAGTCTGTCTTCCCATCCCACATGAGGTCGTAAAATCCCAGGATCTGAGAGCAGAGGTGCATGGGAACTATTCTGGGGCCAGGGAACAGAAGCCCAGGGACAGGAAAGGATTTGCCGAGGCCGCCCTGGCAGACAGACACTGCCAGAGTGGAGAATAGGGCCACTCCCCGTCCCTGACTCCACCCAGCGTCTGGTACCCAAATTAGTTCAGTTGGGTCCCTCTTTCCCCAAACCCAAGGACTCAGCCCCTCAGTGACTAGGGAGCCTCTCCTGCTAGAGACTCTGTCAAAGAGCAGAGGGGCTGGCCTTGCCTCCACGGAGCAGGCAGCTTGACCTTCTCAAGCAGGTGTCAGCCCACTCAGGGAGGGAGAAAAATCTGGAGAGGTCACCACTAGCACAGGCATTCAGGAACAAGAGAAACATGTCCCCCACCCCGGGCCAGGGGCAGCCTAAGCAGCAGCTAAGAAGAAAAGACTTGCTTTATAGCAACTGGCCCCCACATCATCTGGCTCAGCCGTGTCAGGCCACAGCTGGGGCGTGGGACCAGCGTGGCTGCAGTGCCATCTTGTGGCCACAAGGAGGGACACTGTCCCCCTTCCGTCCCTAAGCTCCCTAAGTAAGGCTACATCTCCAGCTCCCCTGGAGGCAAGTCTGGGAAGTGGGGGGAACCAGGTGATGGGGCTTGTTCCCTCCTTTCTGTAACCCTTACCCCGATCCCCATAAAGGGCATTGGAATTCGAAATCCATAATGGTGCGCATTGGGTTGAATCCTCCCAATCCTGTTGCGTCAGCCCCAGACACACACTCCAAAGAGACAGAGGACAAGCAGGTACAAAGCACAGTGTTTACTAAAGGCACAAAGTGGGGAGCCTGGGGGGAGCTGCTCTTCCAGCAGTGACCCCACGCTCTAACTTGAACCCAGCGCCCCCTCTTCCAGCCACCCCCGCCCTCACACCACCCGGTAGAGAGCTGTTAGCACCAAAGGGGGGTGGGGGTGCCAGGCTGGAGGACAGACTTGTTGCCATCTGAGTCCCAGAAAGGCAGGCCTGGGCACCCCCTGGACCAGTCGCTGCCTCAGAAAAGGAACTTCCTGAGCCCCCTGCTCCAACATGTCCTCCTTCACCGGCAGGGGTGGGGATCAGACTCAGAAGATGAGACACCCCCCCCACCCCACCCAGGACCTCCTCTTACCTCTAGCACACCCGTCCCCTCCCTTCCCCTCATGATTTCACCTCCAGGAGCCAGGCTGAAGTCCTGTTCCTGTCCAACCCCATCAAGAGGGCTGTCCCTGGGGAGTACTGAGCCAGGCGGGGGGGGCTTCTCCTGACCCCACAGGCTGCCAAGCAGGCACTAAGTCCAAACAGGGGCCAACAGGAAGGAGTGAGGCAGGCCAGTTTGCTACCTCACACACAAGTGCAGCCCAAAGGGTGGGAGGGAGGCGGCCCCGGGCCTCCCAGCCCCCAGGCCTGCCCCCGTTCCCCAGCATGGCGGCAGCCAGGGTCACAGCACGTCGCCCTCCTCCATGCTGAAGCTGCTCCGGCGGCTACTGGCCTTGGAGGCCTCGGGGGACATGGTGGAGAAGAGAGGGTCGGAGGCCAGCGGTAGCAGTGAGTCGTCCAGGAGCATGAGGTCCAGATCCTTCTTGGACAGGTTGGGGAACGGGGAGCTGTGCTCTGGCCCCAAAGGTTCGGGGTAGCTTGGGGGCACTTCGTCGCCCCCGCCCCCAAAGCTCAGGCCGTGGCTGAAGTCCAGGTGGTGGAATGGGGAGGGTGGCTGAGGTGGCTGGGCCGGCAGGGGCAGGGGGGCCTGGGGGGGCAGAGCCGGCAGTGGCTCAGGATCCGGGACCTCGGCCTCCAACAGCAGGGCCTCCCCCGGGCCCTCATCACTGGGCAGCTCCTGCTTCACCACCTGCTGGGCCAGCTCGGCCATATTCACGCCCGATGGGGAGGTGGTGGGGAGGCCGTGCACCCGAGCCTGCATCTCGAGCTCCTGCAAGGTGAGGCAGAGAGAGGGCTGGGGGCACACTCATGGGCCCCAGCCGCCCTTCCCCGGGGCCCCCCTGCCGCAGCCCCTTGCCCTTCCCCTGGCTGCACCCAAGACCACAAAATGGCTCCACTGGAAGCAAGTATAGGCTTCTAGAGTCTAGACCAGTGTTTTTTTCAAACTACAAGTCACAACTCATTAGCGGGTTGTGAAACCACTGTAGTGCCTCTTGACCAGCTCACCCTCTATTTTTTTTTTTAATTGAAATAGACTTGCCTAGACTAGACCAGAATAGAAATTACCAGAATGCACTGCATCTATTAAGAAGGAGGGTTCTTTCATGAAACTTTGATTTTTCACTTGGAGTGTGGCTCTGTGTGCTGGATTGTAATGTCAGTGGTATTACCTCCTATGAGAAATAGAAAAGTTTAAAAGCTGCCATGCAACCGCCCTTTGTGTAGATGAGCAGCCTCAGATCCAAAGAGGACAGAGGCCCTGAGCACAGCCAAGACTAGAACCTTCCACTCCAGATGGTAGGAGTGACTCTCCCAAGCCTTCTGTAGTTTCTCTCCAGTGGTGAGACTTAGCATTCCAAATAATTCCAGCTCTCTGCCTTCCACACGAGGTAGGCTTGCACTTCCCTGCCCCCTTGAGGTTAAGTGTAGGTATGTACTTGCATTGATTAAGGAAATGTGAGCCGGGGCAACAGTGTCACCATAAGAGCTACGTGGCTGGGCGCCTGGGTGGCCCAGTCCCTTAAGCATCCTGACTCTTGGGCTCAGGTCATGATCTCATGGTTGGTGGGATTCAGCCCCATGTTGGGCTCTGCGCTGACAGCGTGGAGCCTGCTTGGGATTCTCTCGCTCTCTGCCCCTCCCTCACGCGCATGCGCGCGCGCTTTCTCTCTCTCTCTCTCTCTCTCTCTCTCTCCCACTCAAAATAAATAAATTCTAAATGAGGGTCTCACAGAACAGAATCTCTAGCTGGTATTTGTTGCTTAAAGTTGCTGGGGATTGCTCGTTAGCCAGCGTTCCTTCCATTCTCATTCCTCCAACTCCGGAAGTATAAGCCCTGCCCCTCCCCCCCGGGGGTGGAGCCAGGTCCGCGGCAGGAGCCAGAACTCCTCCAGAAGTCCAAGGGCAGGGGCCGCACCTGGATGCGGAGCAAGAGCTGCTTGTTGGTCATTTCCAGGCGCCGAGAGTGGGTCTCCAGCTCCCGGGACTTCTGTAGGTCCTTCTGCATCCTCCGGATGTAATCGACTGAGGCCTTGAGGATGGTGCCCTTGTTCCAGCGCACGTCCCTGCGGGCCAGGCAGAATCACACGTGCAGGCTCAGCGGGAGGAAGGAAAACCCCGCTTTGGTTCCAGAAGCCGATGCCGCAGGTCTCCCAACTTTGCCCACGGAACCCCAGACGCGCCCCGCCCCCATCTGTGGAGAAGGCCGTGCTCCCATCTGAACAGGACAGACCCTCGCGGGTGACTCTTGCCAGCGCCCACCCCGGTAATCCCAGGGAAGCAAGCAATGCCAAGCGGCCTCCTTCCCCAGGCCTTCCATTCTGGGCCGCCCAAACCCACGTCAGTTCTCAACTCTCTGGACCCCTCCAAGCCAGTCCAAAAGCCCTCACCAAACGATCCCAGCATGACACCTCCTCCAGGAAGCCCCCACCCCTGCCTCACTTCTGGGATTTTGCTCCTCCGTCTGGAGCTGTCCTGATAAGGGAGGGATCTTTTTTTCCCAAATAGATGATAAGCTCTCAGAAGGGAGCAACCAAGGGATTCTCTTCCCAGCCCTTGCCCTGGGCAACCAGGTCAGCCGCTGCTGCCCCGCCCCCAGCCCCTAGCGTCGCCCGCCGCCACCCCCTCTCCCTTAGAAACTGCTCACAGGTCGTTGGCCTTGGGGATCAGCATTCCCAGCTCCTTGATGCGGTCATTGATGTTGAACCTCCGCCTCCTTTCAACTAAAGGTAACAAATCCCGGAGGGAGCAATTAGAAGGATGGGACCCCATGGGAGGAGAAGGGTCTGCCCGGCCCAGGGAGGGGGTGACTTGGCCCTTCTGGGAAGTAATGGGTGAGGAAGGGAATGGGATCACTATGGGAAGGAGGGGCCCCGGTGCAGATGGATACAACCCAGCGGCTCTGCAAGGCAGCAAAGCCGGCTGGGGGTAGGAGTCCCTGCCCACATGACCCAGAACACCTTCCCTGGCTTCCCAGGCTGCACGCCCTAAAGACAACAATACGACATGATAAACCCATTCACTCTGAAGTGCTGGGGATTTCATGAATGTCTCTTCTCCGGAGCCCCTCTCCCACCCCTATCTCCCAAAGAGGGCCAGTGGGAGGAAGGCAGGGCTGAACCCAACAGTCATCCCAGCGCAGATTTAAGGTCTTGTGTAGAACCCAGGCAGGTCAGAGTGGCTTTTTTTTTTTTAATTAATAAAACATTTTTAATTAAAAAATTTAAAGCCCCAATGAGGGCTCGGGTCCAGGTGGCTTTTTGGGTAGCTCAGGTGAGAGTGAGGAGGAGGGAGGCAGGGAGCAGGAACCCAGGGGGTGGGGGTGGGGGGTGTGGGGGGCTCACTTAAGTTGTGATTGTCTTTCTTCTGCCGCTCCTTGGCCAGGGCCCGGCTCTCAGCATCTGGAGGCCAGGGAAAGGAGAGAGGAGCTGAGAGGGAGGGAGAAGGACAGGGAGGAGTAGGGAGCCAAGGCACAGGCAGGCAGGGAGGTGGTACCTGTAAGCTCTCGCTTCTGGGTCAGGTCAGCGGGGCAGGAGCTGCTGGTGACGCCCACCAGGGAGGCTGTGACCTGGGGGTCACCACTGTACACGTTCAGGTGACTGCTAGACAGGGGCAACTGTGGGGTGAGGTGGGGAGAGGGACCCGGTGAGCAGTCCCCTCTCCACAGGGGCCCCTGCCCAGGGCCCATCATCCCAGGAACAGCCTTTCTTTCCCAGGGATGCCCAGGGGAGGCTGTACTGATGTTCCCCGGCCACGCTTTCAGCTCACAGGGTCTGCAGCCAGCACCAGGATGTCAAGGCTCCACCCTGGGCCTCTTCACTGGGCAATTCTACTGGAAGTCTGTAGGGTTGGAAACTAAATAAGGTGTGGCCCCTGCCCTCCAGGAGCCACCAGCCTAGTGGCTAGAATCCTTGCAGAGTGATCAGACCAGGTAACAGCCCTAAGGGCCGACAGGGGAGGGGATGAAGTCGTCCCAGGCATTTGGAAGCCCAGGGGAGGAGCACCTAATCTGTTTTGGAGTTTCTGGAAAGTTTCTGGAGGGCATGGAACTTGAATTGAGTCCTGAGCAAAGAAGTGAGGAAGGGCTGGACCGGCAGGGGGACAGCTGAGCAAAGACACGGGGCTGGACAGACAGAGCTGGGGCGGGGGGGGGGGGGGGGGGGGGCTGTCACAAGTAGAAGCTTGAGCTGCAAGAGTAGACAGCGTGATGTGGGCAGGGCAGGAGATACACCCTGGAGTTCTAGATTCGACTTGCAAAGACCCTGGCATATTGCAATGGGCAGCCAGTAGGGGGATAAACAGAGGCCTGACAGGGACAGACTTGAGTTCTGGAATGATCACCCCAGCTCCTGCCACAGGAACACACAGAGCAAATCACAGGTCCAGAACCCTAGGTGGGCACACAGGTGCCCTACCAGATACCCGGCCTAAAGGGACCGGACACTTGTGCAGTCTGGCTTTCTCTCTCTCCCCAGCCTTCCCTGCTCTGCTGGCAGTAGGTTTCAGACCCAACTGGCCCTGACCAGTTCCTGCTAAGCCACTGGGCAATGTCACCAGGGCAGTGGGGATTAAGGACTGACTCTGACTTCCCGCTGAAAGATTTGGGGGCTTCCCCTCAATGTCCTAAGCTGGGGCCAGGATCAGGGTCATAGGGTCAGGCCCAAGGAGCAGGAGCAAGCAGCTGAGGTTCAGGACCTCCCAAAAAGGGGTGGGGACACCCACAATTCCACCTGTTCCGTGTAAACGTGTCACCCTGTGTGGAGCTAGCCCCCAATTTCCTGCCTTATCTCATTTTCCCACAATCCTGTGGGTAGACGGCATCACCCCCATTTTGCTGCTGAGAAAACTGGCGTTCAGAACAGTTAAGGGACTTCCCAAGGTCACAGCCAAAGCCAGAAGGTAGGCCTCTTGATTCTAAGGCTGGCTCCTTCCCATCTGCTTCTTCACCCCTGTCCAGGAGGCCCAGAGAGCATTCACACTCCAGGAGGCTGCTGGAGGGAGGGGACAAAGCCAGCCCCCTATCACTTGTCCCGTGGAGTGAGGGACACAGGCCTGTGCCCGCTGGCCCTAGGCTTTGCAAAAGAGGGATGTCCCAGATCCCAAAGGAACTCATCAGCTCAGGGCCACACTGCTCCCCTCCAGGAATGCTTTCCCTGCTCTGCTGAGGCCCGGCACCAGTCCCTCCTGCCCCCTCCCCTAACCCCACCCAGGAAGCCTTCCCAACTGCCCAGCCACCACTCCCCACTGAAGCCCGCCTCGTGCACACAGGCTAGACACGTCTCTCTGGATTCATAATTCTGCTCAGCCTTGGGCTCTGGTCATGTGATTTGATGGAGGCGACTGTCATCTGCAGCAAGATGGCTCTGCCTGGGGCCGGGGGTCGGGGGGGGGGTGGTGGGGAGCCCTGTCTCTAGTTCTGTCCAGGCTCAGAGCCACTGTAGAACCTCTACCTTCTCCCTCTGACACACCCACCCCACCCTGGCCAGCAGTACCGTGTTGGGCATCTGAGTTTCAGGATTGATGAAGCCCAGGACGTCATCCAGACACATAATGTTGTCGATGACATCAAACTGAAAGAGAAAAGTCCATCTGGGGAGGGCCCACCTGGAGAAAGGCACAGGGAAGGGGCACCGGGACAGCCACTGATCTGAAGGGACCTTGGAGCCCACCTCACTCAACTGACTCATCTTGGGTGGAGTGAAGGAAAAAGGTTCAGAGAGAGGATGAGTTGTCCAGGTCCCACAGGCCTCAAGGCCAAGGCCAGGGCTCTTCCCAAAGAGCCAAGTTGCCCCAGGGAGATTGCTTTATATACCCTCTGTCTGGACATGGCTTTGCAGGTGTGCTGGGCTTTCCGGTAGGAGGGTCCTGTTTCTCCCTAGTCGAGCTTTCAAAAGTAGGGGCGAGGCTTTTCCTATGAGACTAGGGCTCCCTGAGGTCAGGACTATGTCTCCCCCTCAGACTGAGGCTCCCTCAGGACAGGGCTGTGTCTCCCCCCTCAGATTGGGGCTCCCTGAGGCCAGAACTGTGTCTCCCCCACTCACACTCGGGTCCCTGAGGCAGGGCTGTGTCTCCCCCACTCAGACTGGGGTCCCTGAGAGAGCAGGACCTCCCCCTCAGACTGGGAGGGACCCTGACAGCAGCACCTTGCCCTTGCCATTAGACCAGGAGTCCCAGGAGCACAGCACCTGGCACCAGCTCTGCTCATGGCAGCCCCTGGCCAACTTCTCACTCACCTCCCTCTCGGGGTTGGAGCCAATGTGCAACATGGCCATGGGGCTGTTGGGAGCACTGTTGCCGGCTGAGGAGGACATCACGTGTCCGGCCCGCACCCCCGGGGAGGCAGCCGGCAGGGGCTTCGGGGAGCCCTGGGCGGGGCTGATGTGGGCGGCGAACTTGTTCCCGTAGGTCTCGGACAGGTACTCCCGCACCTTCTGGTCCCGGGACTGCTGCAGGTGGTAGGAGGTAGGGTTCTCCAGGTAGGACTGCACCTGGGAGGGGGGGAGAAGGCAAGGGTTCTAGGGCTCCTAGAAGCAGGGTGGGAGGGGACAGGCCCCACCTCGGGACACGCCCTACCTTCAGGACCTCCCCAGGCACAGGTGGTGGAGACTGGAAGTGGACGGGGGTGTTGATGGCCGGGGTGGGCGGCCCACCCAGCTGCTGCTGCTGCTGCTGCTGCTGCTGCTGCTGCATGTAATGCATGACGGCCTGCTGCTGCATGCGCTCCCGCTGTTCCTCCTGCTGTACCTGCTCCCGCATGAGCTGCATCCGCAGCCCGATGCGCGACGCCATGGCGGCCACTGGCACTGGCTCCCTGTGGGCAGGGGGAGGGGGGCAAGTCTGTGAGGCACGCGTCCTCTTCGGAGCCCCGGGTCTTGGGGAACTGGGGAGGCCAGGTGGAGGGGGTCGCACCCGTTGTACAGGAGCAGACACTGAGGCCCAGAAAGGAGAAAGGATTTGCCGAAGGCCACCAAGCAGGAGAGTGACGGAGCCGAGACTTGAAGCCAAGTGTCCTGGTTCCTGGGCCAGAAATGGAGACCCTCTTTTCTTTGTTCATTGCAGCTGGTCGACCCCAAAAGGTTGGAGCCGACCTTGACTCCTCTCTTTCTATCACACTGCATCCTGGCAGATCTGACCTCCACCTGCCTGCCCCATGTGGGCCCAGCCTGGACCTTGCCTTATCTGGCTTCCTCAAAAGAGCCTCCCAATGTTCAGACACCCTCCTTTCTGGCCCCACAACATTCTACTTGCAACTCAGGAATCAGGGGGATCCTGTTCAACCTAAGTCAGATCTTGTCCCTCTGTCTGCTCAGAACTGTCCATGGCTCCCACTTCACTCAGAGTAAAACCTGAAGTTCCACCCTAAAAGGCTCTCTGTGATCTGTCTGCACATCATGGGCCCCTCTGACCCCATCTTCCCCTACTTTCTCACTTGTTCGGCCTGATCCAGCCACACCCACCAGCCTCAAACACCTCACGCTCCCACCCCTGGGCCTTTGCACTGGGATGCCCCTGGGTCTGGGATGCCCCTCCCCCAGACACCACTCATTCCTTCACCTCCTCCAAGGCTCGAATGTGACCTTACAGAGACCTTCCGTGACTAACCTGTTTGAAACTGCCAAATTCCTCCCTCCCTCCCCCCTCCATTCCCTATGCCCCTTCCTTATTTGTGTTACTCCATAACACTTATCATCATCTTAAATATTATGCATTTTTGCTTGGTTCTTTCACTCAATGTCTATCTCTCACTAGGAATGCAAACTCCCCTGAGGGCAGGAATTTTTTCTGTCTTGTTCACTGCTCTGCCTTCAGCCTTTAGCCCAGGGCCTGGAACACGTAGTTGTTCCACCAACGCGCACAGGGAATGATTACTATTTATGAAGCAGGCACTGGCAGTGCGGCGACAAGCTAGCTGTAGTCCCTGAGCTCATGGAGTCTACGGTCCAGTGAATGTTATAACCCGGGGCCTGTAAGAGTCCAGGGAGGGCTTCCTCCACCTAGCATGTCGGCCCTGATCGTTGATGGGTCACGGTAGGATGGGGGGCTAAGGCCCCCAGGCCTGGTGAGGAAGCAGGGAAGAAAAGACAGAGTGAGTCCTGTAGCTGGGCCCATTCTGTCCCTAGCTCACCGAGGGACCCTGGCACCTCCCTTCTCCTCTCAGCCTCTGTCTCCCTGTGCACAAAATGAAAAGGTTGGACCAAATGATTTCTAAGCCCCACCGCCCCGCTAAAACACTCCCTGAAAGGTGCAAAGCCTCCAGGGATCCCCAACTCCATAAAGGTTCTGGCGGAGGGTCCCATCTCCGGGGTCTTTGCAAGAGGCAGTATGACGTCGTGGTTGAGCAAGCATGAGCAAACAGGGCAGACACGAGCTTAAATCCCAGCTTTGCCGCTTCGCTGTGTGACCTTAGGCAAGTCACTTAACCTCTCTGAGCTTCCGCGTCCTCATCTGTAAACAGTTTCTACTTCAGAAGATTGAGGGGCATGTTAAATGAAGATAATGTGTCTTGCACAGTGCGTGGCACTTGGTAAGCGGAGTGGGTGAGTGAAGAATAATCACACGAGGCTGGCAGGGTCAGCTGTAGTGTAGACCAGAGGCCAGAGCGGCACCCCAGGATCCTGAGAATGAGACCCAGAGCTCTGAGAGGGGAGGGTAGCAAAAGAAAGCAGCATAGCCTAATGCCAGACATGAACTCAGTCGGCATTAGTGGAAGGTACTGGCAAATATTCAGCGAAAATCACTGGATCATGGACATAATAATAATTTGCATCTATTTGAGCATTTCCTGGGCGCTGGGCGCTGTTCCAAGCACTTTAACCTCAAACAGCCCCATGAGGCAGCCTTGGTTATTATTCTCCTTTTACGGATAAGGAGAAACTAGAGGCCCAGGGAAGTTACGTGTCTGACAGAGACAGAGATGGGACCCCAACCAGTTTGGCTCCCCAGCCCGTGTGGGCAGGGGTCGGGGATGGGCGGGGGCGGAGGGGACTGCTGTGTCTGTGCAGAGCTGGGCAGCAGCCTGGCCCCCGTTGCACGTCTGGTTGGCCCAGGGCCAGGAATGGAGCCCAAGCCACATGACCCCCAACTCAGGGCTCCCTCTACCACCATGGATGCTTCCTTGCAGAGTGGGTCCACGCCATCCGCCTCAGAGCTCTGCGTACTCAGGGACCCTTACTCACCTTCCTTCCTCCCTTCTCTGCCCCACCCCCGCCACCCGGCCAGGAATTAGCGAAGGGGCTGCCTTAGCCCCAAGCGTCTCTCCAGCTCCCAACAGGACCATCCCCAAGGAGAAAAGAGCAGTCACCACCACCCCCCACCCCCGCCGCTCCCCCCTTTCTCTGTCCTGCAGCGGGGATACAGCTGCTGCCTCCACCCCTTTCCCGTGCTCCTAAAGAGTGGTAGCCTGTCTTCCCCATCACCAACTCCCCACCCCACCCCACCCCCACCCCCACCCCCGCACTGCAGCCCTGCAGACCTCCCAGGCTCCAACCCCAGCCCCGCCCGCTGCCCGCAGCTGCACACCCTGCACCCCTGCATGCTCACCCACGCAGCACTGGGGAGCCTGCCCCTCGGGAACAATCTGACTTCAGTTGGTCCCTGCTGGGGGGCGGGGGGAGCGGCACGGGGCCTGGCAGTGCCAGCCGGCACGGGGAGGACTGGGGGAGAACGAGCCCCTTGTTGCTCCGACAAAGGGCTGGGTGCCCATCCCAGGCTGAGCCAGAGCTGGCTCTGCTACAGGAGAACCTGGGCTAAGGCCGGCTCGGTCTCTCACTGGCTGCGCCAGCCTCAGTCTGCTCATTTGTGAAATGGAGGCAGGAAGAGCCTCCTGGGGGGGATGTCGGAGAATGGCAACCCGCGAGGCATCTGGGCGGTGAAAGGTGCTTGTAGCCTTAGCCTGTCCACTGTCCTCTGACAGAGGGTGGCTCGAACACCGGCAGAGTGAGCCTTCCCCTTCCCCCACCCCCGTTGTCAAAGCTGTCACCCCAGTCACAGGGCTGCTTCCTCCCTCCGTGTCCCAGCCTCCTCCCCTGACCCTGCCTGGGTCACTCTGACTCTGAGCCTGGCCTGGGTGGGATGGGTACAGGGCTAAGGGAGGGACTTGAGGGGATCTGAGGGCAGACGGAGGTGGCCCATATAGCCCCTGGGCATGCTAACCACTCCCTGCCCAGCCCTCAAGCACACCTGCTCCCTCTCAAAGCCATTCATAAGCAACCCCCACCCCGCGCCGCTGCCCGGTCTGGCCGGGAAGAACCGGGAGTAGGGACACAGGAGAACCAAAAATGACCCCCGAACCCTCCCCACCATTTGACCTCCAGACCCACCAGGCCTGGGAAGGGGTCCACCATTCATGCATTCGGTAACACCAGGGGCCTGGAGTGCCAGCTGTCTGCAGACACCAGGGCTACGTGCTTCCCTGAAGAATCTTCTCCCCTGCCTCCACCCCCGAGTAACACCCTCCTCCTGAGGGGACCAGGGGGGTCTAATGCCCCAGAGAACTCCTGCCTCTCCCCAGTCCTATAGAAAATGTGGCAGGGACTGAAGTTTTAGCCAAGACAATGAGAGCCGCCCCTCTCTGCGCCCTCAGAACCCACGGGCGTTCCCCACCACCCCCCTCCCGCTGTTCACCCAGAACCTCCCACGTAACTACCCCTGCCCTAAGCTGAGTCTGGGTTCCAGCTTAGTGTGACCAAAATGAGCTTCCCCGTACAACAGATGCGGCTGAAGCAACCCCCATCCACCCGCTGTGCCCATACTGGCTGGGTGACTGGGAAAGCCACTTAACCTCTCTGTGCCTTGGTTTTCTCCTCAGCCAAATGAAGCCCATAAGGGCACCTGCCACTTGGGTTATTGTGAGGATTCAGGGAGACACCGTGGGTGCGTGGAACTCCCTAGCATGCCCTTAGGCATCTGATAACAGACAGGCGCTGGGCTCCCCCTCAAAGGCCGGGCACGTCTCTGGTCAGGGCAGGGCTGGTTTCATGTAAGCCTATGTGGGGGCCTCCCTCATCAGCCATTTATACCTTAGTATGAACAGGTTCAGAACCTTTCCTGAGGGAAAGGGGACAGGGGGAGGGCAGAGACAGGGAAAAATCATGAGGGATAGGCAAGGAGACAGAGGATCCCAGCACAGGAGAGCCTCAGAGAGAAAGAAGATCTCAGGGGTGCCTGGGTGGTTCAGTGGGTTGAGTGTCAGACTCTTGGTTTCAGCTCAGGTCATGAGACAGAGCCCCACATCAGGCTCTGCGCTGACAGTGTGGAGCCTGCTTGGGATTTTCTCTCTCCCTCTCTCTCTCTATCCCTCCCCAGCTCGTGCTCTCTCTCTCACTCTTAATGAATAAATAAATAAACAAACTTAAAAAAAAAAAGATCTCAAAGATAGAGCATTGAGTTGGAAAAGGAAACCTCAGAATTAAACGCACAGCCTGAGCCCGTTTAGACAGGACGTAGGTAAACATACAGAACAGATTAGAGAAGGATCAGAAGGTTTCTTGAATGCCTGCCCTGGGTCAGGGATGGTCTATGTGCTTTCGCAGGTCAACTCATCCATTCTTCACAACAACCCTATGAGGTAGCTACTATCATTGCCCCCCAGCTTCCAGGGAGGAAACCGAGGCACAGAGAGGTGAAATCACTTGCCCAAGGTTACACAGCTGTTAAGCAGCATGATGGACATAACCCAGGCTGCCTGGTTCACAACCACTCTTGAACTTCTATTCTGGGCTCCCCCAACACCCCCCACCCCCCGCCACAAATGTTCAGAGCAGTCACCTTTGGGGTAGGGAGTAGTAAACAGGGATTTTTTTCTAGTCTCTCATTCTTACTTTTTTTGTTGTTGTTACATTTATTTATTTTTGAGAGACAGAGAGAGACAGCGTGAGCAGGGGAGGGGCAGAGAGAGGGAGATACAGAATCAGAAGAAGGCTCCAGGCTGTCAGCATAGAGCCCGACACGGGGCTCGAACCCACGAACCGTTTGTTCATGACCTGAGCCGAAGTCGGACGCTTAACCAACTGAGCCACCCAGGTGCCCCACTCTCATTCTTACTTTTGAAGCACTTAAGTCTTACAGGGTGGCTGTGTGCTACTTGTGTGATTCTTTTACTACAAGGGGCAAAGAAAGCAGGCAGCTTCCAGCGTTTGTGAGGAGCCCGACCTGCTTCCAGTCACATATAAAGATACAGTTCCTTCGGTGCCACCCAGAGCCTGGCCTGAGCCCTGCCCTCCTCAATGCAATGGTTGTTAGGCCAGCCGAGGACCCTGGGTGAGGACGCCAAGTGGCCACCAGCGGGTCAGAAGTCACATGCCAGTTGGAGCTGAAGGGCCAGGACCCGGGGTCCAGCTCACTTCCCATTACAGCCCCAGACGTGTGCCTTCAGAGGGAGCGTGATCACGCAGCACCCCTCAGATTGCTCTTCGCTGAGCCGGGACCCCTCCGTTAATTGTGGGGCCTGACCTTCCCTGGGGATTTTTCTGCCTTCCAGGCGATCCTTGAAACCTTGGAACAGGAAGGGGCCCCCGGGAGGCTCAGTCGGCTGAGCATCCAACTTCGGCTCTGGTCATGATCTCACGGTTTGTGAGTTCGAGCCTCACGTCGGACTCACTGCTGTCAGCACAGAGCCCGCTTCAGATCCTTTGTCCCTCTCTCTCTCTGCCCCTCCCCTGCTCACACTCTCTCTCTCAAAAATAAATAAAAAACATTAAATGATAAATAAAAATAAAACTTGGAGCAGGAAGCAGAAAGCATATACCCCATGACTCAGCAACGTCATTCTGAAGTGAATGCCCAACAGAAAAGCATCCATGTGTTCACCGGAGGACACGCGCTAGAACGTTCTCAGCAGCACTACCGGAAAACACCAGATGTCCATCAGCAGGGAAATGGAGAAGGGAGCTGCGGTACATCACCACTGGAATGCTACTTGGGAATGACAGTGAGCCCACTATTGCTACACACGGCACAGACGCCTCTTTGTCTGCAAACAGACATGGGTGTTTAACATGTCTGTTAAACAAAAGGAGCCACAAAAATGCGTATGGCACCTTCAATGTCTGTGAAGTTCAAACGCAGGCAAGACACATCTCCTGTGTCAGGATACCAAATGGTCAAATAAATTCTGTGGTATTCTTCCTGGTGGATTGTTTTGTTTGCAGTGAGTAACATGGGGATATGTCAGGTGACAAAAAGGAGGATGCAAAGTTGTATATAAAATTTGATCTGGGGGCGCCTGGGTGGCTCAGTCAGTTGAGCATCTGACTTCAGCTCAGGTCATGATCTCACAGTTCACAAGTTCAAGCCCCACGTCAGGCTCCCTGCTGTCAGCACAGACCCTGCTTCAGATCCTC
Source organism: Acinonyx jubatus (assembly GCF_027475565.1). NCBI lineage: Eukaryota > Metazoa > Chordata > Mammalia > Carnivora > Felidae > Acinonyx > Acinonyx jubatus. Next base: position 110,334,816 of record NC_069385.1, on the reverse strand, counting down.
TGTCCCCCCTCTCTCTGCCCCTCCCCTGCTTACTCTCTCTCTCTGTCTCAAAATAAATAAACATTTTTTTAAAATCTGATCATCACCATGTACAAATATGCGTAGAAAAACCTCTGGGGAGGAAATATATAAAAGTATCATGGACTTCTTTTGGTGATGCAATCATGAGTGATTTTCTTTTTACTTTCTGGAATGTTATTCTTTTTCTATAATGAACACGTATGTGTTTCTAATCAGGAAAAAATATTTTATACTAATAATTAGAAATACGCCTATGGTGTACTTACTATAGACGATGTGTTCGAAGCACCTTTTATTTCATTATCACAATTACTTCATGACCTGAGTACCAGTATTCTCCCAGCCCCCACCCCTTCCCACTTTACAGATGAGGAAACAGACACAGAGAGTTTGTGTTACTTGCCAAAGGTCACAGAGCTAATGAGTGGGGAGGCTGGACCCTGGGGTTTTCAGTTAGGCCCCTCTGTCCTGGACTTGGGGGTAGGAGTTGCCACATTTTATTTTAGGGATTCCCACTGAAGAAGTCCCCTACAATCAAAGGGTTTCACTAGCTGATCTCTTTTGCCCAGCCCAGGGGCTATAGGGTGTCTGGGACGATGGAATGGTCTAGAATCCCCAAACACGAGCAGAGAAAACTCTGCCCTTCCTCAAAGGGCAGAGATAATTTCCTGTATTCCCAGAAAAACACATGTCTGGTGGCTGAAACAACAAAGAATGGGAGCCCAAAGGCCGGGATGCCTGTTTAAGCCATTTATTACTTTCTGTGCCTCTGTGGTCGGAAGAAGCTTTCTTCTGATCCAGGCTGTTACAAACTAGCAGTTGGGCGGGAGCTGCCCCATGGAGTTGGAGGGAAATCAAACCAACCACTAAAGGAAGGCCTACTGAGCAGGTGCTGAGGCTCCCGGAGGCAGGGGGAAGGACCCCATGACCTCTTGCGTAACCTTTCAGCCTTGGGAAGGGAAGAGGGGGGAAGATTCCAGGCCCCGGGTTTGTTTTGTCTTCTCTGAGCTCCCTCTGGCAGAGGCAGTGGCAAAGGAAGGCCTGATGAATGAGGATGTGCACCACGATCCCCGTGCCTTGGGCCGTGGCCATTGGAAATTACCAAGGTGGTCACGGGTCCCTGCAGGGCCTGGGGGTCATCAACTGGCTTGGACTCAAAGAGAACTAGGGGTGGGCGGATGTCATAAGATTCCCAGGAGCCGGCAGTCCTGCCCGCAAGATGCTGTGAGAACTTGGCATCCGAAGGCGTGGATGTGAGTCCCCGCCTCGGGCCTGACTCAGTGTCTCAGCCTAGCCTCAGTCTTCCCATCAATCAAGTGGGGCTTACCAGCTGGAGCCACCTCTCCCAGAACAGTTGGGATCTAAGTTGGGATGCTGGGTATAGAAACCTCTGGCAAGGGCAGAGGAGACATGGGCAGGGGAGAGATGTCACCACTTTGTCACTGTTCATCGTCCCTTTGTCCATGCCTGTCTAGGGCATCCCTGAACTGTCTTCTCTTACTGCTCCTCTTAAGTTTCTTTTGAGAAAAGGGACACACACACATACACACACACACACAACATATCAAGACCCCTATGGGACTAGGGCGGGAAGGCCTTGGGCCAGCTTTTATAAGATTTTCTTTTCCAAAGCTTGTATATCACATAATTCACCGCAGTGCTATGGGAGAGACAGGTGGGTAATAATGATCCTAATTCCAGGTTTTAAGAGACCAGGAGCAGACAGAGCACTTAGCACGGTGCCCAGCACACTGGAGATACTTCATAATTCAGGTGGTTTGTCTGAAGCTGGCCCAGTGGTTCTCTACATGTCATGAGAGGCCAAAGTGGGGCCCGTCCACTGTTTGATCAGAAGGTATCTGGTACCAGAAGCAAGAGTGAGGTGGTGGTCCACGCTTTTAACATTTTTATCTTAAGGTTTTGGCCTTTTCCCCTTTAGCCCAGCAAAATGCACAGGTTTAAAGCGTAAGGCTTGATGCATTTTTACAAGTGTGTATGTCTGTGTAATCACCACCTAGACCAAAATGGAGAGCGTTGTCATCACCCGGGAAAGCTCCCTCCAGGACCCTCCCCTAGAGGGAATGTCTGGTCTCACCTCCATCCCTTGGCTTGAGTGCCCCCCCCCACCTTGGACAGACATAAAGACTATTATGTAGGATGTGGTTCTCCCTGTCTCTCATGCAACAAAATCGCTCTGCCAAGTGCCAAGCCTCGGCACAGGCTGGCCAGTCCTCAGTTTGTGATCAGTAAAGACGGGGAACAAACAGTGGAGGAAACTAAAGCCCCAAAAGGGTGGTCTGCACGGAGCACCTGAGTGGCGGCACAAACTCAAACCCAGGATGTACTTGATTCTGGCATGCAGAGAACCTGCCTCTAGGGAACCCACTGCAGGAGGCTGCAGGGCTGGTGGGGGGAGGGGGGAATAGGGGCTTGTTTTTAAATCTCTGAATAGGGGCAGGAGGCAGGGAGGAGGGAAAGGAAGGAGAGGGGAGATGAAGGGCAGCCACAGCTCCTGGCCTGCTCAGTGGCCGCCCCGTGCCTGCAGCTCAGGCCCATCAGCCCCACGTCCCAGCGCACATCCCACAGGAAAGGGTGGGAGCTGGTGCCTCCTGGCTGGCCCGCCTGTTGGCCGGGGGCAAGGCACAGCAGTTGTGCTGCAAATGGAGAGCCTTCAAAGGCGATCCCAGACCAGAGAGGCGCCAATCCTGTCCCAAAGGCACCAGCCAGACCCTGGCATGAAGCCTGCCCCAGGAAGACTGCCACTGAGGGATGAGTAACTGGGAAGCATGGAGAGAAGAAACTAGAAAGGTCCTGGTCTGCCCTTGTGTTATGCACAGATACAGCCCAGCCACACATGTAGACCCTCTGTCTGCCTGTCTCTCTCTCTCTCTCTCTCTCTCTCTCACACACACACACATGCACACACACATGGTCATATCCCTCACCCCGCCCCCTCAGTGAGCAGCTGTCTCTCTCCTCTCTTTCCCTGGCTCCCCTGTCCCCATCTCCTCTGGCTGACACTTGGTCCATTTGAGCATCCTGCCTGTGGCTACACTGCTTTGTTCTCCAGTTGTTTCCTGGCCACCTACCAGTCTCCACAGGTACAAAGAAGCTTCCAGAGAAATCAGCTTTCTTTTTTTTTTCTTTTCTTTTTTTTTTTTTTTTGTTTATTTTAAGTATATTTATTTTGAGAGAGACAGAGACAGCGCAGGTGGGGGAGGGGCACAGAAAGAGAGAGGAAGAGAGAATCCCAAGCAGGCTCCGTGCTGTTCAGTGCAGAGCCCGATGTAGGGCTCAAACCACAAAACCACGAGATCATGACCTAAGCCGAAACCAAGAGTCTGACACTTAACCAACTGAGCCACGCATGCACACCAAATGTTTATTTATTTTTGACAGAGAGAAAGAGAAAGAGCAAGCGCACACAAGTCGGGGAGGGGCAGAGAGAGAGGGAGAGAGAGGATCTGAATCAGGCTCCAGGCTGTTAGCAGAGAACTCAGTGAACCTCAAGACCATGACCTGAGCCCAAGTCAGACGCTTAACTGAGTGAGCCACACAGGTGCACCCCAGAAGTCAGCGTTCTTCTTCTGAACCTCTACCCCATCCCACCCATCGGAATTCCCAGAACGAGACTCAGGGCCCCAGAATGCTGCTTGCCCAGTGACCCAAGGCATGCTCAATTATCACCTGTTCTCTCACTCAGCAAACACTCTTGAGTCCCTACTCTGGACAGGGCACTGAGCTAAGCATGTGACCCACATCAGATTATTTGTCCCTCACAAACATCTCGCAGGACAAATAGCATCTCTGGCAGATAAGAAAACCAAGACTCAGAAAGGTTAAGTGACTTGTCCAAGGTCACATAGGGAGAACACGGTGAGGTGGGCATGCAAGCCCGGGTCTCTCTGAGGTGCATGACCACCACCAGTTTCTTTCCTGGGGAAGAAACCAGGGGCCAATAGCGAAGGTCCACGTAGGTGGATTATTGTCCCCCTAAACTCCCAGCACTGCCCCATGCCCCCGCCCGCAGTTACCCTCAGTGGATCTTACAAAGGGTTCCCAGAGAGGCCTGCACACCCCTCCCAGAAGCCCCCAAATGCAGGCCAGACCCCATCCGCCTACAGAAAACTCTCTTTGCTCAATAGCTAAGACTGATCCACTCCCAGGGGCTCAAGAGACTAAGGTGAGAGATCTGGATCTCACGGAGGCAGTTACCATGGGCCATGAGGGGGCAATGGGGGGAGGGGGAGAGTATATCAAGCTGACTGGAGAGAAACACAATTACATGGACAGAGGTCTGGCCTGGACTGCAGCAGGGGCAGGAGGGGCCCCCCAGATCCAAAGGGGGCCGAAAGTCCAGGGCACGGACTCAAGATTGGGACGCCAAGGGTCCCAAGCCCCTGACCTCCCCTGCCCACGCTAGCCAGCCCACCTCCCTCTCCCTGTTGAAGGAAGACCAGCTGACCTTCTGTTGGGTGCTAGGTCAGCCCTCAGCAAGGAAGAGGAGACCTGACGGTTTTGACGCCTGGGAATGAGTCTCTTCCAAAAGGGCTCCTTCAGCCCTGGACCAAAGCGTCCGACGCTTCCCAAGGGCACAGTGGGATTAGAAGACCTGCATTTGGCTGTCCCACTGCCCAGCTGTGAGCTCAGGCCGGTCCTGCCCCTCGCTGGGCCTTGGACCCTGGCTGATACCATGAGAGGGCAGGACGTGATCCCTGGCAGGCCCCTTCCTATTCTGTCCGGGCACCCTGAGGCTCCGGGCAGCGTGGACACAGCCAAGGCCAAGTGCCCACGGAGCCAGCCTGCGGGGCCGGGAGCGGGAGAGCCAGGTACCGCTCCTCACTCTCACTCCCACTGCTGCCGCACACACACGAACTCCCTCTCCAGGCCTGTGGCAGCCTTGGGGGTCCGGCCTCTGCTTTTCTTTCTGCTCAGGAGACAGCAGTCCCACCCACCCGCACACCCTAGCGCTCTGCCCTCAACGCGGGCAAGGAAGGCTCTGTGACTCCGGGTGGGAGAGGATGCAGGCGCGGGGCAGCGTGCGGGCAGCACACGGAGTGGCTCCCGCCTCCCATCTGACTCTGAACCCCTGCCCTCCCTGCCCTAGGCCCGGGTCCACGGCACGCCCGACCCACCAGCTCTGGCTCCGGCCCCTGCTCTTGGGGGGGCTTCCTCTGCATCCTTGCCGCCCCAGCCCCACCCCAGCCTCTCCAATGCCCTGTGGCTTGGCTTGTATGCCACAAACGAACCACCGTTCACTTCCTCTTCGAGCGCTGAATCGGCCTCTGATTACTTTGGAAACAATCTCTTTGTAACTGAAGTGTCCAGTGAGACAGTGGCAGAGGGGACGGGAAAGGAAAGAAGGAAGGAAAACACCTACGAGTGTGGCCATGGCGTGAATGTACAGAGAGGGTGGCCTCTAGTCTCCCAGGTACCAAGCAACGGGAGTTCATTATTATCTGTACTGAGCGCTTCCTATGCACCAGGCACTGTTCTGAGTTGAAATATATTTCTGATTTAATCCTCAAAGCAAGCCCACCCACCTGTGAGGAAGTAGCAATATAGCCCCCATTTTAGAGAGAGAGAGCAACTGAGGCACAGAGAGGCTGACCATCTGCCTGAGGTCACACAGCTGGTAGGGGTCTAGAAGTCTGCACACCCAGCCTCTGGCCCAGGCTCGTGAGTGCATGGACCACGGCAGTGTGCTAGATGCCCGTTTGAGGAGTCTGTCTGGAAAGGGCCTGAGGAGGCAGGTGATGGCAAACCCATTCGTGGAGGGGGGCCCTGGGGCAGGCAGGTGAGACAGGATGCCAGCCTCATTCAGCTTTTGTCCCTCCAGAACTATCCCCCATTCAGTCCCTGCCTGGCTTTGCCACTCACCAGCCGTGTGACCCGGGACAGGAACTTAATCTCCCAGAGCCTCAGTTTCCCCATCTGTAACACTGGATGGTGATAATGCCACCTCCCTCAGAGTAGGTGAAGGAGGGATCAAGGAGCTCAAGTGTGTGATGCTCCTGGCACCTAGGGGGTGGCCCATGAGTGTTAGTTCCCCAGCTAGGTGAGCAATGCCAATCTGGCTGGAGTTTAGATGGGACAGGGCTTTATTAGGCCTCACCACTCAAAGCAGGACCCCCAGGCATCACCTCCCCTGGGAGCTGGTTAGAAATGCAGGCTCTCTCAGGCCAGCCCGGACTCACTGAATCAGAATCTGCTTCTTCACATAGCATTCTAGGAGATCTGATGGGGGAAGTCATTTGCAGCCTTCTGGGGGCTTGGTCACCTGGTTCCAAGTATAAAAGTGGGTGACGGGTGGAGACAGTGAGGAGGTGCAGGCCCCTGGCGGGAAGACATACTTGCAGGGACAGCAGGGCTCTCTTGAGCCCCACGGTGACCCTGAGCGCACAGCCCTGATTCTCGGGGCCAGGAGCCAAGGTGGAGGCAGGATCACAGGGCCCTGGGCTCTGGGCTGGCTGTGCATTTAACTCATTGCTATGTGTTGTATAGAAGGCAGGGGGCGTGCCGAAGCCCCTGCAGGCGGCCTAGGAGACCTGACTGCCTTAGCCTTGCTCTCAACTGCCTAAGCCCCAAATCCATCTGAGCAACGAGAAGCTTGAGTCCTGCTCTCTTAAGGTTGACCAGGACCCACATCCCTGTCAACTGCAGTAATTGGTCACCTGCAATGTGCCTGCTGACCACCCCCCCGCCCAAGCATGAAATCTACCACCCCAGGTTGCTGGGTGAAGCTCGGACCTCAGGGTCCCCCCAGAGGCAGCAACACACAGGGGAGGCCATGCCCATCTCTGACGCACACACTCTCATAGGGCAACCGCAAAGCCCACCCTCTGTCCCGCCACACAGCTTCAGGTGGGGGCGGGACCCCTGTCCACCCTGCCCACAGATGGGTAATAGCTCTCACCTCTACACCTCCACGTTCAGTTCAGAAACACACACCCTACTGACCTCTTTCGCCACCGCAGACTGGACTGCCAGGGGCCCCCAGGCTCATGCGGGCTCCAAAGAAAGCCTAAAATGTGGGGCCAGAACCTCAAGCAGGCCTAGGATGCCCAAGAAAGACCCATAGATTAGGGGGATGAGTTGGGGCTGCTGCAGGGTATGTGATGTCATGGGTTCTGGAAAGGCCCTTGGCCCCAAAATATCTCCACTCTGGGTCCGGAAATCCCTCCCGACGCTCTAAGAGTCCCTGCTGGGAGAGGCTGTCCCCTGAAGGCCTTGTAGCTCACAGCTCCAGAGAGAGAGAGGCAACTGACAGTTGGCTTGAGGGTGGTGAAAGATGGGCGGGGGAGGGTGCGTGCGGACAGACCATCATCTCGCCAGGGTGTCCTGATCAAGGGCTCTGAGCTCCAGCCAGGAGGGGGCACTCTGTCCCCCAATACCAGAAGGCTGGCTTCCTAGAAGCCAGCACCTCTTGGCCGGGAAGGGGGTCCAGCAAGGGGAGGGACATTAAGCACCCCCACCCCGCATGCCAGGGGAAGTCAAGTCCCAACCCAACTGTCCCCTCGAGGGAGGCAAAGTGCTAGTGACCAGGAGGGGGCAGGAGCCCTGAGAGAAGCGAGGTGGGGGACAGGAGGGGAATTAACCAGGTTCCAAAATAGCACGGCTGGTTCTGTCTCGCTTCACCCTGTGCAATGTCTGGCAGCTTCTGCTTTCGGTCTGACTCACACCCGGTGGAGGCAGGACAGGGCGGCCGGCGGCGCAGACAGAGGCCGCGGGACAGCCACAGACCTTCCTCGGCTCACTACAGGCACCTACCCCGCTGGCCCTCCTCCCCTGCCCGTGCCCCAGGCTGGGCTTCTGGGGACACGAGTGGGGCACAAAACCAGGGGTTCCCTCGCCTGGGTCCTGTCCCAGCCCTTGCCCACCCCAGGGCCTCCCCGGTGCTGGCAGCTGCCCCAGACCGCAAACTCAGCTTCACCTCTGTCCTGCCCCGGGGACACTCCAGTTGGCCCCTCCACCCCTCCTCCAACTGGCAGATGCCCCGCCAGCCAGCCTCGCCCCCCACAAGTGAAATGTCTTCAGTGGCGACTCCACCGTGACTACCTACGGAGGAGTAAGCTTCGTGCCCCTGCCCCGTCTCTGCCACACACGCAGGTATGGGAGGGACACCCCAGTCTCACTCTCCAGATTCGCACAGCAGCTTGCCTAACTTTTGTTTCTGTCCTCAAATGCAAGAAGCACCCTGCCGTCAGCGGGGCAGAGAGAGAGGAACCAAGTGCCCTGGATTTTGTGCCTGTCGGGATGGGGGAGGGGCACACCCCTCCTCTCTCGCCCTTTCGTGATCTCCCAACCACCGCGTCCTGTGCCTCCCCAGCTTCCCTCCTGGGGAGGTGAGACGCCTCATACCTCCGCCCTGGACCAAAGTTGCTTAAGCTCCAACCCGAGCCACCCATCGAAAGCCTCATCATAAAGTCCACCTCTGGGGCCCACGCCAACAGCGTCTGTCCTCCCGGCCGTCACACCAGTGCACCAGCCCCAAGAGCGCAGCCACCTTTCTCTGCAAGCGGGGCAGGTGCATGGCAGACGAGGAGAGAATGTCAAAGGTCGTGAGGTTAGCCATCACGGGCAGATGAACTCCTGCGGCCCACCCTGACACCTGCGCCCCGACCAAACCTGGAGGGAAAGGCGGAGGGTGGCGGCTGGAGAGAGAGGTCAAGGAGCCGAGGCTCTGGCAGGCCCACCTGCCGCCCGGCGCCCCACCGGGCCCAGCACCTGCCCCCTGCTCGCCTCCTGCCCTCCCCCCACCACCACCCCCAAGCCTTACCTACGCACCACTTCCCTCTCTTAACTCTTCCCATGCCCTCAGCCCCATAAGGCTTCGGACTGCTGTGCGAATCTGCACGGTGGGAGCAGGAGTCAGCAGGGAGGAGGCCCCTCTCCAGGAAGCAGGCGCCGGGCAGAGCCCTCACCAGGGACACAGAAGGATGCCCTTGAATAAAATGCCCCCCCTCCCATTGCCCCGCAAATTGCATCCTGTTCCTCATAGAGACACAGAGGGAGGGCACCAGAAGACAACCACGTGGCAGCCATGGGGCCAGTGGCCCCAGGAGGGGAAGAGGCAGGGGCATTGAGAGAAAGGAAAAGGAAGTCAGAGAAACCGCTACAATCACAGTCTCAGGATGCTGGGGCTGGGAGGGGACTCAAAGGTGGCTCCAGGCTCCGTGCCACCCAGCACATCCGTCCCGCCCTCTGGGAGCGGACGGAGCCCAGAGAAGTGCACTTGCCTCGGATGGGGCCTGGAAATGGCTGCCGGTGTCTGACCTACGGGAAGGACCTCGTGTGTGCTGGGTCCCTTTCCTCTGCTGTGAGTGCCCGGAGGGATCCTAACAGCTTCCTCTGCCACACAGTAGGAGCTCCTTAAGTATCTGTTGAACACAACGAAGGTGGCCCTGGCGACTGGCTCCAGGGGGCAGGGTCTGCCCCGGGGCAGCTGAGCGTGGCAGCTTCGTGGGCCTGGAGAGAGCGTCCCTTCGTGGGCGCTAGGGACACGGGGCTTGACAAGAGGCATACTCCAAGGGACTCCCAGGCCTGGGTTCGGTGGGTGCTGCTGAGGCCATCAGGGCTCCGGCCACACCCCCTGCCAGCTGCTGGCACCCTCTTCCATGTCAGAGCCAGCATCCCGTCTTCCCCCAGCAGCTCTTAGCCAGAGACCTTGCAGGGCTAGTGAAGAGACACCCATTCCCTCACCCCACTTCGTCCTGGGGTTCTACAGGGGCCCCCAGTGAGCCCGAGCCTCAGAAGTCACAGCAGTCACCTGCTCCCAAACACACATTTTCTTGGCTTCCTTCCCTTCCCTGTCTATCCAACCCCACCTATCCTACCCCACTGCGGGCTCTTCCTGGGGTCACCTCCCAAGTAAACTACCTGTACCCACATCCTTGTCTCAGCCAGTGGGCCCTGAGGAGGAGGTTCGGACCTGTAACGGAGCAGCTAACTCAAAAGCTTAGAAAGAAAGGCCAGTAAAAGGGCCAGCCTGAGAGCCCAGCCACTGGGGGAGACTGGGTGCAGTGGCCAAGCGTGCACCTAGAACTTTCCCACCTGCTAGGGGTAAGACCTCCCTCGGAAGCAGAGTTGGCAAGATGGAGCGAAGAAACAAGGATGCGCCAGCGCCTGGCACATTCTATGACAAAGAAGCATCCATTCCAGGGGTGGTCATGCCAACACGTGGTTACTGGTGGCAAATGCCAAGAGGGCTCGGGGCCCTGCATTGCCCCCCAACCCCGGGATGGACCAAAGATGGAGCTAGAGAACTCCAGCATTCCAGAACCTCGACAGGCCCATTCATTCGATAGCACAGCTGTGATGTTCCATGCTAAGAACTATGCACTGGGAACACCCGGGGTCGGGGGGGCCACTTTGATACCACACTAAGAGCTTGTCTTTCCAGGCATGGAGAGCTGAACGTTCCAGATGTGTCCCTTACTGTCTGTGCAGCATTCAGCAACTCACTTCACTTCACGGGGCCTTGGCGTCCTCATGTGCAAAATGCTGAGAATGCCCGTCTTGGAGAATTTCTGTAAGGATTAAATGTAAAACACCTAACACAGGTGCTCAGTAAGTATCTGATGAACGGGCGGCTATGCATGCATGAGAGCACGGACAAGGTGCATGGGGATATAACGGATGCGTGCGTACGTGTATAGGTAGATGGATGCTGGGGAGGAAACAACAGTTGTCTGCAGTCTGATTCCCATCTGGGTCCATATCCTCTCTGCCAAACTTAACAACAAGAAAACGAAGGCCCGCCACTCTCTGATTTATCGGCTAGACAAATCTGTATCTCCGTGTATCAGGTTGACAAATTACAAGTAAGATCCTCCTGACGAGCCACACTGTGGGACCCAGTCGTTTTCTGAAGGGTGTAGAGAGCCATGTCAGAACAGGGAGCATCCTCCGGAGACGTTCTCCATCGCGCCAGTACCCTGTGTGGTCCCGCCAGGCCCATATCCCATTCCTCAAAGGCTCAACTCCACCCAAGCCCTACCCCAGGGAAGGGGGGTCGGGGGCTGGGGAGAGGGAGAGGAGGCCAGACAAAGCAGGGCAAGGGAACAGGCCAAGACGGTGGAGCAGAGGACGCCAAGAACGTGTGGGACGTGTGGGAGGGGGTGAGCAGGAATCAGAGAGAAGGGGCTGAAGAGCAGAGAGAAGGGTTTATTGTCTTTGGAGGAACAGAGAAAGGAAACAGCCCTGAGAGAACAAGGGAGTGGACACAAAATGGGCTGAGCAACAAAGAAAAGTCATCGCCTGCTCCATCACCCCCAATGGCACCCCGCTGTCCTCCAGAGTCCAAACTCCCTACCAGGCCTGGAGGCATCCAGGATGCCCTTCCACCACGAGCTCTGGGCTCAGCTGAGGAGGCCTCCTCGCTCCCTCTCCTCCGCCCCATCCCCCTTCCTTCTGCAGAATGTCCAAACATCGCTCATCTCCGGAAGCCCTTGGACGTGTCCACCCCTGTGGCCTCGGACGGAGCTGTATTGGCTGGTTGGTGGGAGCGGCATAAACAGAGAAAGCTGAGCCCCAGCAGAGTGGGGAGGGAGACAAGGCTCCGGGGCAGGGGGTGGGGGGGGGGCGGTGGAAAAGGGAGCTTCCAGTTTCTCTCTTCCCCACCTGTCCCCACGGCCCAGCCATGGCGTTACACAATCTTGTGGTCACTGCAGAATGCCCTGTCCCTTTTTAAGAGGGCTGAGGTGGCACTGAAGGAGGGGACCAGGCCGCATGCCCAGGACGACAGGGGACAAGGAGGGTGGGCCAAGGGAAGGGAGGAGCTTCAGCTCTGCCCAGCCCCAGGGGTCGTGGCTCGTGGGGTAGAGGTAGAGCCCCAGAGAGTGAGAAATGGGACAGACCCCATAAGAGTGGTATCTGGTCACCATCCATCTTGCCCTGAGGGACATGGGCAGAAGCGGGACCCCCCTCACAGCCTAGAGCCAGGCTGCCCCTCTGCAAGCTGCCCACAGCCTCAGAGGTCCCTTCGGGCTGGGAAACCTGAGGAGATGGGGCAGCTCAGGACGGACTCTCAGAATAGAAGCGCCTGGATGCCTTGGCAGCCCGCCTCCAGGGGCATCTAGATTGGGGAAGGGGGCCTTCCCCACCGGTCTGTGGAGCAGAGGAAAAGAGTGTGAGGCTCTAGGCCCCAGCCCTTGCCACGTCTCACCTCTACATTCCTTGGCCCTCCCAAGAAGCACAGGAGATACACGATGCAGGTGGAGGAGGGAAACTGAGGCACAGAGCTGTCTTCTAGATCTGGAGACCTGCTCTGCCCACTCAGCCACCTACATCATCCTTGAAAATTAACTACCACGCTTCTCCCAAGCACATGGGGTTCCAGACCGTACTGCTCCTGGGCCCCCTTCCACCCTGGGAACATACACTTTCCAGAAGTGGCCTGCCACAGTCCCCAAAGTTGGGCTGTGAAAAGAAGGCAGGCCTGCCTTTTCTTAAACCCCGAGCTGGAAGCGAGTTCCAACTCTGGTCCCGAGGCCGCCTGGGCTCAGCCCTGAGCTCCACCGCTTGGTAGCATTGTGACCTTGGGGAAGTCACCTTGCCCCTCAATGCCACGGTCTCCTCATATGAGTGGGGGATAACGCTCCCTGCTCCTGTACCTCACACTTGGTGAGAAAAGCAAATGTATTCATTTGGCTCCTCAAGGGGCCGAATGGTCCCGGCCCCTCCACTCAGGACACACCCACCACCCCGATCACTAGGCCTCCTTTCCTCCCCACCAGGGGCCCAGTGGTTCGGGCCCTGGCAGGGGGTGCCGAGGAACTGAGGAGCCACTGCTATTGATAGAGCTGGTGCCAGGCCCATGGCGGGCACAGAGCCCAGGCATACAATGGGGCTGTGTGTACACCCAGCATTACCCTGGAGCAGAGCTGGGCAGGCCGGCATCTGGGGTCAGGCCAGGAATTCATTTCCCTGGAGAGGGCCTCCCCATCCCTCCCAGGCGGCACAGCCCTGCTGGGGGCTGCGTAGGAAGGCAGGCACCACCCACGCCCTCAGTGAGCCCAGGCAGTGGAATGGGGTCGTGCCCAGTGCCGGGCACTGGGGAACAGGGACTCCTGGATCCAGCTGCCCCACTGGGCTGCTCACTCAGGAGGCATCTGGGACCCATTATGTAACTGGGGGGCTGTGGCCTCCCCTGTGGGCAAAGGGAAGGTAGTCTTCGGGGCCAGGAGAAGGTGCAAGAAAAATCTGCTGCGACCTCTCCCCAGACAGAGGGCCTCAATCCCAACACCACACCTCCCCACGTCCCCGCCACCAGCTTGCTGGGGCCCTGGGCTCAGCACCAAGGCCCCGGGTGCCCCAGGGGAGAGAAGCCGGCTCACTCCCCAGGGGCATGAGTCACCAGCAGGGCTGCAGCTGGGATGGCAGAGCCGGTGGGCAGGTGGGGCCTCTCCCCTCCCCTCCCTGGCAGGTCTTCTCAAGCTGGAAAACCACTGGGCTGGTAATGGGGTCATGACCACAGCATCCCGGCCTGGGCCTCTGCAGGCTACTTCCTCCAGCTTAGGGGATTACGTAGTGCCAGGAATCGAGGCCTAGATGCCCTCCTGGTCCCCACACCGACTCCTATAGCTGCGGGTATGGACCAACTCCCGAAAACCCCCTGAGAGGGGTGTCAGACTGCAGATCAAGGCAGTCCCTTATCCCTGAGGCAGGAGGAGGGGGAACAGGGGCCTCTGGCAGGCAGGTGGGGGAAAGGAAGGAAGCCAGGCCACCCCATACCTCAGCCTGTGGCCGAAAGGCAGAGACGGAAGGGCTCCTTTGCATGAAATCACTTTCCATTCTTCTCAGAGCCCTGGCGGCTCCCGGCAACAGGAGATAACTGCCCTTGCTCCCTCACTGCCACCATTCACACCACCCCCTCACACCCAGGCAGAACGACACAAATATGTGCTCTGTGGGCAGCCGCCCACACTCCCAGAAGGTCACACACAAAGGTCACGGTGGCAGCTGCAGCCCAGAGGACACAGTCAGATGCCCACCCTTCCTCTCACACCCACAGGCCGAGCCCCAGTTCCAGCACATCATCTCCTGGGGGCCCCATCCAGAGACCTGCAGCACCCCAACCTTCACTTCAGGAGAACTTGAAGTGGGGAGGGGAAGAGGAGCCCCCCACCCCCGAGCCAGGCCCACGTCACGGAACTGTGTGCGGGCGTGCGTGTGTGTGGATGCGTGTGTGGATGCGTGTGACCTGCCCTGACAACCGAGGCTGAGAGCCAGAAGGGACCTTCTGAGGCTGAGCCTATCCCGCTCATTTTATCAAGGGACAAACTGGGACTCTGAGTGAGGAAGGCTGAACCTGGACCCCAGAGCTGAGGGAGCCTAAGGCTGGCCAAAGCGGGGGACAGAGGAAAGGGTAGGAGAAGATGTGCCACCTAATCAGAGGTCCTGCTCCTCTGGGATACTGCCCCGGTGCCACTCCATTCATTCATTTCAAATATTTCTTGAGTACCTGCTATGTGCCGGTGGGGCAGGGGCCCTTCTGCCCCATCTCAGCCCTACCACCTCCCCCTGCGTGGGTCACCTCCAAGAGCCAATGCCCATCAGATAACAAGAGGCCTGGGAAGTCACCCACCAGAGATTTCCTGGGCTATTTCTAGCAGGAGAGCCCTGTTTTCACATAAACTTTACCTAGAACCTCAATATGTATGTAAAGCATGAGAATAAAGCAGCTCTGTGGGGCTGAGGGGGGTGGCCAGACCACCTGGCCTCCAACTGGGGGCCTCCCCCATGCGCTCAAACAGTCCCCAGATCACTCCCTGAGGCTCTGAGGAAGTCTCAAGACCAGCTTTCTCTGACCTCTTTGTGTTACAGAAGCCCAGGGGAAGCAAGAAATGTGTGCAGATCACACAGCTGAGGGAGAGCTAGGATCACAGCCCCCCTTCTTCAAGCCTCCCTGACTCCCAAGGCAATGGCACCCCATCCCCCTTACGGGAAAAGGACCCAGCAATGCGCCCCGCCCCCCACAAAATTTCACAGATTCAGTTCCCACCGTGTGCCCAGCAAGAATTCTATGGCCTGTGATCATATCTGTCTTGTAGGTAAGGAAATGGATGGTCACAAAAGTTAAGTGACTCATTCAACCCATGAAGGGGAAAGCCCACATCCCAACCCACCTGTACACTCTCTATCCCTTGCTGCAGCCCTGCAGGGATCGCCATCACGATGCCGGGGTTATAACCACTCTCTCCGGGCCCCACCCCTAGCTTCACTTCACGCAGAGAAAAGCTGAGAAGCCTCCTACCCAACTCACTCCAACATACAGAGGGGGCACACACAGAGCTTCTCATTAGTAATAACAACAACGAAAGTGGTAAGAAGGCCACCACCTCCTTATTATATAGCACTTCACACGTTATTCTGTTAGTCTTCAAAACACTGTACTCCCATCCTTGTCCCACAGACGAGGAAACTGAGGTACACAGAGGATGACGACTTGCCCAAGGTCACGCAGCTAGGAAGTAGCAAAGCCAGGCCTGGGCCCCAGGCAGTCCAGCTGTATACCCATAACCACTGAGCCACACTCCTCCCCTGTAACGTCTGCCGGCGTCTCCTCTGGTGGTGGCTGTCACAGGGGCCCTGGCTTGGGGCTTGCCTCCCTCCTCTGAGGTCCCTCTCTGCGGGCATCAGAAGCCAGCTGGAACTTCTGAGTGGTGGACACGGGAAAGCCTACCTGGTAAGTACCATCAGCTCCTGCTGGGGGGCAGGTAACACTCATTCCCTGCCCCCCACAGGGGCTGGACCTGGAAAGGATGAGACAGTGGGAGAGCAATCAATGCACAAGCACAAATAGGACACCTACTGCGTGCCTGGCTTCAAGTCGTGACAGGTGCGGGACATAGAGGGCTCTGTCCTCGCCCTCCTGCCAATGGCTCCAGTCCCCGGCAATGCCCAAAGGGGTCGCCCCTGCCATCCCTACCCCCTTCGGTACTGGCTGCACCAGATGTTGGCAACACTTAGAAACAAGGCTAAAAATAGACTCTATAATGAGTCAGTGCTAAGAATAACTCAGGCAAACAGCCCTGGGGGTGGGGGCGGGGAGAGGACACTCCTCCTACCTCCCAACCCAGCCTGGCCCACCTCCCGGCCTTTCCTTTGGAGCCCACCACAGTCCACAGAGGGTCCAGGGGACTTAAACTCCCAACTGCTGAGTTGACGGGGACATGGGTGCACTCACACGCCCTCCTACCCTACAGGCCCGGTGGCCAGCCACCCTGGGCGAAGGCTGGGGGTTATCAAAGGGGTGGGGAGGGCTAGAGAAGGCTACCCGACTCAAGGCAGACCTGTGTTGGTGCCCCAAGATGCTTTGACCTTCTCTCCCCAACTTGAACACCAACTTCCCCACAGAAAACTAGGAAACCGTGCCCCCAGCTCCCTCCCCTATGTCTCACCTGCAAAATGGGTCCCAGAGTCAGCCAGACTGGCCTACCTCATAGGTGACCGGGGAGCTGAGACCAGAGAGGACAGTGGCACAGTAAAGGGCAGATATCCAGTGTGGGGGCTAAGTCAGAATCGAGGAGTCCGAACATGCCAGATCCCATGGCCCAGGGTCTTGCTCGGATTTCCCGTTGTCCTTCCCTCATTGTGCCCCAGAAATGATAGGAATAGTTAGACTCATGGGTATCCGCACATGAGTTGAACATGAATAGAGCACAATCACATATGGTGTCAGAGCTGAACCTCTCAACAGCTCCAGGTGATAAACCAGGTGATGAAGTTTCATGATACAGTTGAGGAGACTGGGACCCAGGAAACCCAATTAACTTGGGCCCCACAGCTAGGATGCAGCCTTATTGCCATCCATTAGCCAGGCAGGTAACTCCCTGGAGCGTGTGTGCTGGGCATAGCCCCGTCTCCCATCAATGGATGCCCAGAGGGAATAGGACACCCTCTAATGCGCTGGCAGCCAGAGGGGAGGGGCCAGAAAAAGGCGAGGAGCCTTCAGGAAGGGAGCAGCACTACATACAACATTTCTCTGAGAAGAACACAGGAAGGAGGGGATGTCATGGGCAGAGCACTGGCCATGAAACCAGGAGCCCTGGGATCTAGTCCCAGCTTTACTAGAGATACCTGCATGATCTTGGGAAATCATTTCCTAGGCCTCACTCCAGGTCTCAGTTTCTCCATCTGGAAAATGGAGCTTTGGACACCAGCCCTTTGAGCTATCCTGCAGGATGTTGAGACCCCGTGTTAGAGGTACACAATGAATATCAGCATATCAAAGGCTCTGACAAGTCCTCCAGCAAAGAAAACCGTTTTGCTTTTTTTGACTCCCACTCTCCCATCCCTGCTTGACCACCAAATCCTTCCATAGAACACATCTGGGGAAATCCTGGAGTAGGATTGGGGTCCCCTGGAGTAGATTTGGGGCCACCAATTCAAACGCCAATCAAGGCCAGCAGGAAACATGAAAGCTTGGAGCAGGCCCAAACAAAATGCATCAGGACTTTGAAGTTAGCTGCAAGCCCTAAAAAATTCCTGGCAGCTCTGGAGGGGGCAGGGAGTGGGGGAGGTTCAGGGAGTTTAGCACCTCTGTTCTATGAAGTCCTCCTCAGGACCCACTCAGGCTTTTGATCCCAACTGTTCCTCAACAATCCTGTTAAGAGGGGCAAGATCAAGAAAGCAAAACATGTCACTTGGCATATTGATTATTTTGAATTACAGGTACTTAAGAAACAACAGGTAGAAGGGGCGCCTGGGTGGCTCAGTCAGTTGAGCATCGGACTTCGGCTCAGGTCATGATCTCGCGGTTGGTGAGTTTGAGCCCCGTGTCAGGCTCTGCGCTGATAGCTCAGAGCCTGGAGCCTGCTTCAAATTCTGTGTCTCTCTCTCTCTCTCTGACCCTCCCCTGCTCATACTCTGTCTCTCAAGAATAAATAAAAATTTTTTTTAAAGTAATAAAAAAAATAAAGTTAAAAAAAAACAAAACAGGTACAAGAAGGGCCCTCTGACTCTCCTTCGTGCCCCTGAGAGCAGGAAATAAATCTCCCAGGTGAAAGGTACCCTCCCTGTACCAGAGGGTGGAGAGACATCCTTATCTCTAGAAACAGGGAATTTAGGGCCAAAAAGGCTGTATAAACAAATCTTGTTACTTCTTTACTAATTAGCTACCCTTAGCCCAAACCCCTTTGTTCTGTTCATTCTTCACAATTTGTTCCTTTATCTAAACTGCATAAAAGCTGCCTGCTTTGGTCACTTCTTTGAGCCTCATATTTTGGGGGGCTATGGTACATACAAAATTAAATTTGTTTTTCTTCTTGTTAATCTATCTTATGTCAATTTAATTATTAGACCAGCCAAAGAACCTAGAAGTGTAGAAGGAGAAAGTTTCTTCCCCTACAGTTTTGCTGTCCAGCATGGGCCCTTCGCTGGCTGGACAGTGCTCACTCCGGAAGCAGCTGAGAGACTCTGGGACCTCGAGCAGGAGCCAGCAGAAGATAAATTTTCTTACCATGTCAGTCTCTTAGATCTCTGCCGGCTGGGTCTGGAGAAAACAAAAGTGATCAAGTCCTTTTCATTTCTAAATATTTGTGTAAACTAGTTCCTTAGGTATAGGGACTCTGGTAAAAGTGTGTTGTAAATACTTTTGTTTTCTATTGATCCTCTTTCAACCAGAGATTGTCATTGTTTTCTTTTGTCTCTGTCTTTTGTGTCGTTTGTCATAAGGAGGAGAACCATGGGTCTCCTTTCCTTTCCTCTTATTCTACATCCTAAGAGCTTGGCTTTGTGACCAAGGAGAATATTTTTTCTGGTGGAAACCAGCAGGGACATGCATGGCCCGTCATACATTTGATGGCCTGTTGAACAGACTGGGGTTCCAAGACATGAGGCCACAAGCAGCACTCTCTTTGTCTGACAATACCAACTCTCGGGGGAATCACAAGGGGGTCCCAATCCATTAAAGGCCTCAGTCATCTCAACCTGCATTGTCTTAATAGTGCTGGAAAAGTCTCATACCAGTAGCACCTACCTGGTGTCACAAATCAGCAGGTCTGTTACTAGAGACATCTAACGTTCCCAGAGACTCCATTTTCACTACATCATTACTACCACCTACGACAACAGAGATCTTTGTTTTCTTAGAGTAACTCTGGGAATGAACTTTCTAGATCTTGCAAGGGCTGTGACTTTTGCACCCTCTTTAGGAACATCTCTAATGTCCATGTAAAGCCATGAAAGGGCTTATTGGTTTGAGTCACTATTAAGATTAATATAAGATCCTCCTCGTCAATGACAATGGATTCTTTGAATTGGACAAACCTATGTTAAAAAAAAAAAAATTAGAGAGCTCTCATTCTAAATAAATGTCTTATTGGTACCTATGGATAGAGCAAATTAAAAAGAAGATACAAAGAAATATGGTGGCTAGCCTTAAGGACTTCTTTAACAGCATGAAATTACAAAGCCCGTTTTGTCTCTACTTGGAGAAGATCCTACCAAATTTAAAGAAGAGTTTGAAGGATTAGTGGTCATTCACAACCCCACTCACAGGGACCTCAACTGGCTGCTATGGAACGATCTTCCCAGCCATGATTACACCATAGTTATCAGACAAGCCAGATGGCCTCCTGGGGAAAAGCACCCCTCCCCCCTTCACAGAGAAAACAGATGACCAGAATTTCTTCCAGGCCCTCCTACAAATGATCAGGAAATGAATCAGCTGGAGGCCAATGTTCAATAATGAGAACAATAATAGAGGCTTTCCCTCCTAAGGTGAATTGGTCCAAGAAGGCCTTTGTTAAATGCCTTAGATACACTTTTGGGCCTTCCTTAAATGCTTCAGGTAGACTTTTAGACACACTGTTTTAAACCCTGAATCTCTAGAAGTAGAAATTTTTCCATCTCAGTTGGAGATCAGCCCGATATAAAGCAGCAAATTTAGGTGGATGGGCAGATCAGTCCCTTGATATTCAGGCTGCAGTCTAGTCCTTGGGGAATTGGAAACATCTTGCAAATTTCTACAAAGCCAGAAATGTGGCTCTGGACACACTTCAAATCCCACCTGTCTTTGCCAGTCCCCAAACCTCACTTCTTCATCTCAAAATGCTCGTGATATTGTAAAAGACCAGGACATTGGAAATAGAATTATCCTGCACTTAAGAAAAAGCAGGAAAATTTTAACTAGGAATTACTCTAGACCTCTGATAAGAGGCAAATATACCCCAAAACTCCTTGGAAAAGACTTAGATACTTTTATTTTTAATGTTTATTGATTTATTTTGAGAGAGAGAGAGAGAGCACGCGCAAGCAGGGGAGGGGCAGGGGGAGAGAGAGTCCTAAGCAGGGAACACCACGGTCAGCAGTCAGCGTGGAGCCAACATGGGGGCTCGATCTCAGGACTGTGAGATCATGACCTGAGCTGAAATCGAGTCAGATGCTTAACTGACTGAGCCACCCAGGCACCCCACCTTAGATACTTTTTCTGTGCCTTCGTTATATAGAATTTCTATTCCCATCTTCTCTAGCACCTAAGAGCCATTCTTTGAAATGCAAACTTTAGGGAGAAGTCATTCATCAGAAGGATGAAACGATTTGAAAATTGGGCTAATGAAAAATCTTAAGTGTTAAGTTCACATTGATCTGGGATAATCTTTGGGAAATAAAAGCTTGTTAAAGCTTGTCGGTTTAGTGAAAATAGACATGTCTTCAGAGTTATTAGCATTAAATACGATGCAAACATACAACTTTTATTCTACCAGGGTTTACTGGTCAAATACGTTTGTGTTTTCCCTGTCACAACATTTGTCAGCAAGAAAAATAGCTTGGGATGATGTCTAAGTTTGTCTAACGTCTCATGAAGTTTTTGTGGGTAATCTGAACGTAATGTTTGAAACAAGTAATTTCAATAGATGAAGGAGATAAAAGTGTTTAGGTAAACTTTCCAACAAGAATTGTGGTTTATATTATGTCTACTTAAAAATAGTTTCCCAAATCTTTTGATAACTTCTACCCTTACTTTTGCTAAGTTAAATAATAGAAATTCATTGAATATCAAGATCATTTCCAAATGAGATAAAATATTAAACATTAATTATGGAACATTAGTTTACCTAATTTTATCTTCCCATTATGGAGGAACTAAAGATATTTGAGTCTGTTAATAAGCATGTCTTGGCGACATTAAAAGATTTGTACTACTAAAAAGGTACGTGTTTCTAGAAATTATAAAATATATTTATACATTTGCTATTTTACTATATATTATATATTTACTATTTATTTACTACTATTTTACTAATAGCTATTTGCTATTTAGAATGCTGGTGTAACATACAGTTCATCATTTTTTACTTATTAGTTTTCACTAGAAGTTATAATTTTTAAGGGTTAAAAATCTTAATATATGTAATTAAAAACTACTAGAAATAGTAAGGGAAATAACTATATGCAAAAAAGAGTAGGGTGTGGCTATTTTGGTTAGAAATGGCATGAGGTATGAAGATACATTTTTGTTGAAGGAACTAAAAGTGACTTTATCCTAAAGTAGAGCTAAGTTTTTTCACAATGGGATAGAAGAAAATGAACAAACTGAATGCATATAAAAAGTTAGAGAGAGAGTGAGAGAAAATTTTACCTTGTGTGACCAAGCTGGCTAAAATCAAATTGATATTACAAGGGTTTTTAAAAATAAGCTTTGGGGCGCCTGGGGTGGCTCAGTTGGTTAAGCGTCCGACTTCGGCTCAGGTCATGATCTTGCAGTTTGTGGGTTCGAGCCCTTCGTCAGGCCCTGTGCTGACAGCTCAGAGCCTGGAGCCCGCTTCAGATTCTGTCTCTGTCTCTCTCTGACCCTCCCCAGTTTGCACTGTTGTCTCTCTCACTCTCTCTCAAAGGTAAATAAATTGTTTTAAAATTTTTTAAATAAACTTTAATATCAATAGCTTGCCTATTATAAAACTAAGACCATTAAAAGGACAAAGTTTTCTCTGACTTTTGGTCTGCTCCTGATAACAGATTATAAAAGGTCTTTTTTTTTTTTTAACCTTTTAAGTTTGTCTTTACTATCAGACCTTTGATTACTTAAGAAAACTAAGTCTTCTCAATATTAAAAGAGCCAAGTTTTGCGCACAACTATAGAATCTTCTGTATTTGCCTTTTAAACCTTTTATTGTCACTTTGGTTAACTAGATAAGTAAGTATTGTTTGATGATGATCTATGATCTTTCTGGCAAGTATGCAAGTCTTTTAATATTTCTGACAAACTTACCCCAGATCAAATTCTAAATAAAGTCTTTTTGACTTCAAACTGACTTTGGGACTTTCCAGAGGGTCTCTGGAACATCTGAAAGATTCATTCTTTCTCTCTCTCTTTCTTTTTTTTAAACAAACAAAAACAATTACAACAAAACGTAAGAGGTGGTGGGAGGGAATTTTAAACTAATTAGACCTACTTGTTATGTTAAATCACATGGGAAGCATTCTCAAATAAAATTAAGCCTTCTTTATGTTGTATTTGTATAGGAATATGTTTTAGGTGTTCCAGAAATTGTATAAAATTCCTAGAAATCTGATAT